>NC_080699.1:11999723-12302753 GCF_030445035.2 Dasypus novemcinctus
CTGAACTGTATGTTCCTCAGGGGGAGCAATGACTTCTTGTTGACTTACGTGTCCTCGGACTTAGCTCACCCCTGCTTGAAGGGTCTCTCATATGCTTGATGATTGAAAGGATAACTACAAGGATAGACAAAGTAATTTCTATTTTTCAGATTAATCTGTTACTCCTGCTGGTTACACATTTTAACAAAACTATTATCAAGACATTTTGAATGAGGGATTTGTGGCAGATATTTGGGGTCAATTGTGGGTTCCTTTAGACCTATGTTTAAAAAGATACTACCTTTGTGCAGAGTAGGCGTTTAATACATGTACACTAGATCAATTGAAGTGAATTTGTGGAATTGTAGAAAGAGCCAAGTAGACCCCATTCTAGTCCCATTTTTGCACTGACTTTGAACAAGGAGATTGAGCTCTAAAGTTTCTTCTTCTGGCTCTTATATTTTATAGTCCCATGGATTTATAAGTGGAAGTATATATCCCTTCTCCCGTGAACTTAGTGACAAGGCAAACCACAAACAGCCCCTGGGAAGGACAGCCCCATTTCTCTAACAGAAGAAACTGAGGAACAGCCCCTATCTGATTCCATGTGGAATGGGTTATTTTACAACTGCAGCATTCATCTCATAAAAAGCTATTGCTTGAGTACATGACTAATTATAGTTGTAAATAAAACTACATGGGGAAGTGGACATGGCTCAACTGATAGAGCGTCTACCTGCCATATGGAGGATCCAGGGTTCAATATCCAGGGCCTCCTGACCCACATGGTAAGCTGCGTGTGAGGAGTGCTGTGCCACGCAGGGGTGCACCCACAAAGGGGTGTTCCATGCACAAGGAGTGCACCCCATAAGGAGAGCTGCCCCACATGAAAAAAGCACAGCCTGCCCAGGAGTGGCGCCACACACACAGATGACACAGCAAGGTGACGGAACAAAAAGAGACGCAATTTCCCTGTGCCGCCTGATAATGCAGGCAGGTGCAGAAGAACACACAGCGAAGGGACACAGCAGACAATAGGGGTTGGGAAAAGGAGAGAAATAAAATCTTTAAAAAAATAAATAAAACTACATGCTCTTTTTTTTTTTTTTAATGGATCTCCTATTTAACCCATCAGCAGACCTCAGAGATTGTCTGCAGTGTTGCATGGAGGCAACAATGTCATCATAGCACAGTGGCTGGTCTGGAGCTCTTGAGGGTGCCACAGAGCTAGAAGGATAAAATTATGTTTAGTAATGGGACATATATGACCACCAGTGTGGCCCTCTACCTTCATAAAAATTTGCTCAAATTACCTTTATGTCCCCTTAATTGATAAAAACTCTACAAATGTAAGCAATAGATAACTGCATATAACATCATCACAAAATCTTATATTGATTCATATGCTGGTATTAATAACAGTATAATATCATCTATGCATAGATTATGGGACTCTAGAATTATGAGGGGTCAGATTCAAGCCCATAGACCTGTGCCTTGCAGCAAATCGGCCGCTGCTGGTACAGAGTGAAGAGTGCAGGTGTTATATGTTCAGCAGGGCTTAGTGTCTTAATCAAATAAGCCAGTGAACGACTGAATTATCTGTCACTTGGAAGTAGTTTTCAAAGCAAACTTGAAAAAGGAAGTGCTGTGTAATAATATTTGAGGTTTAGAAAGTCATATATAACTGGGATGTTAGGTTTACATCAGAGAAGAGAAGTTCTAAGAATGGCCACGAAAAGGGGAAAACCATCCCAGCCCCAGTGGTCCCTGGATGCCTGGCACAATCTCTCTGTCACTATCCACCTGCTACAGAGAAGCAGTTGTCAAACTTAAGAAACACCTGGGAAGCTTGCAGGAGATGCACCCTTAGGTCCTCATTCACAGAGATTTGGATTCATTGTGGCCCGGACTGGGCCTAGGAACCTGCGTTTTAACAAGCACCCCATTAGATAGAAAATTCCTCAAAAAGAGGGAACTTATTTCCCTTGTAAAGCAAATCAGTTGGTGAAAAGGACTGGCTTTGCCAAGAGAGGTAACAAGACTTGAGAATAAAAAAAAATTCTTGTTTCTTGGGTGAGCCAAACTGTGTTTTAACCTCTAAGGGTATAAAGATGAATAAAATAGCTCTGACCTCAAGGAGCCTATAATCTCTAAGTAGACAAGAGACACAGAAATAAATATGTGAAATAAAGTGGTGTTGGTGTAAGCATAAAAGCATGTGCGAACTAGGGGTGGAAAGCCAAAGGGCAGCTCTTCCCTCTGCATGAAAAAAGGGGCTCCGGGAGGTGCATAAAGGAGTTGACACTTGGCCTGATTCTTGAAAGGGTGTGTTGTTTGTGGGGCTGATAGGAGAGAGAAGGGATTCCAGGCAGAGACGGGGAGGCAGGAAGCCCTGGGAGCATTTGCTGTGCTGGCTGTGCTGGGTAAGGTTCAGGAGCTGGCTGCAAGGAGGGCTGTGGCGGCATGTGAGTGGTAGGTGCAGTTGTCAGCTATTTGAATTTGATTTTGTAGGTGATGGGAGGGTTTTGAAGCAGTGGATTACTTCGGTAATTAATAAAGGGCTGTTACTGTTATTTAAAGGTCTTCCCTCAAGCTTTGCTTGAATCTCATATGACCCCCAAAGGGAGACTGAGTGGAACCGTTAAAACAAATTACCGTATTTATTATCCCCAGATAGGTAAACTAAAAAATACCTGATATCTAAAAAAAAGAGAACAAACTTAACCATGGATAGATCAGCTCTGATTGTCAGGTCATATCAGAGTGACCAGGTTACCTGTTTATTATTTTCCCCAAACGTCGGATTTGATGTCCCAAAAGCCCCTCTCAGGCCGAATTAAAAACCATTGGAAATATTTACAAAGCTCATAAATCTTAAAGGCTGACCTGACAAATGAGGAAAATGCAAATAAAATATATGAAAATCAAAAGCCGTCTGTCTGCCCAAAGATTAGTTCTAAACCACACAATGGAGCCAGCTCAGCTTTATGCTTTCTCTACTTGTAGGAGCAAAGAATGTAGGAAACCATTGGTAATACATTAGCATTCAAATTTCAGAGCTTTTTATTTTTATTTTGTTTACAGAGCGTTGGAAACCCAATACAAACTATAAAAGACTCTGTAAAATTAGGTAAAGCAGTGTGTATTGTTATTTTGTCTGATTTGTATTATGCTCATTTAATTGGTTGATTTTTTTAAACAACATTTTTGTAAAGCTGGCCTAGCATTTATCATCTCTATAGGCAGAAACTCCATGACACACAACTCAAAAAGCATTTTTCCCTTGCAGGATTCTCTGCTTACAATGCCAAGCATAGCTGAAACTACTTAACAAATTGTGTGCTTCAGAAAGAAATTCCATATGTGCAGTGGGAAGCGTGAGGATAGAAAGGTGAAGATAAACTTGAGCAGACTAAAAGTGATGGCTCCCCAGACTAAGTTTTATGCAGAGAAGACCCGCTGAGAGTTCTCCTAGGACTGGAGTCTTGAGTACATTTTATGGCTGGGAGGGAAGAATTTAGGAAATAAAGTACAGTTCTGGCTTTAGGGTAGAAAGAAGAGTAAGAGACAAATGTCAGACTGAATAGAGTATTTATTCAATAAAGCAAAGAAGCTGTGGGCATAGTTATCAACTCTTTGATTGGTTACAATACCATTTGACACAATATCTAATGTAGACCTTTGTGCAAATATTTGACTAATGATTAAATGAATAAATAAATAACCTGAAATGGAAGAACGTGTGCAGATAAACTATCTGTAAATTTCAAGTTTATTAGCCTAGCTATTGACACTTCAAATGAGATATTAGCAATATCAGGATAGAGAAGAATCTCAAAATCTAAACTATCCACTTTAAATTCTGAAGCTGATCATTGATAATTAATGTTTTTGAGTAAACATGGCAGAATTTGTTTTGAGAATATACTTGGGAAATATGCTTTTGTTAAGCGTTCTGTGCTTTCCCCTTTAAACAAAATATTTTGAACATATTTGAAAAGATGATTAAAAAGTTACATGTTTTGCATGGATGGTTTGATTTGTCTGTGTATAGAGATTGTCCTGAGCCTCCTTAATATTCATCAAAGGTGAACTCAACAGGCTGGCAGATGTATTTAGTGACTCTTTCAGTGGTGTCAGAAATCCAACTCCAGTTTTATGCAAAAGAGAGAAAAATGAACTCAAATCTGGTGAGAGGACAAGAAATAACATTTGTTTTATGCCCACTGTAGGTCAGGCAAGAGCCTCTAGAATCAGATCCTCTGATCCTCTACAATCAGACTACTGGGGTTCCAGTCCAGCTACTGTATGACTCTGGGTGAGTTACTTACCCTCTCTGTGCCTCAGGTTCCTTTTCTGTGAACAGGGTATAATAATAGATACTTTGTAACATTACTGCCAGGATGCTTAGAGTGACGATGTTATTTTTTCCTGAATCCTGACGACATCTCTGATGAAGATGGTATCATTAGTCCCATTCCATAAAGGAAGTGACGGACTCAGGAAAGATAAGTGATTTGTCCAGGGCTGCACAACTAGGTGATATGGGGCTGTCCTTCCACTTCTCTATGCTGGCTTCTACTGGTGACACGATCAGAACTGTGCTTGGTGAAAATCAGTCGGGTGATGGGCTTTTAAAATACCGTAGAAAGGTAGGAGATGCTGGTGGAAAGGACGCCTGGGAGAAGGCCATGGCAGTGACCCATCTAAGAAATCACGAAGGTCTGAGTTTGAATAGGAGAAGCTGGGATGCCTAGAACAGGATGGATTTGAAAGATACTGTCAAAATAGAGTTGTTAGACCTTTGTAATGGATTTGATAAGGAAAAGATAAGCTAAAGGGGGCTGTGGCGAGAGCAGTACTTGGTACATGCCCTATACCAGGGGCTTAGTTAACATTTGTTTCAGTGAATGAATGAATAAATAATAATAAGACTTGGCATATGAGTGTCTGGCAGCATTATGTTTAGGGAAATTTAGAAGAAAAAGCAGGCTTGGGAAGAAAGCTGGTGAATTTCGTTTTGGGTGCACTAATTTGGAGAAGCCAGACAGTTGATATTGTGAGGCTGGAGCTTAGGTGAGATTTTGGATCTTGAGAGAGAGAGTTAAGAATCATCTGTGTGAATGTGGATGTATAAGTCATATGATGAATTGAGATTTCCAAAGGAGAAAATACACAATAAAGAAGAGGGACAAAGGCAGACCATTGGGTAAGATGGAGGAAGAGGAAGAAGAGCTTGAGGGGCAGGCTGCACAGGAGCAGTCGGGGGGTTGGACAGGAGCAGACACTGCCCCGACAGTGGGGAGCCCGAGGGCTGGAGCCAGGCAGAGTGCTGGAGCCAGGCAGCGTGAGCTGGAGCGGCCACAGGGAAGGGGAAGAGAAGGCCATTTCCCAGGGCTGCTTCCATCAAGTAACGGGAAGGAAGTTACAGTGCACTGGGCAAAGGGGTCGGTAGATGGGCCTCCTGGCACCCGGGGTTGCCTTCTCCCCACCCTGTCAGATGTTAGCGTGCCTGGCTTTACTCAGAAATAAGGCACATTGGTGCTCCAGCCAAACATTTCCAGAAAGGCTTGGCTCAAATTCTTCCTCTTTTGTTCTAATGCGCTGGGTGGGGTCTGAGTTGGTCTAAACTGATCTCCTGGGCATACACTGACCCCAGTCAAACCCTGGAGGTAAATGTGCCTCTCAGTCATTTCATTCCTCCTCTTATCATCTGAAAAGGGCCAGGGAGAAGAAACCCCAGAGGCAGGTGGGCAGATGTCCACAGTCCCCTGGCCATTCCCATCAAAGGCTCACTTGGCCTCTGTGTCCATGACCCAATGTAAGCATGAGGCCAGAGGGAAAGTGCTTGTGGTTAAACGGGGAGGAGCAAAGGGGAAGGTTTGGTAAGGAAAGAGACCCAGAGGTCACCAGGAAGCTATGTTAGGATGGGGAAGATGGTAACACCTCCATGCACTGTGGAGGGACTGAGAAGATAGGAGAGAAGGGTAAGGGAGGGGTTGATCGTACCATTTTGAGATTCTGAAGGACACCCACGTGTGTTAAGCCCCTTAGTGGCCTATGGCTCGGGGGTGGGCGCACAGTAGTACCCGCCTTTTGCTCGCCCGCCCCGTGGCTCCCCCCATGATCAACACCAGCTGGCCACGTCCCCATCTCCCTCTGCCTGTCCCGTGACCGTTCCAGGCTCGCGTTCCAGGCGAATCTCTCCTGCCCAGTCTCTCTTCCCCTTTACCTTTCACCCACTGCTCTCAAGTCAGCCTTCTGGAATCTCAGCTCAGTCTTATTACTCCCGAGATCAGCGGCTCTGGGGTGCACTTATAAGGACTGGAAAGCCTATCGGCCTCACAGAAAAGCACTTTTCTAATTTCCTACGTGTTACTTCCCCCCGATGACAGGCTAAGCCTTTATATGATACCCAGGGCCTGCTTTCTGTCCCCCCCATCCCGTCCTGCAGTCCACGATAGTTGAAGCAGCAGAAGTAAGAAAACCTCTCTTCTCACTTTGGTTCTAGCAGAATCCATTTTTTTCCCTTTATAATAAAAAATCCATTGCTATACATGAGGACATTTTACTTAGTAGAATATTATTGAGCCTGTACTTAATGTATATTCATTTTTGTGGAGATAAATACATTTCTCTGTCTCACGGTTCAATGTAAGAGCACCAGATAGAAATAAAGGGCGTGGGGGGGTTAACAAAATGCTTTAAATTATGTTTCTTTCAGTTAATAGTTTAGAAAGAAAATTGGGGAAAGTGCATGCATTTTTCTTAGACTGTGCCATCGGAGATCTAAATAAATGGACCAAATGAGTTTATTTGAATGTTCCCATTCACAAAGGATTGCACATTCAAATAAACTGTGTACATTTATTTGAATATGTAATCAAGGCGCTGAGCATAAGTAGCCCTTATTTCCAAGTTAGCATCTCTGGTTTATACATGCGGGTACCTCAATGTGTTGTTAAAAAGCAGAAAATAGTTCTTTCAATATGCATTTTATGCAAATTTCAAAGCTTTTACTATTGTTCATCAGCTTTATAGCTTCCATGCACAAGGCACCTGCATATATTAGCAGTATATGCAGCCAAATGGAAGGCTATATCCAAGTTTCCCAAGTTGCCTGAGTCTTTGGGAAGGTTCCTGAGTTCATTCATTCCTTTATTTTCTCGTTCAACAAATATTTGCTGTTCTCTGTGCTAAGGCCTGAGTTTCAGACTTATTGGCTTGAGTCATCTAGACACTTTAAAGTGCCTATGCCTACTGGTTCTAGTGCTGTTCACTGGGATCAACTTGCCCCGATCAGTGATACCAAATCCTTGTAAGCTGCTGATTCTCACTGCCCACCTGGTTCTTAAAGGTAGACAATAGAGAGTGCTCTGGGCAAACACTCATTCTATTATGATGTGGCACAAGAGTACAAATGGGGACTCACATGTATGAATGTGAAAAAGTTACTAATCGAGGGAGCTGATGTGGCTCAAGCAGTTGAGCACCCACCTCCCATGTGGGAGGTCCTGGGTTTGGTTCCTGGTGCCTCCTAAAGAAGACAAACAATGAGTAAAAACAATGAGCAAGACAACAAGCAGCCAGTGGGCAAAAAAACAATTCCAAAAAACAAGCAGGGAGTAGATACGGCTCAAGCAGTTAAGCACCTGCCTCTCACATAGAAGGTCCCAGGTTTGGTTCCCAGTGCCTTCTAAAGAAAAAAAAAAGCAGACAATGAGCAAAAAAAAAAACAACCCAAAACAATGAGCAGACAATGAACAAAAACAATGAGCAAACAGACGAGGGAGCCATCTTGGGGGGAAAAATGTTGATCAAACTAGCACAGTGTTAAATAAAATATGTTCTATCTTCCTACCTTCGTCCTATCCTCGCTATGGCTGGGAAAGCCAAATTTGAAGTTAAAATTCTTTTTTTAAAAATTCATTTCTCTCCCCTTCCCCCCGCCCCTGTTGTCTGCTCTCTGTGTCCATTTGCTGTGTGTTCTGTGTCCGCTTGCATTCTCGGTGGCAAAGGGAATCTGTGTCTCTTTTTATTGCATCATCTTGCTATGTCAGCTCTCCTTGTGTGTGACGCCACTCCTGGGCAGGCTGCATTTTTTTTGCTCAGGGTAGCACAATGTGGGGTGCACTCCTTGTGTATGGGGCTCCCCTACGTGAGGGACACCCCTGTGTGGTACGGCACTCCTTGCACACATAAGCACTGCACATGGGCCAGCTCATCACACGGGTCAAGGAGACCCTGGGTTTGAACCCTGGACCTCCCATGTGGTAGGCGGACGCTCTATCAGTTGAGCCACATCTGCTTCCCTCTCTTGCTTCTTAATCACATGGTATTTCATACCATTCCTATGAATGCTTGTCTGGGCCTTTTGACAACAACCCCAACTTTAGATGGAAGCACAAGAAGAAGGTCTCTACTTCTCTTTTCTCCTTCTCAACTCCACCCCTGTTATGGTGACACATACCTCACTTGAGCAAATGACGGAAGGGGGCTGTGGGGTCTGTAGAGCTGCCGCCAGCGGGTTTGAGGTCCCGAGCAGTGCTGCACCATGAGCCAGCAGCTTCCAGGCTGCTCAGACCTGGATGATTTCTTCCTCATCTATCCCATTAATTCTGAACAAAGTGTGGGGGAGGGAGGTAGAAGGGAGAGGGGGACGGAGAAGGAAAGATGCTGCTCGAAAAGTACAATTACTGAGAAACTTTCCAGGTTACAAAGACAATTTATTTGGATATTGTTTTAAAATAATCTGAGTTATCAAGAAAAGGCAGTTGACTAAGACAATAATATTGAATAACTAAATGTAAGAACTACATATACCAAGCTATGCAAAGTTGTGCAAATCATCTTCGTGGTGGAAATTTTTGTGCATACATGACACCAATCACAAGGTTGTCATCATCGTCCTCATCAACAACCTTTACTGGGTGCTTTCTCTGTCCCAGACACTCTTCTAAGAGTCTTACATGTAATAACTCACTTTTTTTTTTAAAGATTTATTTTTTATTTATTTCTCTGCCTTCCTTGCCCCTCAGTTGTCTGCTCTCTGTGTTCATTCACTGTGTGTTCTTCTGTGACTGCTTCTATCCTTATCAGTGGCACCAGGAATCTGTGTTTCTTTTTGTTGCGTCATCTTGTTGTGTCAGCTCTCCATGTGTGCGGCGCCATTCCTGGGCAGGCTGCACTTTCTTTTGCGCTGAGCGGCAATCCTTATGGGGTGCACTCCTTGCGTGTGGGGCTCCCCTACGCAGGGTACACCCCTGCGTGGCACGGCACTCTTTGTGTGCATCAGCGCTGCGCATGGGCCAGCTCCACCCAGGTCAAGGAGGCCCAGGGTTTGAACCTTGGACCTCCCCTGTGGTAGACAGACGCCTCATCCGTTGGGCCAAGTTGCTTCCCATGTAATAACTCACTTAATAGTTACAACCCCCTTCAGGCAGGTACAACGAGTGGCCCTATCTGCGAATGAGAAAACGAGGCCCAGAGTTGCCCTGTGGTGTGGATGAGTAACAGGTCGCGAAGAGCAGAGCCTCGATTCGGGTTCCAGAGGCTGCATCATCCCTGGGTTAGGCTAAATGGCCTTTTTTTGTTTCCCTTTGGTCTATTTTTAATTTTTCCCTGTTACCTAAATAACGGAAGAGTGACATACTCCAAAGAGTGGATTTCTGTCCCCAGCAGCCCTCTAACAGCAGTGCTTCCTCTGTGACGCTTGGGGGCGTCGGGGTGCACGTCTCCCTCCCTGGTGGCCTTGCCACTCCCTGCCCAGGGGATGCTCGTTTTTGTCCTCACTGGGACAAAGCCTTGAGACCTGCACTTTATCCTTGGCTCTGGTTAGATCTGAAGCGACCGGGATCCCTTAACTCTTGTTACTTGTTAAAATGAATGATCAGACTAATTACTGGAGAAAGCAGTTTGATTAGAAGCAATGCTGCTGTGGGGAAAGATTAAAATGGGAAGACTCCTGACTGGGTAACGAGAAGCCCTGACACCGACTGCTTGGTCCAGCACATGAATTAACTGCATGGCAGGGAGAGTGGCCATGTTTCTCCTCACTGATGGGCTGGGGACAGTGATTTTTTTTTTTTTTGGTCCAGTCTCTCTTCTAATCCAGATTAATCCTCCTGAAGTAAATCTTCTGGCATGTAATTTTCCAGCTCAAAGTACTTCACTAAGTCCCTATTACTTATGAAATTGATTCCGGGCATTTGCAAGTCTAAGCAAAATGTCCCTCAAGCTCCCTTTGTTGTGTGAGGTTTTACTACTGCTCTTTATTACTTTTATATTTTAACCAGTTGGAACTTGTTTTTTTCTCCATGCTCATATGTGTTCTCGTTATTTCCTCACCTTGGAATATCCGTCTTACTCACACTCCTATCTTGACATGTCCAGATCTTACTCGTGTTGCAGGTCCAGCTCAAGTGCGGGCATTTCCATGAAAATGTTGCTAATTTCCCAGATGGAAACAACTGCTCCTTCCTCTGAATTCCTGGAGCATGTGTCTGTAACTCCCACTACAGATGTCATTTCCAGCCCCATTTGCTACTGAGGTCACCGTCGTTCCTCCTGTCCTCTTGAGGACAGGAATAGAGCTAACTGGTCTTCGTGATCCTCATCGTGCCCAGCAGAGCACCTTGAACCTAGGGGCTCCTTAAGAATGGGCCACCCTGAAAAGAATGTGTGGCTGGGAACCGGTGCTCCCAGACTATACCTGAAACAGATTTCGGTCCTTTAGATATCTCATCAATAGTGGCAACTCTGGTGCAACTTAGGGCCCTTAGAACCAAGGCACTCGTTCCTTCATTTGAAGGTTTTGGCTGCTTATGGCTCACAGCTGAGCCCCTGCTGAGGGACTGCTTCACCTAAGACAATAACTCAGGGAAGCTGATTTGGCTTAATGGATAGAGCGTCCGCCTACCACATGGGAGGCCCAGGGTTCAAACCCAGGGCCTCCTGACCTGTGTGATGAGCTGGCCCACGCTCAGTACTGATGCACGCAAGGAGCACCATGCCATGAAGGGGTGTCCCCCATGTAGGGAAGCCCCACATGCAAGGAGTGCGCCCCATAAGGAGAGCCGCCCAGCATGAAAAAAGTGCAGCCTGCCCAGGAGTGGCACCGCACACACAGAGAGCTGATGCAGCAAGATGACGCAACAAAAAGAGACACAGATTCCGGGTGCCACTGACAAGAATACAGGCGGACACAGAAGAACACACAGTGATTGGACACAGAGAGCAGACAAAGAGGGGGTGGGGAAGGGGAGAGAAATAAATAAAAAATAAATCTTTTAAGACTGACTCATACCTGGGGACAAAAACCAGCATCCGATAACTGGGTGAGTTGGGGTTGATGTGCCCCCTTGCCTCCGTGTAAGGCATCTCTGACATGCCATCCCAGCTTTGAAACTCCCCATGGGATCAGCTGGGGACTCTACTGCAATGCATCACAGTTCAACTTCTCCCTCTGCCAAGTCCTCATGGATGTTGTTACCAAAGGAATTCCCAAATGAATTTCTTCTGTGCAAATCTCCATCTTCCAACTCAGAATCTTGTTTCCTGGAGAAGCAATATAAAACACCTGCCTTTTCACTGGGTCATATTCTAAAGTGCTTGCACTTTGGCATTAGACAAACCTGGGCTTGGAGCACGTTTAAATCCTGTCTTTATCACTTTCCAGATCTCTGAACTTGGAATTTAGAGTTGTGTTGCTGTACAAGTTCAGATTAGGTTCAGTTGCATATAATAAAAGGCCAAAATTATTTCTGGCTAAATTGTATTTTTAAATCTTTCTCATAGAGAAGACAAAAGGTATCATTTAGAGCAGGGACCAGCTCTGTTCTCTTCCATTCTAAGGTGTGGCCTTTGTCTTCATGAACCAGAATGGCTGCTGGAGTTCCAGCCGTCACATCCACTAACAGAATAGAGGAAGCAAAGAATGGCATGACCCCTTACTTTTAAGGAAACTTCTTGTAAGTTCATACAACATTTTCGTGTATATTTCATTGGCTAGCACATAGTTTCATGGCCATATCTAGCTGAAAATGTGTCAGGAAAATGTGGTCTTTAAACCACATGCATGGCAACACTCGTTTATATATTTATCCCTATAATAAAAGATGGGGAATAGATGTTGTGGTAAGCAACCAGCAGTCTAACCAAGTCTTTAACATATATTACCTCCCATTGCATAGCTTTGTTTTCTATAAAGCGGTTTGCTATAAGGGTTAGAAACAACATATATGAATTGTGTAGCATAGATGGTAGTCAGTGAATAGGCAAACCTCCTTTCCTTTATATCATAGCTGTTCTTCTCCAGCAGACACTTAATCTTTTAATACAATGACATTATAGAAAGAGTTAGAAGTTCTAGGAGCTAACTATCAGTGAAAATGTCAAAATCTAATAAAAGTTATGCACCTTTGATATCTTGCAGCCTTCTTATGTTGTTGTCATAATAGAATTGTGATGCAATTAATAGAAAGATTCCAAGAGATTTGGTAAAAGATACAAGTTCCTTTAACATATGTAAAGGATGTAACTCAACATGCAGATGCCACATAGAGCAGTTACAGCCAGAGGGGCAAATGTCACTGGCCTCCATGTCCCCACAAAGTGCTGAACCTTGGATCTCCTGTGTGGTAGGCAGATGCTCTATCTGTTGAGCCAAGTCCGCTTCCCCGGAAAATATTCTTGAGTGCTTACTCAGAGGGCCATTTAACAGTCAGTTTTCATGGTGTGCCTGTCTCCAGCATTTCCTTTCTCCTGCTCTCTAGACCAGCTCAGATTTGGAGTTTTATAAAATTTAATTTAGCCAACATTGATTTGGGGTTCCTTTATATGTAGCCGAACCTATTCTGAACTGGCTACATGTAACAGGAGCTCCTGGCACTCTTCTACAGATTTTTACTCTGTACTCTGACCTTCCCTGCCGTCTGCCCCATTTAACATCAGTATCAGGAAAATCACATCCTCGATTCTTCTGCACTAGACAAAGTTTTAAGTTCATTATGATAGTTAAACAATGATCAGCATAGATTGCTCTTCTGTAAACTGCACTGAATTTTATGGCTGTTTATGAGCAGTGACATCTGTCTCCTTTCTTAGCGAAATCAGTGTGTTAGGTATCAGCATGTTCTTGGTCATACCAGATGGGTGGATCTTTACATCTGTGTTACCACACTCACAGCTGCTGGGATTGGACGCATTGTTTTATCTCTTGCCTTTTTTCTTCTCCTTCGAATGAGTTCTGGTAACATCTAGAGCTCGTATAGTTATGAAAAAGAGTACTTTCAAAGTCAATTCTACAAAACAAAGATATATTGAGAAGTTAGCTTTTATATCTGTCTTCTCCATCTTGCTAGTTTCCCTTGCCCAAAGGTAACCATTAAAATGTCTTGTTTTATCCTCCAGTTTTTAACAAAGTGCACGCTGGCACTTGTTGATTGCATCCCTGTGGTGGTGTTTAATGTGCTCCTCTATGCCTTGCAACTCCTGTAAATTGGTAGATAGATCTGGGGCATTCATTCTCAACTAGGGTGATATTACCCCCTAAAGGGTGAAAATTGGTTCTTGGGGAGGGGCTGAAAAAACTCTTACTCTTTTTTGGCTATATCCCACAAAATTTCATATACAATGTTTTCATAATCACTTACTTCAAAATATTGACTTTGCAGTATGATTTTCTTTTTTAGAAATATGTTATTTAGTTTTCAAGTGTATGCATTTAAAAAGTTTTTTTATTTTCTGATTTTCTTGCATTATGGTCCGTGTACATAAAGTGTGACCACTTTAGCTTTTATTGTTCCTTTTTGTCTTAACGTGTTGTTTACTTTTGTAAATGTTCTGTGAGTGCCCCGGTTTATTGGGTATAGATTTCTCTGCCTCCCTCCCTTCTCCTCCCCCCTCCCATGTATGTAGTATGTAGTTTCAGCATATTTATGATATTGTTCAAATCCTTGGTATCTCTTTTTCTGAGATTACTATTACTCATTTATATATTTATTCCTGTAGTTATGTCCGTTGCTACCTGAAATATTTTGAAGCACCATTCTTAGGTGCAGTGAAGTTAATAGGATGGCACCTTGTTCAATTGTTCCTTTTACGATTATATAATATTACTTTGTGCATTTTTTGCCTTATATTTTGTCAAGTATTAATATTTCTTCTCCTTTGTTTCATGTTTGCCTGATAAATATTTTTTATCTTTTTATATTCAACCTTTATAATCTTCTAAGTTGTTTTCTCTTAATAGTTTCTTGTACACAATCTAACAATAGCTATTTTTTTTGCCAATCTGAGACCTCTGTATTTTAATTGGTAAATTCAATCCATTTATATTTATTTGTATTACGTACATTGTAAAATAGTATAACTTATTTCTGCCATCTCATTCCATATTTTACATTTGCTATGCTCTTTTTTTTTAAATTTATTTTTACTTCTTTCCTACTTTCTATTAAACACAATTAGTTTCTTCTGGTGATGCAAAATTTTTCTTGCTATATCAATTATTGCCATTAACCCCATACAATCTGTTCTCAAAATAGCAACAAGAGGCACCTTGTTAATATTTAAGATTATGCCAGTTCTCTGCTCCAAAACCTCTAACGTCTTCTCAACTCCCTCAGAATAAAAGTTAAAGTCATTAATCTGTCCTACTATGTACTATACCATCTGGTCCTTTATTCCTTCTTTGACTTCATCTCATACAACTTTCTCCCCTGCCCACCAAACTCCTGCCACCATGACTGACTTGCAATTCCTCAAATGTGTTAGGAATCATCCATCTTTAGGGTCTTTGCAATTGTTGTCTCTGTTTGGAATATTCCCCTTGCAGGTATCACGGCATGCTCCTTCCCTTCTTGTAGGTCTTTACTCAAACTAACTTTTTCAGTGAAGATTCCCTAGTCATTTTGTTTAAAATTGAAACTTTCCCTCCACTGCGTACGCTTTCTCTTTGCCCGGTTGTTTTTTCTCCATTGCATTTCTTATCTCTGGGCATTCTATTTGATTGATTTCTTCTCTTCTCCCACTAGAATGTAAATGTCTGCACAGACAAGGGCATTTTTTGGTTCACTGCTATCTCCCTAGAGACTAGAACTGTGCCTGGGACATAAAAAACGCCCTCTATATATATATATATATATATAACATATATATAACATATATATATATATATTAGCTTCTTATATATATATGAGTGAATAATGGATTTAGAAGCTGCACATGTCAGAATCTTCAGATCTCTAGGGTCTGCAGTTGAGAAGAGTAGGAATGGAGCAACTGACACAATGTGAATCAAGAGCTAGATCTGGAATTCAGTCTGGGTTTAGGTGCCAAAAGCAGAAGACCAGGTGCTCTGTAGTATCAATGACCTTATTGGACAAGGTGAGTCACACAATTTTTTCACTCTGGCAGAAATTTTTTAAAAATTTTTATTTATTTATTTATTTCTCTCCCCTCCCCCCACCCCCAGTTGTCTGCTCTCTGTCCATTTGCTATGTGTTCTTCTATGACCACTTCTGTCCTTATCAGTGACACTGGGAATCTGTTTCTTTTTGTTGCGTCATCTTGCTGTGTCAGCTCTCCATGTGTGCGGCGCCATTCCTGGGCAGGCTGCACTTTCTTTCGCGCTGGGGGGCTCTCCTTGCGGGGCGCACTCCTTGCGCGTGGGGCTCCCCTATGTGGGGACACCCCTGTGTGGCACGGCACTCCTTGCGCGCATCAGCACTGCGATTGGGCCAGCTCCTCATGGGTCAAGGAGGCCTGGAGTTTAAACCACCGACCTCTCAGGTGGCAGGCAGATGCCTTATCCATTGGGCCAAGTCCGCTTCCCTCTGGCAGAATTTTGAAAACCCAATTTCTGGAAATATCTTTGTGGTAAATTGTGATCATTCGAAAAAGGTATTCTTGGTCATAAGAGAGGAACAAGATCAATATAGAGAAAATAAAATCAATTTGCAGCTTAACTTTAATTATAGTTAATTAGTCCATGATTGGGCTCATCTTGGCAAGTTATAAAGGTACCAGCTTGAGTTTGCTTTTGGAAGTGTGGAAGTATTGATTGGATGGACCCCTATAGCCCTTTTAAAAATGACTAAGGCTGACATCTAGTAAAATGCCTCGTAGATGTTTATAAGTCAAGTAAGAACATGTAGTAGAACTATGCAAGCTTTGCCATTAGATCTGAGTTCCAATCTTAGCTCCACATGTACTGCTTATCATTGGGCAATGAATTTGAATTTTTTTTTAAAGATTTATTTTTTATTTATTTCTCTCCCCTTCCCCCCTCCCCCATTGTCTGCTCTCTTTGTCCATTCACTGTGTGTTCTTCTTTGTTCGCTTACATTCTTGTCAGTGGCACCAGGAATCTCTGTCTCTTTTCATTGTGTCATCTTGCTGTGTCAGCTCTCCATGTGTATGGCACCACTCCTGGGCATGCTGCACTCTTTTCATGTGGGACGGTTCTCCTTATGCGGTGCACTCCTTGCGCATGGGGCTCCCCTGCACGGCACGGCACTCCTTGCGTGCATCAGCACTGCACATGGGCCAGTTCACCACACGGGTCAGGAGGCCCTGAGTTTGAACCCTGTACCTCCAATGTGGTAGGCTGACACTCTATCAATTGAGCCAAATCCGCTTCCTGAATTTGAATTTTATACATGTCAGTTTTCGCTTCTGTTTGATTGGGTAACTACCACATTGGGTGCTGTGAAAGCCAAAAATTAAGGTATCAAAAGGCGCCTAGTATGGTACTTGGCGCACATGTAGCATCTAAAATTAGTAGTTAATATTTATTGAGAACTTACTTTTTGTTTTAACTTGATTATTTCTCTCATTGACCCAAGGGAATGAGTAGTCTTACTATCACCCCATTCTACAGCTTAGGAACCTGGGGCACAGTTAAGTAATTTACTCAAGGTGGCAGAGCTAGTAGGTGTAGTGTTGGGACTTGAACCCATGTTTACTATGCAATACTGCTTCTTGCCAAGGATAAATGCTAGTTTACTTTCCTTCCCTTTTGTCCTCCACTTACAGACTATGAATTCCATGAAAGCCACCATGTCTTGTTCCCTTTTATTTTGTTTGTATTACCTGGCATAGTGCTTGTCTCCTCCCTAACACATCCAATAAACTAAGGAGGAACAACGGCAGTCAAAGTGACAGGCCTGAAAAGAGACGGAGTCCCTGTCGCCGTCCTTTGACTGTGGACACAGGGTCCAGGATCTAACTTTCCTTTCTGAGAGTCACTATCCTTGAATAGCTGTGGCTATTAACATGGCATCTTGGCACATTTTTAAATAGTGAAGGAGGAGTTTCCTTTTGTTTTATTATGGTGCTGGATGAAGAGGCCTTAACTATCTCTCCTGCAATTACACTGACCATGTGTTTGTTTCATGGAAATATGAAATGACTGTTTTGTGATTAGCCCTCCCTGGTTGGGGAGCTGCTAAATAAAGGCGTTACGGTTGTTGTTCTCCCCTGAGCCTTTGGCAGCTTTCCTTTTGGATTCATTCTCATACCTCTTGGAAATATTAAATCCAATGTTTTTATTTTACCATTCTCATTTCCAGAGCACATTTTCTAATTTCTTTCAGAATGATTGTTTTCATTTTTAAAATCTTATGAGTCAGTTTAATAAGAACCTGAGTTAAATTGTACTTGTATATGAGCTGTGCAGTTTTAACTTGATGGGGCAATGGGTCAATTTAAAATAAAATGGTGATATTTTTCATGGAGCCCACACATTAGGTGACCTAAGTCCTCTGGCAAGGTTAAGTTTCCCTAGCTGATACATTTGTGCTCAGCATAGGGGAAGTGAATGTGTTTGGAAGTGAATGTTTATTGTCTGGTTATTTTGTTATTGCCTTGCAGGTTCAGATCTGATTTCACTGACATCATGTAAGTTCCCCTCACGGGCAGAATAAACAATAGCAATGTTACATACTTGGCTATTACTCAGATGGTCATGGTTTAGGAGACCTAAATTAGGATAGGGATGAATTCTAGAATATAATTTTCATAGGTCATTATTACTATCAATGGGCATTTTGGGATTAATGATAGTTTGGTTTTATACTATAGTACTGTCAAGCAGAAGGACAAGAAGAGATGCGAACCTTCAGGTTATGCATCATTCATTCAATTCCTTCAACATATATTAATTGAGCCACCCTCTGTGGGCCAGGTGTTGTGTAGATGGCTGTGAATAAAACGTTGAACAAAATAGACAAGGAATCGTGGGAAAAACCAAAGACATTGGCTATTCAGAGCTAAGAATTATTACTAAATTCTGCTCTTGGGTTCCAAGGAGTATAAAAGGGTATTAATTAGTATTGTTCATTGTATACTATGTCTATATGTTTGCATTGTGTTTAGAAAATTACTGAAATGCCAAAACCTGTTTGCCTTTAGGATATGCTCAAGAACTGGCTTGAGAGTTTATGGAAGAAAGAAAAGTGAGTTCAGAGATTTCAGAGGAACACTGTACACTGGTGGATATTATTATGGGACTTAGGAAAGCCCATCTTTCCCCGTTTGTTAAGCCAATGAGCAGAAGTCATGGATGCAATAAAGGGAGCAGTAACTGTAACTGAAGTAGATGGGTAGCATGGTGTGGCAGTCTGAGATTATTTATGAATCCCCAAAAGAGAAAGATTATTTTTCTGAACTAATCTACTTCTCTGGGTGTGATACCCTTTGTTTGTATTAAATTCAAAGGTTTTAAGTTTACTTGATAAAACCGATTTAGGGCTTTTAATTCAACCATGACAGTTGAGCATGACTCAGGTTGAATCTCGACCCCTAGGTGGGCTGATATAAACAGACACTCACTCAAGAAGACATACAGGGAGAGAGCGAGCTCTGCCATATTTGATCTTGGGGCGCTGGGGAATGATGAGACATTCGCCTGATAGTTTGCAGCTGAAGAGAACAGAGCAGCTGAGCAGCTGAGATGGCTCAGAAAGAAATGAGCCCTATGCCAGAGACTGATATAGGAAGCCCTGAGAGGCCAGGCAGAGGTCACCTGCCATCTTGCTTCAACACGTGGCAGCTGACTTTGGTGAAAAAGTACCTCTCGTGGTACTTTGGGTTGGACTTTCCGCGGCCTTGTAAGCTTTTATCCCAAATATATACCCTGTATAAAAGCCAAAAGATTTCTGCTACTTTGCATCAGCACCCCTTTGGCAGACTAATACACATGGGGAGCTATCTACAGATACTTTCCATCTATAAATTAGCTGGACATCAGAAAGACATAATATGATTAACTTACAAAGACATGGTACATTGTACACAGACAAAATCACAGCAAATACAAATAAAAATATGAGATGTTGATTAACTTATCATTATTTATCATAATGTAGGAATAGGTATACTAGTTTGGACGACACTGAATTAATAACAATATACAGCTACAATGGTATAAAAAAAAGAGGCAGTGACTTACAGCAGAAAGGATATTAGATTTAAAGTCTGTTAAATCTGGGCTAAACATAAATTCTTACACTTTAATCTTTGCAGACATTCCTGAACATACCTGAGTCTAAGTTTTCTCATCTGAAAAAACATGAATTGCCATAGCTATCTCATAGAGCTATTTAGATATGTATTAGATGAGTTAATGTATAAGAAAACTCCTATTGTAATGATGCTTAATAACTGCCAGTCTCCTCCTCCTTTCTCTTTTCTAGTAGAATGCATAGTATTAGACAGTGAGTAGATTCATAATGAAAATGGTATATTGATAAGGGTAGACCCTCAATCATGAGCCAGCCAACACTATAATTAGAAATCACATCTGAGATAAAACAATAAATAATGATGAATCATCTTTATGTTATCATTGCTCTTAGTATAATTGCTCATTAAGCCTTTAAAATTATTAGACCTTGTTAATTAAAAAGCCCTTCCTGAAGTGCAATGAGGATGCTTATTCATGTCAATTGATTTACAGTGCAATCCCTTCTAATTACAGCTGTTACAGCTTCATTTGCATAGCCCAGACTGTTAGCTGCAGTGTGCAGCCATTGCTCACTGTGCCATGAAGTGGCTTCAGCCCAGTCCTGCAGATTAAAATGTGCTTTTTGAACCAATATTAGGATTTGTAAAGAGAACAAGTTTGGTTAATGTTTTAATTGAATCTTAGCCACATGCGAGATTATTGCTGGAAGAGAGGAACATAGGTGTCAGAATTAGGAAAAGTTCTGATTTTGCAGCTGAGGAATGTTGTGGCATCTTGGCCACAGAAAGAGGGTGAGGAAGGGAACCAGTGGGTACTTGGGGCCAATGCTCTGCTGAGAACTGTGTGAAATGACTGTCTGTTTTTCAGTGTGAAAACCACAGCAGCTGACCTCGTGGCAGTTTTTCTGAATTCTATTATCCAGTGATGCTTTTAAGAGAGTTTATATCCTTATTTATAATTTTTAATGAAAACTGCCATGATGAATGGAGCAGTCTATACACCAACTATTGAGAACCTCCTATCAAGGGAGAAATTTTATATGCTTCAATTTTATATAGGGAAAGGCACTTTCCATTGAAGTAACTTTTTTTTTTTTTAAAGATTTATTTTTATTTATTTAATCCCCCCCCCCCCCTCCCCCGGTTGTCTGTTCTCTGTGTCTATTTGCTGCGTCTTGTTTCTTTGTCCGCTTCAGTTGTCGTCAGCAGCACGGGAAGTGTGGGCAGCGCCATTCCTGGGCAGGCTGCACTTTCGTGCTGGGCGGCTCTCCTTACGGGTGCACTCCTTGCGTGTGGGGCTCCCCTACGCGGGGGACACCCCTGCGTGGCAGGGCACTCCTTGCGCGCATCAGCACTGCGCGTGGGCCAGCTCCACATGGGTCAAGGAGGCCCGGGGTTTGAACTGCGGACCTCCCATGTGGTAGATGGATGCCCTAACCACTGGGCCAAGTCCGTTTCCCTGTTGCAGTAACTTTTAACAAAAATGCCATTTATTAAACTATTTAAAATGATATATTTAGGATACATTGAGGATAATGTTCTAAATAGAAATATATGAATGTCTACTTCTTCTCTTCAATATGTACATTCAATATATATCTGTCTAAATATATATATATATTTCCTTTCATAGATAGAGATGGATACCTCAAATAGACTTAGGTGAGGGAAGTAACTTATGCTTTATGGCTTGGTATCTGTAAGCTTCTACCCCACATAAATGTGCTTTATAGAAACTAACCAATTCCTGGTATTTTGCATCAGCACCCCTTTGACTGACTAATACAGAATTTGGTACTAGGAGTGGGGTAGCGCTTTTGCAATTACTGAAATGCTAGAATGGTTTTATAAATTGGGTAACGGGAATTTTTTGGAGGAATTGTGAAATGCTTGAGGGAAAAGGCCTAGATTGCTTTGAAGAAATGGTTGATAGCAATATGGATGCTAAAAGAGACTTTTCATGATGCCTTAGAAGTAAACGGTGAAACTATTATTGGAAACTGGAGGAAAGGTGATCCATATTTTATAGTTGCAGAGAACTTAGCAAGGTTAACTCCTGGTGTTTTATGGAAGGCAGAATTTGAAAATGATGAGCCTGGGCATTTAGCTGAAGAAATTTCCGAAGTAAACCCAAAGAAGGTGGCTTGGCTTCTGCTTGCAGCTTATAACAAAATGCTAGACAAGAGAGATAGACTGAACTGTTGGGCACAAAGAAAACACAAACGGATTCTGGAAATTCCAAGCCTCTGGAAATCAAGCTCTCAGATGAACGTGTCCCACTGGAGGACTTAACTAAACTTGGGACTTGTAAATCAGGATTGAAGAGGCAGTTATGTCAGAAAGACTTATGGAAAGTCTTACTGTCTGATGGCTTGGACCCCTTCTTCCTGCATGCTAAACCAACAGACTTTTTGAGAGAGCTATATGAACAAAACCACTGTCACCTGGAATTAAAGGGACATGGAAAGGAGAGATTGAAGGGGAAACAACTTCAAGAGGAAAACCATGGAAGCTGAGATTTGGAATTAGGACATCACCTTGGGCCAAGAGAGGAACCCCACCCATGTGTACAGAGAGGGTGAGTTTGCCCCAGCAGTAGAAGAGGGTGGATGTTCCTGACCAATGTTCTGGGGGAGTTTTGCTGCCCCTGGGTACAGAGAAGGTAGAGCATATTCCCCAAGGATTAGCGCAGTTAAGGTCAGCACTCCACAGGTCTGAGAGGGGTGGACCTGTCCCCCAAATGTTAGGGAAGGCCAGGTAGTCAATTCATTGCTCTGAGAGGGTTGAGCATTTATGCCAAAAATTAGGGGGAATGCTGTCTTCACATCACTGTACTACAGGGGTTAAGACTGTAACACAAAGATTATGTAAGGTGTGTCAATCACCCCAACACTCTTGGAGGGAGAGGTCTGGAGCTTGGTCAACACCCAGATGCTTGATGACGGTGGAACCAAGAAAATGGCTGTTGGGCAAGCCTGTGGAAAGGATGGGTTCCCATAAGGCCCCAAAGAGAAGAAACCATCATCTTTAGAATGACTCTCAGACTTTGAAATCAAATAGAGGATGCCCTGCAGGTCTACTGAACCTGTAGAGAAATGGTGACTCAAGTTTCCCTCCCATTTTCTCCTTATTGTAATGAAAATGTTTATCCTTTATCTTTCCATTTGTATATTAGAAGCAGATGAATAGTTTTGTAAGTTTCAGAGGTCTATAGCAGATAGGACTTTGCCCCAAGGCAAACTGTATTTCTTTTAAGTTGATAGTGATATGATTTAGTACTTGCATTGTTACTGATTTAAGGTGTTTTTGTTTTTTTTTTAATATTGTAATGTCTTTTTGGAATTCAGAGGGTGGAGAGTAGCAGTTTGATATTATTGATGAATTCCAAAAAGAAATATTGGATTATGTTTGTAAATTGATCTTTTCCTCTGGGCATATTAGATTATATTGGATTCAGAAGTTTACTTGATTAAGTAATCAGGTAAACCTCTTGTGCCAGTAGGGCATAGATAAAAGACATGGCAAAGGCCGGAAATGAGGGGTTCTTGATGTTAGAGTTTGATGCTGAAGCTTTAAGCTGGAACACCAGGAAGTAAGCACACAGAGGAAGGAGGAGCATGCCCCAAGAAGAGAGGAACCCTGCTCCCAGGAAGAGGCAAGCCCTGGGAAGAGAGGAACCCTGTACTCAGAGAGAAGCAAGACCCTGGAAGGAGGAACCCAGGAAGCCTGAACCCTCTCAGATGTTCGCAGCCATCTTGCTCCAACATGTGAAAATAGACTTTGGTGAGGGAAGTAACTTATACTTTATGGCCTGGTATTTGTAAGCTCCTACCCCAAATAAATACCCTTTATAAAAACCAACCCATTTCTGGTATTTTGCATCAGCACCCTTTTGGCTGACTAATACAGGGCCATTATGCATTTTGTTAAAACTTATAAAAATGTACAGTACAGGATGTGAACTGTAATGTAAAACATTGACCATTGTTCATGCCAATGCTTCAATATTTGTTAGTCAATTGTAACAAATGTACCATACTCATGAAAGATGTTGTTAATAGAGGAAAGTGTAAGTGGGGAGGGAGTAGGGTATATGGCAATCCTGTGTATTTTCTATGTGACTTTTCTGTTACCTAAAACTTCTTTGAAAATAAAGTGAAAAAAAATAAGATACTGGGAGGATATAAAGAAGAAATTGTCACTGTACATAAAAGTTAACAGATCATATGGAATGAAAGATACAATGCAAAAAATTATTTAAAAAATTTTTTGTTTTATTTCTTATTTTTAAAATTTTTATTTATTACCATTATTATTTTGGCTTGTTTTGGGGGAGGTTTGGAATTGAAGAAGTGTTCCATCTTTGGCAGGGGAAGATCACTGATACAGGGTGTCGGTGGTGAGGGGATGTGTGAGGAGGGGTGCAGCTGGGGTATGCCTTGATGGAATACGAATGTGTTCAAGTGGTCATGTGGTATTGTCTCAGTGGGTAGAGTCCCACACAATAATCAAAAGGATATTGAATTCCCATCCTGCTACATTCTCTAATAGAGTGGCAAGAATCCCTAGAGTACATGGGCAGTGCCTGGCAAAAGAGAACAGACCTTTAGGCAAGCCCTTGATATTGATGCTTGTACTTATCTACCTTGTTCTTTTGCAATTGAAACTTAGCTTAGTATTATATATTTCCTAGGAGTCACCTCCTGAAAGTCTCATTGTTGCTCTAATGTGACCTCTATCTAAGCCAATAAACATATAAACTCATTGCTTTCTCTCCAGCTTGGGACATGACTCCTAGGGATGAGCCTCTGGCACTGAAGGATTATTACCAAGCACCAATTAGTGATGCATTTGGAAAAAGACCTTTACTAAAATGGAGAAATATTAAATACAATTGAGCTTTGATAGCTAAGAGATTTCAAAGTGAGTCAGGAGGTCATGCTGATATATCATTCTATGGCTATCCATGGAAATGCATATATCAGGGCTGATAGATGCAGAAATTCTTCCTTTTCTGGATGCACATAATCAGACTCCCACTGGGAATTCTATCACAAAATGATCTCATTTAATCTTCATAATAAGTTAAGGAAGCATCTACCATTATTACTCCTATCTTACAGATGAAGAAACCAAGACTTGGTGATCTCAGGCAACTTACACAAGGACATCCTATGGACTTGTGACCCTGGCTCTGTTTTAACTCCAAATCTTAGGTTTCCTTAGGAAATTTCATCCACTCCTAAGGTTTCAATTCCATCTTTATATGATATCTCCTAAATTAACATATCAAATATGGACCATTTTTTGAATTGTCTAGTCCCATATAGCCAATGCTCAAATAGAAATATACACTTAGATCTCTCACATGTAAAATCTAACAATTCAGAAACTGAACATGTTGTTTTTTTCTCTCATAGTTCCTCCTCTTACTGTGTTTCCTAACTGTGGTAGATTGTATTTTTGTACCTGAATAATTGATGCCTCTCACTATGTAGATTATACATTCCCATCCTATTGACACTGGACTTGTCCATGTCATTTGTTTTGGCTAATGGTATTTGAGCAGATATGTTGTATCCTGCATCCCAGCAGAAGCTTTAAGTGCCATTGTGTGCCTCTGCCAGGGTTACAGCTTTTTCCCTTGCTATAAGTCCTTATGTTTGCTATAGATTGAATCGATCCCCATAAAGACATGTTCAAATCCCCACTCCTTGTCCTACGAGTGAGAACTCATATGTAAATAGGATCTTTGAAGATAGTATTAGTCATGGTGAGACCAAGTGAATCAGGGTGGAACTTAGAAACTGAGTTCTGTTGGCAAGCCACAGTAAGAATTCTTCAGACTTCAGAGAAAGAATGATCTTGCCAGTATCTTGAGTTTGGACTTCTAGACTCCAAAACTGTAAGATAATACCTCCTGTTGTTAGGCCAACTGATTTCTGATACTTTGCTATGGTAACTTTGGAAAACTAAGGCAATGTTCTTAATGAAGAAACCACATGGAGCAGACTACAGCCAACCTGTTGCTGAAGCCACTACTCCTAACACATAATGTGAGATAGATAAAAAACAAAACAAAACAAAACATTCTTTTTATAAACTACTGAGATTTGGGGTTGAAACTGCATCAAAACTAAATAATATAAAAATTGGTACGTAGAAGTGGGGTACCTACAAAAGAAATATGTGGAATTGGCTTTGGGGTCAGGCAATGGGCAGCAAAAGAAACTCATATTTGGAGGCTTGAAAGTTGGTGGCTCATGTTCTACACCAAAGAAAAATTTTGATAAAACATTTTCAAATTGTGATAACCTAGAAGCAGATAATGTAATCAATGTGCTTGTGGCTTTAGGTGAAGCGGTTAGGAAACAGAGTTTGTTACTCATATGCCTTGGTTCTTAGTAGCTTCATTTAGCCTAGGTACTATTAATACTAGAAAGGCATGAGCTTAGAGAAGAACTGATCTGTTTGCAAGTAGGGATGAAAGGAAAAGTAAGAATCCCCAAATTCTGTGACTTGGAAGATAAAAAAATACAACTGTGCTTTATCTCCAACTTGCTTAAAAAATAAAAAAGTAAAACTGAGAAATGCTTGAAGCCATAGGGTTGATTAAGAGACAATGTAGGACAAAAACCAAAACAAATGTGTGATCATCTTGCCCTTTGTTAAAACCTTCATAATGATTAATATGTGGGGAGAGTACTAATAAGTTCTTTTTGTATGGTCCTATAGAAGCCTGATAAACTAAAAGTATCTGTTAGTAATATAGAAATATGCCACCAAAAGAACAGTGGGCCTGATTACTGACACATGGAGCTGATTGCAATTAAGTAAAAAGTTGACAAGTGTTTAAGAGACTTGCCAAAAGAGTCGCTGGCCTGGTTTGTTTGTTTATTTTTAAGGGTTTATTTATCCCCTGTTCCCCTCTCCCCATTGTTTGTTTGCACTTGCTGTTTGCTCTCCATGTCTGCTTGTCTTCTTTTCTTTTTTTAGCAGGCACTGGCAACCAAAGCCAGGACCTCCCACATGGGAGGAAGCCACCTCCACCTCCCGCTTGTTGTGTTTCTTGTTGTGTTGTCTCGTTGTGTCTCTTCATTCTGGTGTCTTGTTGCATCAACTTGCCACACCAGCCTGTTCCACCAGTCCATCATGTCAGCTTGCTATCTTGTCCTTTTCTTTAGGAGGCACCGGGAACCCAACTGGGACCTCCTATGTGGTAGGTGGGTGTCCAAATGCTTGAGCCACATTCACTTCCCTGGCCTGGTTTAAATGAGACTGTTTCTCCCCAAAGCTTCTCTGGAAAGAATGTAGGCTGAGAAACCTGCCCAGTCTCAAGGACTGCACATTCTCCATTGCCCTCTTCATATATGGCCAAGGAGGATAATGGAAAGGGAGTACATCCCGGGAGGTGGAGCCAAGTGTCATGGAAAACAATAGATGATGGAGGTACTCCCCAGTAGAAAAACCTGTTCCTAATTGCACAATTTTTCATACCCTTATTGAAATATTTGCAGCATTTTTGTTAACCAGGTACTGCTGTGCCTTCCATTCTCTCCCTTTCTAAAATGATAATAATTACCATAGCTGTCTTGTTCCCATTCCACCATGATCTGTTGCAGGTGGAAGAGAGAGAACTTTTTGAATTATTATTACAGAAGGTAAGGGTTTGTAGAACAATCATGCATAAAATACAGGATTCCCATATGTCACCCTATTATTAACACCTTACATTGGTTTGGTACATTTGTTACATTGATGAAAGCACATTTTTGTAATTGTTACTATTAACTACAGTTCATAGTTTAAATTAGGGTTCGCTGTGTAGTGCAGTTTAATGGATTTTTTTAAAAAACTTTTTCTCCTATTACCAGACATACAACATAACATTTCACCTTTTAACCTCATTCATATATGTATATATTTCAGTGCTGTTAATTACATTCACAATCTAGTGCTACCATCACCACCATCCTTTACCAAAATATTTCCATTTTTCCAAATAGGAACTGTGTACATTCTAAGCCTTAACTTCCTATTCACTATTTTACTCCATCTCCTAGTAACCTGTTGTAGCGGTTTGATATTGTTTATTAATTCCAAAAATAGATATTGGGTTATGTTTGTAAACTGGTCTTTCTGAAAGTTTCACTTTTACGTAATTAAATTATGATTAGGGCTTTGATTGGTCTCACAGATAAAAGACATGGCAAAAGACAGAGTTGGGAGTTTTGAGCTGGAGCCTGGGAAGTGAACACACAGGAGAAGAACACAGAGAGAGCACAGTAGCTGAACCCGGAGAGACTCAAGTCCCAGGGAGAAAGACAGAGCCAGTTCCCTGACAGTCTACAGCTGACCTTGTGGAGCGAGGCAAAGCCTGGAGAGCCTCATAGTCTACACCTGACCTTGTGGAGAAAACAGAGGAGCTGAGCCTAGAGACAAATGAGCCCTGGGAAGAGAGGAACCCAGGAAGCCTGAACCCTGGCGGACATTGGCAGACATTTTGCTTCGACATCTGAAAGTAGACTTTGGTGAGGGAAGGAACTTGTGCTTTATGGCCTGGTAACTGTAAGCTTCTACCCCAAATAAATGCCCTTTATAAAAACCAACAAATTTCTGCACCCTTTGGCTGACTAATACACTTATATTCTATATTCTGACTCTATGAGTTGCTTATTCTAATTATTCATATTAGTGAGATCATATAATATTTGTCCTTTTGTGTATGGCTTATTCTACTCAACATGACCTATTCAAGGTTCATCCATGCTGTTGAATGTATTAGGACTTCATTCCTTTTTACAGCTGAATAATATTCCATTGTATGTATATACTGCCTTTTGTTTATCCATTCATTGATTGATGGGCACTTGAGTTGCTTCTCTCTTTTGGCAATTGTGAATAATGCCGCTATGAACATTGGTGATCAATTATCTGTTTGATTTCTTGCTTTCAATTTTTTTCCTGAAAGTGGAATTGCTGGGTCATATGGTTCTTCTATACTTAACTTTCTGAGGAATTGCCATGCTGTCTTTCACAGCAGCTGTACAATTTTGCATTAACTCAAGTTATGAATGTGTGTTCCTATCTTTCTGCGTCCTCTCCAACACTTGTAATGCCCTGTGTTTTTAAATAGCAGACATTCTAGTGGCTGTGAAATGATACCTTGTGGTTTTGATTTGCATTTTGCTGATGGCTAGTGATATTGAGCATCTTTTCATGTGATTTTTTGACCTTTTGTATATCTTCTTTAGAGAGATGTCTATTCAAGTCTTCTGCTCACTTTTAATTGGATTTTTGTCTTTTTGTTGTTCAGTTGAAGGATTTCTTTATATATTCTGGATATTAAACCTTTATCAGATATGTGGTTTCCAAATATTTTCTCCCATTGCGTAGATTGTTGTTGTTTTACTTTCATGATAAAGTCTTTTGAGAAATAAAAGTTTAAATTTTGATGAAGTCCCATTTATCTAATTTATCTTGTTGCTTGTGCTTTGGGTGTAAAGTCTAAGAAACCGTTGCCTGACTCAAGATGCTTCCCTACACTTTCTTCTAGGAGTTTGATAATTCTAGCTCTTATATTAAGGACACATATCCATTTTTAGTTGATTTTTGTATAATGGTGTGAGGTAGCCATCCTCCTTTTTTTTTTTTTTTTTTTGCAAATAGAGATCCAATTTTCCCAGCACCATTTGTTGAAGAGACTATTCTTTCCCAATTTAGTGGTCTTTGCCACCCTTTAAAAGATCAATTGACCTTTACTGTGAGGGTTTATTTCTTTTTTTTTTTTTTAAGATTTATCTTCCTAATTTTTAAAAAAGATTTATTTATTTATTTCTCTTCCCTGCCCCCCCACCCCGTTGTCTGCTTTCTGTGTCCATTCTCTGTGCATTCTTCTGTGTGTCTGCTTGTCTTCTCTTTGGGCAGCACTAGGAACCGATCCTGGGACCTTCCAGAGTGGGAGAGAGGTTCTCAATCTCTTGAGCCACCTCAGCTCCCTGGTCTGCTGCATCTTGTACTGTCTCTCCACTGTGTCTGTTTCTGTTGCATCATCTTGCTGCCCCAGCTCTCCACTTAGTCCAGCTTGCCACATGGGCCAACACTCCTGCATAGGCCAGCTCTCTGTGTGACTCAGCTCTGCACTTGGGTCAGATTGCCATGTGGGCCAGCTTGCCTTCACCAGGAGGCCCTGGGAAATGAATCCTGGACTTCCCATATGGTAGGCAGGAGTCCAATTGCTTGAGCCACATCTGCTTCCAGGGGTTGATTTCTGCGGTCTCAATTCTATTCCATTGGTCTATATGTCTGTCTGTGTGCTGGTACTATGCTGTTTTGTTTACTGTGGATTTGAAATAAGTTTTAAGATGAAGAAGTGTGAGTCCTACAACTTCATTCTTCTTTTTTGAGATAGTTTTAGCTATTTGGTGCCTCTGACACTTCCTTATACATTTGATTTTTGGCTTTTCCATTTTGGCAAAGATGGTTGGATTTTGACTGAGATTGCATTGAATCTGTAAATTGCTTTGGGTGGTATTGACACCATAATGATAGTTAGTCTTCCAACCCATTAACAAGGAATGTCCTTCCATTTATTTATGTCGTCTTTGATTTTACTTAGCAATGTTTTATAGTTTTCTGCATACAAGCGCTTTTCATCTTTGGTTAGATATATTCCTATATATTTCATTCTTTTAGTTGCTATTGTTGGTAGCTTTTTTTCCTTGATTTCATCTTCTGATTGGTCAATGCTTGTGTATAGAAACATGCTGATTTGGGAGTGTTGATCTTGTACCCCACCACTTTGCTGAATTCATTTATTATCTCTAGTAGCTTTTTGTGGATTTTTCAGAATTTTCTATATAAGGTCATGTGATCTTCAAATAAGGCAAGTTTTACTTCTTCCTTTCCAGTTTGGATGTCTTTTATTTCTTTTTCTTGCCTAATTGCTCTAGCAAGAACTTCCTACTTTTATAATTCTTTGATTTTAGTGTTGTACCATAATGAGTGTCTTCTCATTACTATTTGGAGCAGAGTTCAACTGACTTGCAGCCGATGTAATGTGAGCATGAAATAAACTGTTGTCCCTATAAGACACTGAGACTTTGAAGTTGTTAGTTACCATACTATACCGTAGGGAATATTGACTAATGCAATATCTTATCAGCGATGTTATATACCAGCAAGTCAGAAATCTGGTTATCTCCCTTGATACTTTCTTTCTTACAGTTCCTCCACCTATGCTTCAAATCTATAAAATCCAGTTTTATTTTCTTCTAAACTTTAGACACTCAATTATTAACCAAACTAGTGATAGTAATCGAATTACTATCCTTATTAAAATGTGAAATGATGAACTTTTGCCCTCAGAATTAACTATAACCCCACTAGATTTGCTTACAAATCTTCTTAAACTTCTTTCCTTAGCTCTCCAATTTCAACTCTTACCATGTCTCCTAAATTCAACCATACTTTATCAGAGGCATCCCTCTTTTATTTCTTTTATGACATCTGCTTGGAATACTGTGCAGTCAGAGTTCTCTAGGGAAACAGAACCAGCAGGAGATATCTGTAACTTGCATGAGATTTTATAAAATTCTCTCATGCAACCATGGGGATGCGCAAGTCCAAATTCCACAGGGCAGGCAGCAAACCAGGGGCTCTGATGAAGGTCCTTGATGAGTTCCCAGGAGACTCTGGCTGTCTGAAGTAGAGATGGGAATTCTCTCTGAATGCTGAAATCACTTCCCCTTTTAAGACCGTCAACAGATTAGATGAGATGTTACTCATTACTGATAGCACTGTTCTTAGTTATTGTAGATTTAACCAGCCGTCTATGCAATCAATTCACTAATGATTAAAGTCGATGAAATGTCCTTGTATTACCATTAACTCAGTGCTTGCTTGACCAAACAATTGAGCACCATCACTTGGCCAGGTTGACATATTAGCCTAACCATCACAAATACTTTGCCCACTGTTTCCAAATATCACTTCAGCCCACTAACACATAGTTAACTCATCTACTTATTCCCTGTGCTGTAAGGGTTATCTTAAATGTCACCTGTTCCGAAGTCCCTTTCTTTGACCTATTTAAGCTTGGTTTCCTGTTCCCTCTTATGTGGAAGCATTTCCCTATGCTTACTTCAGCTCCATGGTAAGCATTCGTAATACTCTACTGTAATTTGGAGTTTGTAGACTGTCTCTATTACTGGCTATAACTCCTTGATTTTAAAGATTTTGCCTTTTTTTTTTTTTTTTTTTTTAGGTATTGGGGCCAGGGATTAAACCCCAGACCTCATGTGTTGGAAGCCGGCGCTCAATCACTGAGCTATATCAGCTCCCCTGAGTTGGTTTTTTCATTTGTTTGCTTGTTGTTAGTTCATTTTTTTGTTTTTTGTTTTCAGGAGGCACTGGGAATGGAACCTGGGACTTCGCATGTGCTAAACCACTTCAGCCACATCTGCTCCCCTTGACCGTAATTTAGTACTTAGTACTGACTGGCTTCATAAGTATTTGTTGAATGAATGAGTTATCTGACAGAATTCTGCTAGAGAAAGAAAAAAGATAATCTGAGATAGGAGGAATCAAACCTTTGCTTTCTTTTATAAATTAGAATTTTAATTTCACTATGCAGATGTGAATTATTTCCTTTATGAATCATCTGCAATAAAAAGCAAATTTAGGCTAACTTTATACCATCTCCAGGATGCTCAGATGTCATCTCCTACAGTCACTGTGCATTCAAGCACCTTAGAGATGGGAGAAAGTTTAGAGGGACTTCTTAGAAGGGGAAACTGCTAACAGACCTACTTAATGGCCAAAATGAGTCTAAAACTCTTTGCTCTTTACTATGGTCTTTATAACATCACAGTGCAAATGAAAAATCAGTCTGTATCAGGTGAATATCGAAATCAAATGTGAAATATCAATATTTAAATATCAAAATAAAATGTTTCATTTGGATTACATGAAATATTTCCTTCTATTTTCGAAAGTAATTAATAACCATGAGATATCCTTACACTTGTATAGAATTGACAATTTATGGGGAACTTTCATGTGTGCTAGCTCACAATGACTATGTGCATTAGGCAGGGATTATTACAGATAAGAAAATTTAGACTCAGAGAGAAATAATGACTTACCCAAAATAGAATATTAATAAATGATAATGTAGGAAAAATATCTTGGGTTGCCACACACTTAGCACCAGGCTCTTTTAACTATATCCCTAAGCACCTCCATAGTCAGGAATTGACTTGATAAAAATTGTGTAAAAATGTTCATCAAAGTCCATTGCTTAAATGGGTTATAATATAAGCTGTGTGATTTCTGTTAATAATATAGCTTATTAAGATAATAAATTAAAAATTCTAATATGCTCAGCAGTTCTCAAATCAATCAAGTTGTGCCAATTTAGCAACCTAGTCTTCATAATGCCTTACCTATGCAGGGTGAAATGCAAGACATTAATAAATAAGATCACCTCTTCAGATATTAAGTTGTATTATTCCATACTACTCTTTTCTGTTTTATATTTCTAAGGTATTACTGAAATAGTAATGCTAGATTCTGCATTCTCTAAACTTGTATTCTAGATGGTTACTTATGACATAAAACATATTTGAAATGTTCCCAGTACCCTTGCCCATGCTGATCATTTATGGTATGATGCTAGGCACTGGGCATTTTATTTTATTTTTAAATACAGTATCTTTATTTATTTATTTTTAAAAGATTTATTTATTTCTCTCCCCTTCCTCCCGGCCCCCCCCCCCCCGGTTGTCTGTTCTCTGTGTCTATTTGCTGCGTCGTCTTTGTCCGCTTCTGTTGTTGTCAGCGGCATGGGAACCTGTGTTTCTTTTGGTTGTGTCATCTTGCTGCATCAGCTCTCCGTGTGTGCGGTGCCATTCCTGGGCAGGCTGCACTTCCTTTCGTGCTGGGCGGCTCTCCTTACAGGGCGTGCTCCTTGCGCGTGGGGCTCCCCTACGTGGGGACACCCCTGCATGGCAGGGCACTCCTTGCATGCATCAGCGCTGCACATGGGCCAGCTCCACACAGGTCAAGGAGGCCCGGGGTTTGAACCGCGGACCTCCCATGTGGTAGACGGACGCCCTAACCACTGGGCCAAATCCGCTTCCCCTGGGCATTTTATTGTAGATTTGGGTGGCCGTTGAAACTCTTTAGTGATAACACAGTAAGCACTGTATACACACACACACACACACAGGTTTATTGATTGTATTGGCTTCTATTCAATGGGGGCCTAAAAGAGAAAGACTATTTCATAAACTCCACGAGGGAAGGGACAGTGTCTGTTGTGTTCCCTGTTGTATTTCCAGCGCCAATGTGTCTTAATAAACAGCCATATTAATCAATTCAAATGTATAAAACTACAGTTATTTCCCTCTGGGCAGTGTATTTTCTCTAAGGTTTCCTGGGGAAAGGGGGACAAAAAACACAACTAACTTCCTGAATGAGTAGAATATTGTAGAGATTAGATGGGTTATGTATAGAAAATGCTTAGCACGGTGCCTGGCATATGTAGGGTTGCCAGCGTTAACAAATAAAAATTTGGGATGCGCAGTTAAATTTGAATTTCAGATTGTTTTTCTTAAATAGGACATATTTATGCTAAAAACTATTCGTTGTTTTTCTGAAATTAAAAATTAACTGAGCATCCTGTATTTTTCTGGTAACCCTAAGCATATGTTAAGTGCTCGGTTAATTGTAGACAATGCTACTACTGCTGCTAATGCCATCTTGCAACCTGCATTTTATCCCCAACACACTGAAAAAGTAAACTGCTGTGTTTTGCCAGACCTCAAATGTCTTTAGAGGTCCTTATCTTTGACCTACCTTAGGCCCCTGACACTACTGATGACTCTTTTTTGAAATTCTCTCTTGCTGTGACTTTTGTGTCAGTACATTGTACTGTTTTGATTCTCTTCCAGTCTCTGCAATGCTCATGGTCCTTCGGTGTTTTGTTTTTTTTCTCTTCCTCCTACCAACTGCTATCTGCAGGCATTGCCAAAGGCTCAGTCTTTTGTTCTTTCCTCATTTCCTTTCATTCCTTTCTCTTTGAGGAGCACAGCTTTCCCATGATTTCAGTCTTCACTTTTATCTTGATCTCTGTGCCATCAAGCTTCTGACTTCCTTCTTCCACTCCAAGCCTGAAGGTCCAGCTCTCTACTGGAAATTTCTGTGGTGATTGAAAGGAACTGCAGGCCCAGTGTATACAAAACTAAAATCCTCATCATACTTCCCAGTTGCCTCCCCCGCCAGTTTCCTGAGTCTTGCGATCATTAACTTCTCTTTCTTTTTTAATCTTCATAGATCATCAGTATCAATCTCTTGTTCTTTGAGTAGTGGGATAACAAAATCAATTTAAAGTAAAAACTAACTGTAGCTACTTCGACGTTGTAGGTTTATGCATGACTTTGAGAAGGACCTGTGGGGAGAGCTGGCACTGTTTGTTCCAGGGGGAACGTACATATCTAAACTGCCCCCGTTTATTTATAGAGGCTTTGAGGATGGAGAGAAATGAACGACTGAAACTTCAGTCATGGACTCTAGGGAGGAGTAAGGCCCAGAACGGCCGGCCTGTGATTTTAATAGACCTTCTTAATGAGTGTTTGGTTGTGCAAATGTAGGTGCAGGGCTGAGAAGGTGTGGAAACCTCACCGTAATGTAAAGCGTGAGGCCTGAGAGGTAACAGAAAAGGCAGAAAGCGATGCAGCCAGCATGGTGGGATGCTGGAGTGTCCTGAGAAGGGTCCCCAGTGAAGAATTGTTGGTGGCAGGCTGCTGAAGACCTCGTCAGAGCCCAGACGCCCAACCTTCAATCCAGATGGCTGGCCCAGCAGCAAGGTAAAGCATGACGATCCAACCCTTCGGCAGAGTTCGACTGATAAACGCAAAAATGTTCTGTGTTGTGCTGCCTCCATCTGGGTTGGAAAAGCTCAGAGAGAGAAAGCAGCCGTGCGTTCTGAGGTGGGAAAAGACAGCTCACCAAAACCAGGAGTCAACCTGGGAGAGACCTAGAGAACGTAAGCCCTGGAAATGGGCTGAAACCTCAGGGCACATGTTGGGTTTCCCCCACCTTGAGGGCTTTTATCAACTTTATGGAAACTCTCAAAGGACAGCGTGACTTTCTTTTCAGAGGACTTCTGAATCTAACTCTTCCCGCTGCCTTCACCCCTAGCATCTCAAATGCAGGTGCGATGGGACCCTTGACATGTTGAATGAGCACAGCCCAGCTCATTCTACACCTCTTCTGTTTTGGTTTTGTGGGCTCCAAGTCAGAAGTTCTGTTCCTAGTTAGCTGCGTGACCCTGAGTTAGATCCCTTAGCTCCTCTCAGCATAAAACAGGTAAAGGCAATCAATTCCTAATTTTCAGTAGTATCAATTTCTGTAAATGATGTGAGACCACAGAATGGATATTTTGCTTAATTATAAATCTGACTTTACTCTTTATCTCCAGCAGATGGGGCCAGGGAAAGGCTTTTGTCAGGTCTGAAAGGCTGAGCGAGGTTTCTCTGAGCCAACTGCTTAATCGCAATTTCTCCCTGAATCCTCACCTCAGCCCTACGAAGCAAGACTTAGGATCCCTGTTTTACAGATGGGAAAAGTGAGGGCTAGTGGGTTAAGTCGTTTGATCATGGCTGCTTGAGCTAGTAAATGGCAGAGCCAAGGTTAGATCAGAAGTCTAACTCCAACTTCCATGCTTTTTCTATACTGTGTTTCCTCCCAGGAGAAAAAAAATGCTTATTTCAACCCTATTCCCTCGATAGCAAAGCACTGAGCTTTTTAGGAGATAGCAAGTGAACTGATGATTACGCAAGTTAATCTGAAAAAAAATGAAGTGTAAGGATTTTAGTAGGGTTGTAAGAGCTGATTAGTGAAATGCAAAGTGACAAAAATCAGCGACTCTCTGTACTTGGTTCTCTTAGCTCCTGGAGTTATTGGGAGACTCAAAAGAGAAAATGGCCAAAAGAGCACAAGGAGAGGAATAAAGTACTCTCCAAGTACAAGGTTTTATTATTTTGGTTATTATTGTTTTTGAAATTATTCTTTGGGCTCCCATTTGTGTGGTGATTTCTTTCATAATTGATTTTTTAAACAGCATGTCAGCTCTCCCAGGAGGAATCGTTTACTAGCAGAATTCATAAACCTGGCAGTTGCGAGCAGGTTCAACGCACAGTAGCAGCAGCCGCAGCTTTGCATTTATGGGAATCAGCTGGAACTCTGGGGGAGGCTCTATGCAGAGAGGTGCCATAGAAATACAAGCAGGGAAGGTCTGAGTGGAAGGTGCATGCATTTAGGGTCTGAATTTTAAGCAGAATTTTTTGAGGTAATGGCATTTTATGGTAATAAATGGGGAGACAATCACCACCAAACTCAGTTGTCATCATCCGGCAGTATATCAATACTAGGCAGGAGAAGGATCGGACAGCATTTGGCAAAACTGGATATTGTATAAATAGAAGCAATTTGAAAATATTACTTTTTATTTTATAAAAGTAATGCACATTTATTTTGAAAAAGCTGGGAAATTTATATCAAGCGGCTGTCCCATTTCCCAATTTCCACCTTTCCCCAGCATCCCTCTTTTGGTATGTATTTTCTAGCCTTTTTATCTATTCTCTCTCTCTCCATGTACATATATATCTAGGCAAAAACTGGACTCATACTATTATCCTGTTCTGTTTTCTGCTCCTCTGCTTATTGTGAACACTTTTCTGTGTTAGTATGTTCAGCTCGTAGAAGCAATTTAAAAAGCTAATTTAGAGTTAGTGACAGAGAGAACACAAAGTAATACTTTGCCCGGATGGGAAAATGAAGAAGGAAAAGAAAATGAGTGGGAGAGATCACCATTAATAAAGAGAATGACTGAACAATTGTTTATCTCTTTATCTTTCTGGTTCTGTACTATATGTCCAGGCAGATTTTTATTTACAATGTGAGTGCTTCAAGGACAAATGTTTCATGCTAGTGATTTTTTTTAATAACTAGTTGCTTTTTGGCTAAAGAAATCTTTATGTAAATGGGTTCAAGAAACAATGAGTAGAATATGTGGGCAACTAAAAGCCAACACTTTCTTTAGCTGCCTAAGGCCTTTCGTTAGAAGCAACGCATCTGCATAGAGTAGATGTCACTTTAGAGATGGGGTTTACTCGTGTTACTGTGTTGTTTTTTACAGTTGAATGGTGAAACAGAATGTGAGTTTTGATATCTGCAAACCAACAAACACTCCTGGAAACAGTTGGCATACACTATTTCTGCAGAAGAAAACTTGAAATAACTTTCTTAGAAGGAGGAATAAAGTGCCAAGAAATGCCCTTGATGGAGCTGAGCGTAGAATCTTTAAAAGTTCTAAGAACTGGTTCTTAACGGTTTCTACATTGGCCAACTGAAATAGTGAATTTAAATGTTTTCTTTTTTTAATTTGTATTCCTGAAAATGACACTGGAGATGAGAGTGAGAGGTGTTGAAATTAGAATGTGATGTAAGTGCCATTGGCCCCTCCACATATAGCCTCCTTGATTTGAAGTAGAGTGCCAACTTTTTCCCACTGTCTGCTTTCTAGAGATTTCTTTCCAAGACACTTCCTCAATACTTAACCCAGTTCTCAGATGGAGATAGAGATAATGCAGAAATGCATTCATCTAAGTTTTCAGATGCACTTTATTAAGCAAGCAAAGAGGTAGAATGGGAAATGGGGTGTTGGATTAGTTACAAGCCAAAGATTCAACCAACCACCCAATAGCCAACCAAATAATCCCTGCCCTGGGAGTACTCATCATCTAGCCACAGAGAGCAGGCTAATAGGAGATGAATCTTTAAAAAGAGTCAAATAACTACTTGAAGATCAGCATTAAGATTTGGGATTACAGAATGTTAGATCTTCATCTTCTATGGTTTACTGAGTGTCGTAGACTTGAAATTGGCAGCAAGAGCATTTCTGTCTCCATCTCCTGGTTTTCACACCTCTGTGTAACCCCCTCCCTTTGATAGTAGAGGGGACCTGTGATGTGCTTCTAACCAACAGTGTGCGACAAAAGTAACAGGATGTATGCAGATATGTGTATGTGATTATATTACCTAAGATTGTAACTTCCATTTTGTAAGGAAGACTTACTCTGCCTTGCTGGAAAAGAAGCAAGCTGCCCACATAGTGCACTGCCCTGTGGAGAGGGCCACATGGCAAGGAACTGAGGGCAGCCTCCAGGTGGCAACCAGCAAGAAACTGAGCCCCTTGGGGTGGGTGCCTGCAAGGAATTGATTAATGCCCATAACTATGCAAACCGGGAGGCAGATCCTTCCCAGTAGAGCCTCAAATGAAAACCCAGGCCTGGCCAACACCTTCACTGCAGCCTTGCAGAGGACCCAGCTAAGCTGTGCCCGGATTCCTGACCCCCAGAACTGTGAGATAATAAATAGATCCTAAATTTGTGATAATATTCTTATGCAGCATTAGCTAACTAATACACTGAGGCATACAACTTAAGAGTTTGATTCTTGGTATCATCTAATTGTACCTTACAATAGTCCATCCACTGTAAAGGCAGAGCCATATGTGATCCCCTCACTGCCAGCTTAATTTATTTCTGTCCTTCTTGTTTTAGAGGTTCCTGTTACTTGTAAGCAGCCCTATCCATAGCCCTGAATGGGAGTTCTGTGTGCCACCCATCCATGATTAATTTAGCCAGGGGCGATGTTTGCTGAGCAATTTAGATTTTCTCTTCCAGGCATAGGGAGCTGATAAAGGTCTTTCTCATATTCAGATTGATAAATGCTTTCCCAAGGATTGTTCTAGTCCTTTTTGGTTTCATTTTTGATGTAATATTTTATTATCCATTTGGAACTGATACTAAGGCATGAAGAATAAATGTAACTTATTTTCTAGATGACTACCCAGCTGCTGCTATACCAGTTATTAAATAATTCATCTTTCTTTTATCATATGAATGCCGCTCTTATCATATGAAAAATTTATGTACTTGTATTTATTTCTGGAATTTCTAGTTTGTTTTTTTTTTTATCCCATTGACCTATTTATTCATATGCCAGTACCACAATGTTTTAAATGATTAAATTTTGCCTCTGGTAGAGATATTTTCATTCATTCTTTGTCTTTTCCATAATTTTCCTGTCTATTCTTACTAGCGTATAATTCAATGTAAGCTCTAGATTTACCTTGTCTGGTAAAAAGAATCATATTTGTGTTTTAACTGGGATCACATCAAATTAGTGGTTTAACTCAGAAAGAATTGGTAACTTTATGATGTTGTCTTCTTCCCATCCAAGGAAACAAAGTGCTTGCCCATTTGTTCATGGCTCTTTATGTATTCCTTTTTATTCATATAGACCTTAAACACCTATGAAATAAATTAAATATTTTGTTGATATTGTACAAGCAGTCTTTTCTTCCATTATAATTTTAACTGTGTTGTCTGTAGGAAGGCTATTTAGTTTTGTATATTAATTTTAAAACTATCCAATTTATTAACCTCTCCTACTGCTTGTAATATTTTTCCAGGTTGCATATCTTGGGTTTTTCAGCAATACAAATATGTCTGTGCTAACAATGCTTATTTTAAGCCTTTTTCTTGTTTTTTTTTTAACTCTAATTTTTTTCTCTTATCTCCTGGCATTGGAGAGTACTTTGAGGCCTTGTTAAATAGTAATGATGGTAGAGTACAGTCTTGTCTCATTTCCGACTTTAATGAGACTGTTCCTGAGATTTCCCTATTAAGAAAATACTTGACTTAGAGTTGAGAGAGATATTTTTTATCATGTTGAGAATTGTTCGGAATTCATATTGGATTGTTTGTTTTCTTGTTATTGAGGTTTGAGAGTTTTTAAAAATGTATATTCTGGATACAGATACTTTACCAGCAATGCAATTTGTAAATAATTGCCCCTGGTTTCTGGTTTGATTTTTTTATACTCTTAAGGTGTCTTTCAAAAAGCAAAAGTGCTTAATTTTGATGAAGTCCCCTTTATCAACTCTATCTTTTATTGATCAAATTGAATTAATCAAAACTGATTCCAGGAGAGTTAATAAACCGCAACAGACCAATTACTAAGGAAGAATTAGAGAGTGTTGTTGGAGTAATACGTTCACAACAAACAGCTGACATGTCACAGGAGAATTAGAATTTTTAAAATAGTAGCAGTGTTCTGGTTCTAGCAATTTTGGGGCTGTTTAGAGGCAGTATGGTGAGCATGGTACCTTCCTGCGCTCTAAATTGCAGCTCTAGTAGTATTAATATCTTCTCGAACTCTGCTGTTCCAATGGCATCCTCTGGACTCCCCACCTTCCTCTTATTGGTGAGTTGCCAGGTGCTCTGAAAGGGAGTTAACTGGTTTTGTTCTGATAGTCATTCCTGAAACCCATTCCTCCAGCCCTCCTAATGATTTTGTAAGCCCTGGTTCCCTGGATTATGTCTCTTAATGCTAAAAAAAACAACCCTCTCCCACTACTCTCCCCCCAAAAAAGTGGGAGCTGCTGTCATTGAAATGAGCTGGGTTTTTTTTCTAAACAATTTTATCGAGGGGTAATTGGAATATGATAAACTGCACATATTCAAAGTGTACAATTTGAAAAGTTTTGACATGTATATACAGCTGCGAAACTATCACTATAATCAAGACAGCAAACATATCCATCTATCCATCACCCCCAAGTTTTCTCGTATTCCTCTCCTCAGCAACCATTGTCTGCTTTCTGTTCTATACATTAGCATGCATTGTCTAGAATTTTATATAAATGGAATCATTCAGCGTTTACTTCCCCCTCTCCTTTTTTTGACCTGGCTTCTTACAGTATAATTAGTTTGAAATTATGATGAGTGAAAATATACTTCATTCCTAACTGTTGCTGAATAGTGTTCCATTGTATGAATATACTACAATTTATTTTTCCATCCACTTGTTGATGGACTCTAATTATGCATTTATTGATTCTCCTTTGCATATATTCCATATTTATTGTGTTCTCTTTAATTATTTTTTCCCATGATACAACACTCTCATTATTACCTTGCATTAGGGTGGCACATTTGTTACCTGACATGAAAGAGTACTTTCATAATTGTACCTTTAACCAAAATCCATTATTTACATTAGGATTCACTGTAATTGTTGCACGGCACTATGTTTGTTTTTAAAATTTTTTATTCTAGTAACATATTCAAGCTAAAATTTCCCCCTTTAACCACACACAAATATATAATACAGTGCTCTTCATCACTTTCACAAAGTTGTGCTACCATCACCACCATCCATACTGAAACATTATGATCAAACCAAATAGAAACTATGCAATTAAAGCATTAACTCCCCATTCCCTCCCCACCCGCGCCCCTGGTAACTTACATTCTAGATTTTAACTCTGTGAGTTTGCTTATTCTAATAACTTCATATCAGTGAGATGATACAATATTTGTCCTTTTGTTTCTGGCTTATTTCACTCAGATGATGTCTTCAAATTTTATACATGGTGTCATATAGATTGGATCTTCATTCATTTTTTGACTGAATAACATTCCATTGTATGTATATATCACATTTTATTTATCCATTCTTTGATTGATGGAGACTTGAATCGCTCCGTTTTTGTCAGTTGTGAATAATGCTACTGTGAACAATGGTATGCAAATATCTGTTCAAGTCCCTGCTTTCAATTCCTTTGGCTATATACCTAGAAATGGGATTGCCAGATCATATGGTAATTCTGTACTTAACTTTCTGAGGAACTGCCCAACTGTCCTCCACAGCAGCTGTTCCATTTTACATTCCCACCAGCAATGAATGAAAGTTCCTACTTCTTTACATCCTTTCCAACACTTGGAATTTTCTTTTTTTTTTTTTTTTAGTAGTAGTCATTCTACAGGGTGTGAAATGGTCTTTCACTGTGATTAAGAATTGCATTTCCTGAATGGCAAATAATGTTTCGCATTATTTCATGTGCTTTTTTAGCCATTTTTATATCTTCTCTGGAAAAGGTCTATCCAAGTCTTTTGCCCATTTTTAAAATGGGTTGTTTTGTTTTTGTGGTGGTTGTCAGGTTTCTATATATATTCTGGATTTTAAACATTTATTGGGTATGTGGTTCCCAAACATTTTCTCCCATTGAGCAGGCTTTTTACTTTGATGATAAAGTCCTTTGAGGTGCAGAAGGTTTTAATTTTGGTGACGTCCCATTTATGTTTTTCTTTTGTTTCTTGTGGTTTGGTCGTAAAACCTAGAAAACCCTTGCTGACCACAAGGCCTTGAAGATGCATCCATATTGCTAGGAGTTTTATAGTTGTGGTTGTTATGTTTGGGTCTTTGATCCATTTTGAATTGGTTATTTCATATAAGATGTGAAACATGGGTCCACCTTCAATCTTTTGCACATGACCATCCAGTTTTTCTAGCACCATTTGTTGAAGAGACTATCCTTTCTCCATTGAATGGACTGGGCACACTCATCAAAGGTCAGTTGGCCATATATGTGAGGGTTGATTTCTGAGCTCTCACTTTGATTTCATTGGTCTATATGTCTGTCCTTATGCCAGTTCCATGCTTTTTTGATTACTGTGGCTTTGTAATAAGTTTTAAGATCAGTAAGTGTGAGTCTTCCACCTTTGTTCTTCTTTTTCAAAATGGCTTTGGCTCTTTGAAGTCACTTAACCTTACATATAAATTTGATGATTGGCTTTTCCATTTCTGCACAGGAGCCTATTGGAATTTTGATTGGGTTTGCATTGAGTCTGTAAATTGCTTTGGGTAGAATTGACATCTTAATGATATTTAGTCTTCTAAACCATGAGCGCTGAGTGTCTTTCTATTTATTTAGGTCTTCTTTGATTTCTTTTAACAATGTCTTTCTGTGTTTATAACTCCTTTATATCCTTGGTTAGATTGATTCCTATATATTTGCTTCTTTTAGTGCTATTGGAAGTTTTTTCTTGATTTCCTCTTTGGATTATTCATTACTAGTTTATAGAAATTTCACTGATTTTTGCTCCTTTGTCTTGTATCCCATCACTTTGCTGAATTTGTTGTAAATTTTTCAGGATTTTCTCAATAGGGCTTTGTGTCGTGTGCAAATAGGGAAAATTTTACATCTTTCTTGTTTGGATGTCTTTTATTTCCTCCTCTTGTCTAGTTGCTCTTTCTAGAACTTCCAGTACAATGTTGAATAGCAGTGGTGACAGTGGCCATCCTTGTCTTGCTTTTGAGCTCAGCAGGAAAGCTTTCAATCTTTTACCATTGAGTACAATGTTAGCTGTGGGTTTTTCATATATGCATTTTATCACGTTGAGAAAGTTTTCTTCTATTTCTATGTTTAGGAGTGTTTTTATCAGTAAAGGATGTGATATTTTGTCAAATCCTTTTCAGTGTCATTCTAAAGGATCTTTAATTCTTTTATCATTCTCTTATGGAACAAACTTCTGGCTTCATTGAATTTCCCTATTTTTCTTGTTTTCTTCTCATTTTCTGATCTTTTATTATTTCATTTTGTCCTATTTCTTTAGGTTTAATTTATTTTTTATTTTTTTAGCTTCTTGGGAAAGAAACTTAGAGCATTGGGTTTATACCTAAAATGTAATATTTTGTATATATATATACACACACACATAGTTTTAAAATTTTAGTTTAATTCCATTTTGGTTGGAGTACATGCTCCATATGAATTCAGTACTTTGGAATGCATTGAGACTTTTTATTACCCAGCAAATGATCCATTTTGGTTAATGTGCAAGGTGTATTGGGAAATAATGTGTATCCTATTGTTTTGGAGTATAGTGTTCTATAGATATTCATTAGGCTGAATTGGTTAATAGTGCTGTTCAAATATTCATTAGGCTGAATTGGTTAATAGTGCTGTTCAAATCTTCTTTAACCTTACTGATATTGTTTGTGTGTTCTCTTAATTATGGAGAGAGATATGTTAACATTTTAAACTATGACTGTGGATTTGCATATATATTTTTAGTTTTATCAATTTTCACTTCCTGTGTTTTGAAGCTGTTATTGGATTCACAAACACATTTAGCAGTTACATTTTCATAGTGAGGTGATCCTATATTATTATCAACTACTCTTTGTTCTGAAATCAAATTTGCTCTAAATATAGAAACCTTTGATTTTTTACACTTAGTGTCAGCATGGAACACCTTTTATTTTTAATCTTTTTACTTTCAATCTACTTTAATCAAATTAAAGTATATTTCTTTTTAAAACTATATGCATATAAATATTATATTTTCAAACAGTCTTATAATCTGTGTCTTCATATTAAAGTATATAATCTATTTACATTTAAATACTTAAATGTTTAAATATCAATCTGTCTTGGTTTTGTTTTCCATTTGTCTCTTATATTTGTTTTTTTTTGTTTTTCCTTTTCTTTTTAGAGTAATTGAATATATTTAACTATTCCATCTTGCTTAGTCTATTTGCTTTTAAGCAATAACTATTTGTTATTCTTTTTAGTGGTCACTCTAGGGATTATGATATGCATCCTTAACTTAGCACAGTACACACTGAATTAAAATTATACCACTTCCCAAACAATGTAAGAATACTACATCAGTTTTATGCCATTTACCTTTCTTCCCCCATGGTAGTATTTTTGTCATATGTTTTATTTCCATATATGTTAAAAAACCCCACAGTATGCTGTTATTTCTGCTTCAAATCAACAATATTCTTTTTAAAAATGTATAAATAAATGCCTTTTGTATTTATCCATATGTTTATCGTGCGTGGTGTTATTAGTTCCTTCCCACAGATCTGGACTTCCATCTTGGATCATGGTCTGAAGGATTTCCTTTAGTGTTTCTTGGAGTGTGGTTGTGTTGAAGACACCTTTACATAACTTTTATTTATCTGAAAGTGTCTTTATTTTTCTCTATTTTTGAAAGATATATTCACTAAGTATATAATTTTTAATTGACAGCTTTTTCCTTTCAGCATTTTAAACATGTAATTCCATTTTATTAAGACTTCCATTATTTCTCATGAGAAATCAGCTGTCATTCTCATTTTTCTTACCCTGATTTTATTGTCTTTTCTGTGGTTGCTTGTAAGATTTTATTTTTATCTTTAATTTTCACTATGATATGCTTAGGAGTGGATTTCTTAATTTAACCTGTTAAAGGGTTCATTAAGCTTGAATGTGTAGGTGTGATATATTTCATATTTCTTTGATATGTAAGTTTTGGATGTCTACAAGACATCTCTCTGTGTTTCTGATTGATACTATGCTATTACTTAGCAAAAGTCTTGTGGAGGAAATTTGGTGGATAGGAAAAACTACCTCTATTTGTGGCTTCTCCAGATTCTAACCCACCATGTTAAACACCATACAATCATTGAAAGTTCAAGTGATTTCTACTTGTCTCACCAAAAGTCTACTGTCTATGGTAAGATTGCTGCTCCACTTTTTCATGTTTCTGGACCCAGCAACTACCCCCCCTAAGAGATAAAAGCAACCATTGGTCTCTGCTCACAAAGAAAAGTGTGCTCCTTTTTATAATGTAATTTATTCAGACTTTGGTTCCACAGATCTTCAAAGGCTTTAAGAAAAATATGTTTCCCCACATTTATCTGGTGCTTTCTCATTTTTATCACAGAGATGTTGGTTTTTTGCAACCTTTTACATCCTAAATAGAAGTGGATCTCCTGTCTAATTCTATTCAACATTTTTTCATTTACATTTATTTTGCTTGCTTTCCTCTTTTCTGTACTCTGTTTTCTACATTGCTTTAATTATTGACTATAATATGCTTCACTGTGCCACTCCCTTGTTTGTCTTCATTTCTGTTATGGTTTATTTTTTTTCCTGCCATTTTTTTCCTGAGCTTTTTCAATTCTTATCTCTTTTTGCTTATGCCCTGTTTTTCCTCCAAGTACTAGCATTTTGGTGTTTTACTTATTCTTTATAAAGAATATAATTTTATTAGTTAAAATATGGTCAAATTTTTAACTGTTCTTATAATAACATTTTTCCTGGTTTGTGTTCTATATCTGACCTTTATTTGTCCTCTGATTTCTATCCCTTTTTCTTGTGTTAGGTTTGTGTACGTCCTGTGCTGGGTTCCTTTTTGATTACCCATTTTTGAAAAAGTAAACTTTTATCTATTTGTCCAAAGCTCATACCAGGGAGGGCAAGCATCGTGTTAGTTGAAATATTTTTTTTATGATTCACTATTTTGCATATGAGTTTATTTGACCTTTGTTCCCTGTCAATTGCTATATAATCTGTAAGATGTTTTCACAATGCAAAGTCTGGTACTCCATCTCTGTCCCTGAAACAGACAGATTTCTACATGTGTGGCTTGTTTATAGAAATTTTTCTTGTAGTCTCATTTCCTTTGCATCTTGGAACTTAATGGATCCAGGGAAACTTCTACAGTCAGTTGTTCATCATGTTTACTTCACCATAAGTAAGGGGTTGGCTTTATACCTCAGAGTATAAATGAAGCTGAGACACTGCTTTGAGAATCCTATTTTGCTAGTTTGCTCTGTGTTGTTATGACTTTCTTTCTCTATTTTCTTCCACTCACATTTCTGCCTTATTGTCACTGTTTTTTCAGCTTATATACCTATTTTTTGTTGGGGGTTTCGGATTTTTTTCCTATTTTCACAAAAGTTGGGTTAGTGATTTTGTTTCATATTCTTCCTATTGTTCTTGTATGGTTTCCAAGGAAGAAAAGCCTAAAATGCAGAGTTTAAGTTGCCATTTTCAACCTTGTAGTCATTTTACTATTTAATGAATGCTTGTATGTGTCAGATTCTCTTTGGGGTTGGCTAATGCAATACAAACTACAAGGTATTTGTAATCTAGAAGAATGCGATCCTGGAAGGCTTCTTATGGAAGGGAGCATTTGAATATTATGATTTAAATTTATTTAAATAGAGATGTAGTCTTATTGTGCATAGATTTTATTTTTTAAAAATATGTGTAGTTAGTTTCATAACTTACATTAATAACTCCTTTGTGACACTACATAACTTAGAGTAATAATCACTGTTAATTAATTTAGATATTCTATATAAATTCCTTAGCACAAAACCTGATGAATAGTTAGCATTCAATAAATGTTAACTTTATTTGCTGTTTTCTCTGTATGCCATCCACTGACTCCTCACAATAGCCTATAAAGATGGGGACACTGAGGAGCTGAAAAGTTAAATAATGTACTCAAAGTGAGTGAGAAATATGTATCACACAGAGGTCAGTTGCTTACATCTTATGCCCTTAATATCCTTCTTTTAATATCTATTTAATATCTATGCTATGTGACTTCCTTTGAGGAACACCGAGGAATTGCCTACAGTTTTTCTTTTAAAAAATGAAACCATATTCATTTATGTTTTCATTGGTTTCCTTTTACCAATTTTTTGACCAACTTTGTGATAGAAAACATCGCTTAGTAAGGACCTGGTTAGTGCTTATGTCCATGGAAAGACTGTTTCTCCTACTCACACATCCTATACTTCAGACCTACCTTTCTAACAGTAACATGGCTTTATAATGGAAATTCCTTTTTTTACTCCTTTTCCATGGATGCTTACCCCTTATTTTTCTATCCCTTCCTCCCCCTTCCTTCTTCCAGGTCTTTGAAGAGGCAATATTCCATTCTTAAGCACTGTGTGAAGCTGTGGTCCTTTACAGTTTTCTAAGTGAAATATCTACAATACAAGCAAATCTTTCTTTTGATAATATTGACCCCTTATCATAATATACTGTTTATGGGTATTATGATTTGAATTGAGTCACCCAAAAACATATGTTGAAGTTCTAACCCCTGTTACCTCAGAATTTGGAAATAGGGTTATTAGAGATGGAATTGGTTAAGATGAGGTCACGCTGGAGTAGGGTGTCCCTGTAAGAAGGGGAGAAGAGTCACAGAGGCAGGAGGGAGAAGACCTTGTGTCTCCAGAGGCAGAGACTGAAGTGCTGCAGCTTAAAGCCAAAGAACACCAAGGACCACTGGTAAGAACCAGAAGCTAGGAGAGGCTGAGGGACCATGGCCACCAGTGCCTTGATTTTGGACCAATAGCCTCCAGAACTGAGAGACGATGCATTTGTTGTTTTAAGACACCTAGTTTGTGGTACTTTGTTGTGGCAGCCCTAGGAGGCTAAGACACAGTTTATTATGCTAACAAAGTCACTTACTGTCAACATCCTTCAAAAATGCAAATGTCTACTTGGGATTAGATGTACAGGAAATTTATTGGGGAAGTTTCCTATGAGGGATACAAGGGGATGGGGAGAAGTAGGCAGAAAGAGCCTTCGGACCATGATCCGGGTCTGATACCTGTGGAAAGGGAGAGGGAAGGAGAAAAAGGAAAAACCTTAGCTTGTGGAGCAGTTCTTAGAAAGCATCAGCCAGAATGAGAGGGAGTCCCCAAGCCAAAGCTGCTCATGAGAAGGGCACCATGTTGGGCAGGAATGAGACACAGCTTGTTTCCATACTGTGCTCATTCTTGGACTGTGGGCAGTTTGGTAGAAGCATGGCTTCAGGGTTCACAGGGCAGCAGCTCGGGGCTGTCAGTCAACCACGTTCCCTGCAGCGGGCTCTCCTGAAGGGTGTCTGACTGGTGCATCTCCATGACCATCATACGTCTACTGCCTCTTTCTGAAGATGCACTCAGGAATAGACTAAGAGAGGAATGAAATAAGGGAGTAAATGAAGCTTTATCTTGTCCTATTTGTTTAACTGAAATGAGCCCATTTTCAAAGTGGACAATTGGACTTAAACTCAGAAACGTGGGCAGAGATGGCAGCATTTTTGTATGGCAGGGCCAGGGAAATAGGAAATGCAGTGACTCAGCTTAATTCTCAGAAAGGCATTAACCCAACCCTCAGTCCAGATGACAGACAGAGGGCAGAGGCCATAACTCACTCTCTTATAAGGGTCAAAATGTCTTTAACTTGAGAGGACTTTGACTCTTGTGTCTTTTTCTGAATCCAATGTAGGTACCCTGAATATCTTGGGAAGTTGGGAAAATAAAGGAGCATATATCTGAGTGTTTCTCACTGTAGGGCTCTTAGGACTAGTGTCTGTAATTTGGGAAAGCTCCATGTTTAAATTAGAAAGGATTAAAAAGATATAGCCCTTTTATCTTCTCTATTTTTAAACTATAAAATAATAAAGGCTGAAGGTATTTGAAAAATCTGGTTGCCTTTAGAAAGTTGTCCTCTGTAGTGGCAGGAATTCCTGTCCACAATAAAGTCTTCAAACAAGATGGCCCCATCTTTTGTTTGAAAAAAATTTTTTTTCTTTATTAGAGAAGTTGAGAGTTTACAAACAATTATGCATAAAATATAGGAATTCCATATACCACATTATTAACACCTTGCATTTGTGTGGAATATTTGTTGCGATTTATTATAGTGCATTTTAAATAATTGTTCTATTAACTATAGTCCATGCTTTAACTTAGAGTTCACTTATTGTGTAATGTAGTTCCATGGATTAAAAATTTTTTAAATGTTACAATACATACAATCTAATATTTCCCCTTTTAATCATAATCAGATATACATTTTAGGGCTATTAATTATGTTCACAATATTGTGCTACCGCCATTCTTTACCAAAACATTTCCATCATTCCATATAGGAATGCTGTACGTCTTAAAACTTAGTATCCCATTCCCTATCCCCACCCCATCCCTGGAAATCTTTATTTTAGTTTTTGGCTCTTTGCTTATTCTAATTATTTCAAATTAATGAGATTGTATAATATTTTTCCTTTTGTATCTGCTTATTTCATTCAACATGAAGTCTTGAAGGTTCATTCATGTTGTTGCATGTATTAGAACTTTATTCTTTTTTTTGCCTGAATAATATTCTGTTGTATGTATATACCACATTTTATTACCCCTTCTTCAGTTGATGGACACTTGAGTTACTTTCATCTTTTGGCAATTGTGAATAATGTTGCTATGAATATTGGTGTGCAAATATTTGTTTGATTCCTTGCTTTCACTTCTTTGGGGTATATACCCAGAAGTAGGATTGCTGAATAATGTCATAGTTCTACACTGTGCTTTCTAAGGAACTGCTGAGCTGTCTTCCCCAGCAGCTGTATCATTTTACATTCTCACCAACCATGAATGAGTGTTCCCATTCCTCTGCATCCTTTCCAACGCTTGTTCTTTTCCAATTTTAAAATTTTAATAGCCAGTCTACTGGGTGTGAAATGGAATGTCATTGTTGTTTTGATTTGCCTTTCCCTGATGGCTAATGATATTGAGCATCTTTTCATGTGCTTCCTTGCCATTTATATAGCTTCTTTGGAGAGATGTCCATCTTTTACCCATTATTGGGTTTCTTTTGTTGTTAAGTTGAAGAAATTCTTAATATATTCTGGCTATTAAACCTTTATTGGTTATGTGGTTTCCAAATATTTTCTCCCATTGTGTAGACTGCCGTTTTACTTTCATGATAAAGCCCTTTGAGGAGCAAAAGTTTTTAGTTTTTATGAAGACCCATTTACCAATATGCTTTGTTCCTTGTGCTTTGGGCGTAAAGTCTAAGAAACTATTGCCTAATCCAAGGTCATGAAGATACTTCCCTGTGTTTTCTTCTAGGAGTTTGATAGGTCTGGCTCTTATATTTAGGTCTTTGTTCCTTTTTTTCCCCAAAGATTTATTACATTTATTTAACTGCCCCCTCCTTGCCACTTGCTTTGCTGTCGGCTCTCTATGTCCACTTGCTGTGCATTCTTCTGTGTCTGCTTGTCTCCCTTTGTTGTGTCATCTCTCCACGGGTCATCAGCTGTCCGTGGGCATGGACTGTCAGCGGGCCAGTTTGCCCTCACAAGGAGGCCCTGGGATGTGAGCCCAGTGCTTCCTTCTTTGATCCATTTTTTATTGATTCTTGTATAGGGCATGAGGTAGGGCTCCTCATTTTTTTTTTTTTTTTGCAAATAAAGATACAATTTCCCCAGCACCATTTTTGAACGAGACTCTTCTTTCCCAGTTGACTGGGTTTTGCTCCGCTGTCAAAAATAAGTTGGTCATTAATGTGAAGGTTGATTTCTGAGCTCTCAATTTTATTCCATTGGTTTATATATCTTTGTGCCAGTACTGTGCTGTTTTGATTACAGAAGCTTTGTAATAAGTTTTTTTAAAGATTTATTTTTATTTATTTATTTCTCCCCCTCCTGATTGTTTGAGCTCACCATCTGCTCATCTTCTTTTTTTAGGAGGTACCGGAAACTGAACCCAGGGCCTCCCATGTGGAAGGGAGGCTCTTAATCACTTGAGCCACCTCTGCTCCTGGTTTGTAGTATCTCTCCTTGTGTTTCCTAGCTGTGTCTCTTGGTTGTGTCATATCATTGCATCATTTTGTTGCATCAGCTCACCGCACCAGCCCATCACATCAGCTTGTTGTCTTCCTCTTTTTCTCCAGGAGGTACTGGGAACTGAAACCAGGACCTCCAATGTTTTAGGTGGGAGCCCAGCTGCCTGAGCCACATCCACTTCCCTGTAATAAGTTTTAAGATAAGGAAGTATGAGTCCTCCAACATCAATCTTTTTTTCAAGATGGCTGTAGCTATTCAGGGCCCCTTACCCTTCCATATAAATTTGATGATTGTTTTTTCCATTTCAGCAAAGAAGCTTGTTGGAATTTTGATTGGGATTGCTTTGGATCTATAAATTAGTTTGGGTAGGATTGATACCTTAACAATATATAGTCTTCCAGTCTTGAACTCAGAATGTCTTGCCATTTATTTAGGTCTTGTAGTTTTCTGTGTATAGATCCTTTACATTCTTGGTTAGATTTATTCCTAGATACTTGATTCTTCTAGTTGTTTTTGTGAATGGAATACTTTTCTTGATTTCTTCTTCTGATTGTTCATTGCTTGAGTATAAAAACACTGCTGATTTTGGGGTATTGATCTTGTACTTCATCACTTTATTGAATTCATTTAGTTCTAGGAGTTTTATTGTGGATTTTTCAGGATTTTCTGTATATACTGTAATGTCATCTGCAAATAGAGAACGTTTTACTTCTTCCTTTCCAATTTGGATGCCTTTTATTTCTTTTTCTTGTCTAATTGCTCTGGTAAGAATTTCTAGTACAATGTTGAATAACAGTGGTGGCAGGGGGCATACTTGTCTTCTTCTAGATCTTAGAAGGAGAGCTTTCAGTCTTTCACCATTGAGAATGATGGTTGCTATGGGCTTTTCATATATGCCTGTGACAGTTTGAAGATTTTTGTGGCTCCCAAGATCATATTCTTGAAGCAAATTCATTTCTGTGCTTGTGGGACCTTTAATTGTCTGGATTCAATTGGGGGGACTTTGATTGGATTATTTTAGTAATGTGTGACCCAGAGTAGTTCTTGGTCTTCTTGCTGAGAGGACTAAAAGCAGCAGACACAAGGAGAAAAAAGCACAGAGATGGAGAGAAGGAACCCAGGAGCTCAGAGAGGAATTTGGGAGATAGGAAGCCACAGACAGAGCAGCCAGAGGCTGAAGCAATGAGACCCCAAAGGGAAGCATGTGCCTTGACATCTGAGAGAGGAGTCTAGAATTGCTTGCAGCTGACCTTCAGTAAGACAGTGTCTCTCATGATACCTTGATTTGGACATTTTCACAACCTCAGAATTGTCAGGTTTTAACCTAATAAATTGTCATTATGAAAGCCAACATGTTTCTGGCATATTGCGCCAGCAGCTTTTTTTTTTTTTTAAGATTTATTTTATTTATTTCTCTTCCCTTCCCTCTCATTGTCTACTCTGTGTCCATTCACTGTGTGTTCTTCTGCATCCACTTGTATTATCAGGCAGCACTGGGAATCTGCGTCTCTTTTTTGTTGTGTCATCTTGCTGCGTCAGCTCTCCATTGTGCGGCGCCGCTCCTGGGCGGGCTGCACTTTTTTCACACGGGGCGGCTCTCCTTGTGGGGCTCACACCTTTTGTGTGGGGCACCCCAACACGGGGGTGCCCCTGTATGGCACGGCACTCTTTGTGCAAGGCGGCACTGCGCATGGGCCAGCTCACCACATGGGTCAGGAGGCCCTGGGGATCAAACCCTGGACCCTCCATATGGTAGATGGATATTCTATCAGTTGAGCCATGTCCACTTCCCTCAAGCAGCTTTTAGTAAACTAAAACAATGCCCTTTATCATGCTGAGGAAGTTTCCTCTTATTCCTAGTGTTCTAACTATTTTTATCAAATAGAGGTGCTGGGTTTTGTCAAATGTCAAGGACTTTTTAGTCTTTGCATTTCCACTAGAAATCTTAGAAAAGAGGACAGTGTGCTTAGGAGGATCCACTTCACTTTAAAGCTCATCTCTTCTTCCTCTCTGTATGTCTTGGCATGAATTATGGAAAAAGCACAGAATTCCTTCTGTTAATTTGGTCAAATAAGTGAAAGGCAACTGATACCGGCTTTCTTGGCTTGAGTGACTTGAGAGAAATAAGGCAGAAAAATGGACCAAATTGCTAAGAAGGAAGCATGAATGAGTTTACACAATGAGAATTGTTTTGGATTTTATTTGGAATTAATTATTATATATTAATTTCACATATTAATAACTACGTCAGTGATTTAGATTATACTATTTGTTCCCCTCTCCCCCAACTTTTCATAAAATGCCACCTACTTGTGGAAAGGGCAAGAAAAAAAGCTATGAAATCTGTCTTTTCACCTATATTTACAAATAAACATTGATTTAATACACTATTGGGATTCAACAAGAAGGTAAATTGGACCTTTGTAAATCAAAGCTGCTATTGTCCTAAAGGGTAGGTGGAAAAAGTTCCTGCCAGTTTGGTCCTTAAGAGTAAAGTGTTGTCCTGCCACATATTTTCAATGAGGCATTTCCAAATGGCTCTTGGTGAGACAAATCATATTAGCACTTCAGCACACATTTTCCTACTATGAAGATAAGTGCTCCAATTTTATCTCATTTCTCTAACAGCAGGTGCTCTCCTATGACATTTTGTTTTATTGATATTTTTAATTATTTAAGAGTGATTTCACTTACTCCTGTTCCCTCTCAATATTTCTTTCCAATTTTCACTTGCAAGACTCTAGAGGATGTTATTTGCCGTCCTTGCTTTTGATTCTCATCACTCTTGACTTTTTGCACCTTGCTGAATTTTATTGCCCATTACCTCTTAGATTAAATCCTATATTTTAAAGGCCTATGTGGCTGTTCAAGATCATGGCCCCTGCCTACTGCTCAGGCTCACAGTATAATTAGTATCTGGGTATTTGGTGAACATTACACTAGAGCAATCTAAGTTGGAATAGTTTGCTATAATTTTCATCCTAGGAATAATTTTCTTTCAGGTTGATGCATTCTGCAGCCTTGCTGGATTGCATAGAGGTGAGGCTGCTGTCACCTTTCCCTCTTGACAGTGAAGAGGGGAGTGGATAGAATTCTTCAGAGAAGGTTTTTCTCCTACCCCTTTCTGAAAAACCTTCATGTTTTGTGGTTATTAGATGTGGAATTTTGGCAAGTTTTATTCTTACCTGGGCTTGGGTATCTTCATCTCTGTAGCCAGGGAGAGAGGGTTGGCAGGTTTGTTCTTGGACATTGTATGATCTTTGTGGCAGCTAAACTGAGCTCAAGGAGATGACGACCTAGAGGGCTGTCTGGGGACAAAAGGCAGAGTCTCCACACCCGGGTCGCTGGGGCCGCTCCTCTGTGTGCGGGCACCACCAGCGTTAGATAGACGCCGCCATCCCCCTCCAGGTCGACCAACGACAACCACAGGTGTCTGCTGAAATGCCTGCACAAAGGTCTCTCCCAATGGCATGCCAAAATTTTCAGAAACTGTTTGGCCCTTTTAATGCCAGGTGGAGAGAAATAAAATAGCTAGGAGTTAAAAAAAGAGACAGCTGGAGGCACCCCCTGCAGATTTCTATCTCTGGCTTGTGTACTTATTATTTGAGCTCCTTTCCGGCGCCCTGGATCATGGTTCTGGAAGCAGTGCTGATAAGACCACTAATGGTGACAACTCCTGACGCTGCTGAATGTGAACCTGGAGCCAGACGCCTTCAGAAGGCTGCCTGTGCGTTATCTCAGTTCAGCCTCACAAAAGGCCTAAGATAGCTCTTTCAGGCCTATGTTCCAGGCGAGGAAACAGAGACAGGAAGGTTAAACAGCTCTCCCAGTGTCAGACCACTAGGACGGAGGACCCAGAGCCTATGCAGGTAACCTCTCTGCTGTGCTGTCTCCCTGCAATGGCTCTAAGTTTTTGGGTTGATATTTAATTTTCTAATGTTTGCTTAGGTGTGACCCTTTTTTTTTTAAACCAATTTTTGCTCTTGACTGCAGCTATTTCTTCCCTGCCCTTTGGTTGGTGTACCAGGACACCCCACGTTCACACACCTGCCAGGGCTGGTGCTCTGCTGCCCTCCTCTCCATTCTGTTCTCTGCTGTCCGTTAGAAGGTAGCTGAAGTTTATAGAGAAATCCATAGGAAGCCAGCACATCACTTTACGAGAGCCAGGGGGCCAGCCAGCAAGTCCCAGCTCTTTTGTATTTTCACTGTGACAGACCTTAAGTTAGAGAGATGCAGTCAGGATCCCACATGGGGCCCGTGGCAGGCAGGGCCACTTCCTCAGTGAACTCCAGTAAAGCTCAGAATTCTCCCCAGCGCGGCCTTCCAGGCAGCTTCCCTCAGTTGTCTGCTGTTTGAGATCCACAGGATGACCTAAGAGTTTCCTTTGATCCCCTCCTTTTGGGTCTCTGTCCCCGCTTGCACCTGGCAGCCAGAGCCACGAGGATTGAAGTGCTTCGCTTCTCTCAGATATTGGTGGGGAGATGAAAATAATGGGAGGGTTTAATCATGTTGGGGAAAAATAATTTTGCATTTGTTAGAGAGCTGTTTTCCTGAATTGGCTTAAAGAATATTGGAGTCTTCTGTAGTCCATTCCTTCCTATTATTAGTTTTCAGGCACTCAGCACCCTAAAATCTGCCCAAGGTTATATTAGCTCTACCTACAATGCGGATGTTTCCAAAAAAGGAATCAAAGGCAATTAGGGATTAGAATTTGTACATTTAAAAAATGATTTTGTACAAGTTCTTTTGGGTCCTCATTTACATAAAGTTATAAAAATCTTTTCAGCTACTTAATTGGTATTGATTCTACCTTTTTATTCCTAGTTCAAAAATTCTCATGCACAATTTTTCAATATTAGGCAAAGCTATTAGGAAAGGTGGGTAATGTGGTAGTTTGGTATTAAGCAAGATTGGATTCAGGTCTTGACCCTGCCACTTAATGACTGGGTGACTTTGGGTAAATGGAAATGATCGTACCTAATCTGCAGATTGTGGTGAGAGCCATAAATGACATAAATAAGCTATCTTAATACAATCTGTTGCCTGAATGAATGTTGAACCTTCTTTAGGGGTAGATGAAAGATAAAAAATTTCCTTTACTAAGGCTGAATGTTTTGAAAAGAGATATATCTACATTTCAATGTTCAGTGATAAAAAGTTAAAGCTTCACCGTCAGTCAAATGCTTTTTGAATACCAACAAAGCCCACTTTAGCTTGCATAGCTATGCTGAATGATTAACGAGTGTCATCACTGGGTAAGAATAATTGTAGGGATAACTGTATTCTATATTGAGATATTTTAGAAACAGAGGTGATAGGAAACCCATTCAGTTAAAATAACTTATTTCCCTGGGAATATCATTGATAATAAAGCAATTTTGCTTGTGTGGCAGTTTGATATTGTCTATGAATTCCGAAAATAGATATTGGATTATGTTTGTAAACTGGTCTGTCCCTCTGGGCATATTAGATTATATTGAATTCAGAGGTTTCACTTTTACTTGATTAAATAATGATTGAGGCTTTGATTGGGTCATTTCAGTAGGACGTTGTGTCCCCGCACCCTTGGTGGGCAGCGACTCACAGAAAAACAGCAGAGCAGAGAAGAGAGTCTGAGTTTTAATGCTGGAGCCTGGGAAGTAAACACACAGAGGAGCAGAGAGAAGGCTTGATTAGACACTGCAGAGGCCCTGGGAAGAGTTTGCCTGAAACAAGCCATTTGCCTGAAAGTCTACAGCTGGCCTTGTGGGGAAAGCAGAGCAGCTGAGCCCAGAAAGAAATGAGCCCTGGGCAGAGAGGAACCCGGGAAGCCTGAACCCTTGCAGGTGTCAGCAGCCATTTTGCTCTAACATGTGGCAATAGACATTGGTGAGGGAGGTAACTTGCACTGTATGGCCTGGTAACAGTAAGCTTCTACCCCCAATAAATACACTTTATAAAAACCCACTGATTTCTGGTATTTTGCATCAGCACTCCTTTGGCTGACCAGTACACTCTGAAACGGTTGGCATGCTGATTTTGCCAAAGCATTACTATTCACATGTTGATTGTTTCAGAAATTGAACACTTACATATTTAAGGTGATCAGAAAGCAGTCTTAATACATGTATGCAAACCTGTGTACTTTGAAAAGATAAACAATGATCTTTGAACATAATTGCTTTCCTTGTGGCCTCCACACACCTATTTTCTCATCCATAAGCTTTACTATGTATCATATTATTTCTAGTCCTATTTTCATATCCATATTTTCTCCTATGTGTCATTAGGAAGCTCACAGAAGGAGCAGAGCTGCCTGTCTATTTTATCAAGCATCTGCGCAGTGCTATTTGAACTCTGAGAGGCAGTTATGAAATACTAACTGATAACGCTGAGCCCGTTGATAGTCTTCTCAAAGGGAGATAAAAAGTAGTTGTGTGTTTTAGTTATTTCATGTAAGTGAAATCATATAATATTTGTCCTTTTCTGTCAGGATGATTTCACTCAAAATAATGTCTTCAATGTTCATCCATGTAGCCTTTTTATGGCTGAATAATACTCCATTTTATGCATACATCACATTTTGTTTATCCAGTCTGCTGATGGACATTTGGTTGCTTCCACCTTTTAGCTATTGTGAATAATGCTGTTGTGGACACTGGGGTGTGAATATCTGTTCGAGCCCCCGCTTTCAGTTCTTTAGGCTATACCAAGAAGTGGGATTACTGGGTTATACTACATTTAATGGTGGCGATGATAGCACAGCATTGTGAATGTAATACCACTTTTCAAGTGGTATTAATCATGAAAAATTAATTTATAGTTAATAATGAAAATTAATTACATTTATTTCTCTTAAAAATGAGAAATTTTACCTTGTATATGTATGTTGAACATGTTTATGTTGCTACCACAATATAAATTTTTAAAAAAAGAAAAAAAAACTGCATTTGAGGGGCATCCTACAAATAACTTGACCAGTACTCCTCACCAACAAGGAAAGTCTAAGAAACTGTCACAATCAAGAAGAGCCTAAGGATACAAGAGAACTAAATGCCAATATAAGGTATTAATAATTGGGGAAACTGTATGTGGGCTATATGGGAACTCTCTGTATTATCTTCTCAATTTTTCTCTAAATCTAAAACTGTTCTAAAGTACAAAATCTGTTAAGGGGAAAATGTGATTGTGGGCTGAGAATCAGTGTTGAATGGTGTGTAAGAAAGCCAGGGACTTGGCAGGCCACAGGCTTGTATACAAATCTTGGTTTTACCACTTAAGTTGCTTTACAATCCTGAGCAAAGTGCTCTACCTCAGAGTCTCAATTTTCTTAATTAAAAATGATTATATTAGCACATATTGACAGAGTCATTTTGGAAGGAATCACCTGACACTGTGTTTGGCTCATAGCAGGTGAATATTGGCTCATAGCAGGTGAATATTACCTAACTTACCTTCTCTGTCTTTTTTCAATGGAAAACAAAAGCAAAACAACACAAACATTAATAAAACATGTTTTTTTTTTTTCTACAGGAGGTGTTTGAATGGTCTTATATTCAGGTGATTTCTTAGCTAGAGTAAGCCATTTTAGTCATGCAGTAGGATCACTCATTTATTATATATTGATCAAAATATTTATGGAATGCATGTAATTGTTAAAACAGATCTTTTGTGAGTAATTCTGAAAGTAGATGGACTATCACAGTTTCATTCTTCTATTCCTATACTCCTTTGTTCATTCATTCATTCAGGCCAATTTGCTTCAACTGATTCATTCATTTAATAAACATTTATTCTATATCTAATCCTTGGCTACAATTGTGAAGAAGCTACTACCCCAGTCTTCAAGTTGCTTATAGATACTGAGGAGATTGGACAAGGAATAGAAAATTATATATATGTTTTTCATATTTTCAAATGTCTTCCCTTTTGAGGAAGGGTTTGAGGTAGCTTGCAGAAGCTGAGATTAAAAAGCAAACAGTGGGGCAGTCTAGTGTGGTGATAAATCACACAGGCCTAGGTTTAATTCCTGGCAGTGCCAATTCTGGCAAAGGTAGGAAATCTATTCGCAGCCTCAGACTACAGGGAATATGCAAATACTTGAACATGTTGTGTGCATGGGGTTGTAAGTGTGTGTGTGTGTCTGTGTTTAAATTCTGGGAGTAGAGAAGGGGGTTTGGGATTAATAGCTGGCTCTCAGCCCTAGGATCTGGTGGTCCTCACTTCCAACTGGATTTTTTTTTTTTTTTAAAGATTTATTTTTATTTAATTCCCCTCCCCTCCCCCGGTTGTCTGTTTTCTGTGTCTTTTTGCTGCGTCTTGTTTCTTTGTCCGCTTCTGTTGTCGTCAGTGGCACGGGAAGTGTGGGCGGCACCATTCCTCGGCAGGCGCGAAGCTCTCCCTATGGGTGCACTCCTTGCGCGTGGGGCTCCCCTACGCGGGGGACACCCCTGCGTGGCAGGGCACTCCTTGCGCGCATCAGCGCTGTGCATGGGCCAGCTCCACACGGGTCAAGGAGGCCCAGGGTTTGAACCGCGGGCCTCCCATGTGGTAGACCGATGCCCTAACCACTGGGCCAAAGTCGGTTTCCCCCAACTGGATTTTAACCTCCTAGTGGTCTTCACTGGGAACCTCCTCTTTACTGGGTTACTTTTCCTCAATTGAGGCTAGAGCTGTTGTACATATGGTCCCTGCTTTCCTCTTCTTCTCACTGGTGCCTCTCTGCTAATGTCCTGCCTGACTTTTAGCCAAGCTGGACCTAGTTTCTACAATGTGTAAAGGGAACATGTTACATTACGGCATGAAAATTTAAAGTTTGGGCTGTATCCTAGGGCAGACGGAGGGGTGATCAATTATGCTGAAGAGCTTGTAGGGCTACGCTTTGGAGCATTTCCTCTTTACATGCACCTTGAGATCTACTGTTCAAAAGAATAAGGGGTTGAGGCCTCAGATCTCCATCAGGTATCATCATGTGATAACTTGGCTCTAAGGGTTTAAGAATAGATCTTATCCATTGAACTCTTTAACTGTAATCATTTTGGAATTTGAGAACTGCCGGAAAAGTTAGAAAATGTTTTGCTCACGATGACTGATTTTTTAATGTAGTATTTTAAAAGTAGTTTCATTGAGAATATATTTACAATATCATACGATCCATTCAAAGTGTACAATCAGTGGCTTTTAGCATAATCAGAGTTGTGCACTCCTTACCATAATCCATTCTAGAACATTTTCATTATTCCAGAAAGAAAAACTCCACACCCCTTAGCAGTCACCTCTTGATCCCGCTATCCTTCCCCAGCCCTACATAACAACTAATCTAATTCCATCTCTAAAAATGTATTTGTATTTACATTTTATGTAAATGAAATCAAACAACATATAATACTGTGTCTGGTTTATTTCACTTAGCATACTGTTTTTTAAATTATTGAATTTTTAAAAAATTAGAGATGTTAGTTTATGGAAAAGTCATGTAAAAATACAGTGTTCCCATATACACACTATTGTTGACACTTTGCTACTTTTGTAGCAGAGTGTGATACCTCTGCTCCAATTGATGAAAGAATAATAAAATATTGTTAACTATAGTCCATAGTTTACATTAAGTGTAAGATTTCCCATATACCACCCTATTATATTGATAAATACCTTGTAATAGTGTTGTACATTTGTTATAATTCATGAAAGAACATTCTTATATTTGTACTATTAATCACAGTTCATCATCTACAATAGAGTTCACTGTTATACATTCCTACTTTTTTATCATCTCACTTTCCTTCTAGTAACATAAATGACACAAAACTTCCTCTTTCAACCACATTAACAAACATAATTCAGCACTGTTAATTACACTTACAATAATGTACTACCATTACCACTATCCATTTCTAAACATTTACAATCATCTTAAATAGAAATTCTGCACAAATTAAGCATCAGCTCTCCATTCTCAACCCCCATTCTATCTCCAGGTAGCCTATATTCTAGATTCTAACTATGAGTTTGCTTATTATAATTAGTTCATATCAGTGAGATCAAACAATATTTGTCTTTTTGTGACTGGCTTATTTCACTCAACATATTGTCCTCAAGGTTTATTCATGTTGTTATATACATCAGGTCTTCACTCCTTCTTGCAGCTGAATGATATTCCATTGAAAGGATATATCACATTTAGTTTATTCATCAGTTGATGGACACTAGGGTTGCATCCATCTTTTGGCAATTGTGACTAATGCTGCTATGAACCTTGGTATACAAAAGTCTGTTTGAGTCCCTGCTTTCACTTTTTCTGGGCATATGCCTAGTAGCAGAGCTGCTGGATCATATAGCAATTCTACACTTACCTTCCTGAGGAACTGCTAAACTGTCTTCCACAGTGAATGCACCATTTTACATTCCCACCAGCAATGAATGAGTGTTCCTATTTCCCCACATCCTCTCCAACACTTGTAGTTTTTATATATTTTTTTAATAGTGGCTCTTCTAGTAGATGTGAAATGATATCTCATTGTGATTTTGCTTTGCATTTCCATAATAGGTAGTGATGTTGAACACCTTTTCATGTGCTTTTATCCATTTGTTTTCCCTCTGGAAAAATATTTATTCAATTCTTTTGCCCATTTTTTAATTGGATTGTCTTTTTGTTGTTGAGTTATGGGATTTCTTTATGTATTTTAGATATTAAACCCTTACTGGATATGTGGTTTCCAGATAGTTTCTCTTCTCCCATTGAGTAGTTTGCTTTTTCACTTTTTTCACAAAAACCTTTGAAGTGCAAAAGTTGTTTAATTTTGAGGAGGACCCATTTATCTATTTTTTCTTTCATTGCTTGTGCTTTGGGTGTAAAGTCTAAGAGACAATTGCCTAACACAAGATCTTGAAAATGCTTCCCTACATTTTCTTCTAGGAGTTTTATGGTCCTGGCTCTTATATTTAAGGTTTTCATCCATTTTGAGTTAATAATTGTATAAGGTGTAAGGTAGGAGTCCTCTTTCATTATTTTACATATGGATGTCCAGTTCTGCCACCACCATTTGTTGAAGAAACTATTCTTTCCTGGTTGATTGGACTTGGCAGCCTTGTCAAGTATCAATTGGCCATAGATGTACGGGTCTGTGTCTAAACTCTCAACTTGATTCCATTGGTCAATATATCTATCTTTGTGCCAATACCATGCTGTTTTAACCACTGTAACTTTGTAATATGCTTTAAAGTCAGGGGTGTGAGCCCTCCAATTTTGTTCTTTTCAAGCTGTTTTTCATTATCCAGGTCCCCTTACCCTTCCAAATAAATTTAATAATTGGCTTTTCCATTTCTGCAAAATAGGCTGTTGGAAATTTCATAGGGATTGAGAAATCTGTAAATCAAACATCTTAACAATATTTAATCTTACAATCCATGATCACAGAATGTCCTTCATTTGTTTAGATCTTCTTTTACTTTTAGCAATATTTTGTAGTTTTTTGTATACAAATCCTTTACAACCTTGGGTAAATTTTTCCTAGATACTTAATTTTTAAAATTGCTTTTGTAAATGGAATTTTTTCTTGAATTTCTCTTCCGATTGCTCATTCCTAATGTATAGGAACACTACTGATTTTTAAAATTTATTTGTTTATTTATTTAATTCCCCTCCCCCAGTTGTCTGTTCTCTGTGTCTTTTTGCTGCGTCTTGTTTCTTTGTCCGCTTCTGTTGTCGTCAGCGGCACGGGAAGTGTGGGCGGCGCCATTCCTGGGCAGGCTGCACTTTCTTTCGCGCTGGGCAGCTCTCCTTACGGGTGCACTCCTTGCGGGTGGGGCTCCCCTACGCGGGGGACACCCCCGTGTGGCAGGGCACTCCTTGCGCGCATCAGCACTGCGCATGGGCCAGCTCCACACGGGTCAAGGAGGCCCGGGGTTTGAACCGCAGACCTCCCATGTGGTAGACGGACACCCTAACCACTGGGCCAAGTCTGTTTTCCACTACTGGTTTTTGAGTCTTGGTCTTATTTTCTGCCATTTTGTGGGACTTGTTTATTAGCACTACTAGCTTTATTGTAAACTCTTTGGTACTTTCTATAGGTAGGATCATGTTGTCTGAAAATAGTGAAAGATTTACTTCTTCCTTTCCGATTTGGATGGCTATTATTTCTTTTTCTTGCCTAACTGCTCCAGCTAGAACTTTTAGCACAATGTTGAATAACCATAGTGACTCTGTGTTTCCTAGTCTTATTCCCAATTTTACAGGAAAATCTTTCAGTCTTTTACCACTGAATACAATATTAGCTGTGGGTTTTTCATATATGTCCTTTATCATGTTAAGAAAGTTTCCTATCTTTCTATTCCTATCTTTCTAAGAGTTTTTATTAAAGAAGGATGTGGGATTTTGTCAAATGCCTTTTCTGTATCAATCAAGATGACCATGTGGTTTCTCTGCATCAACTTGTTTATATGGCATATTATATTTAATGATTTTCTTATGTTGAAACAGCCTTTCATACCTGGGATAAATCCCCCTTGGTGTATAATTCTTTTAATGTGCTGCTGCATTTGATCTGCAATTATTTCATTGATGATTTATGTACCAATATTCATAAGAGATACTGGTCTGAAATTTTCTTTTTCTTTTTTTTTGTATCTCTATCTGGCTTTGGCATTAGGGTTGTTGGCTTTATATGAGGTAGGCTGTATTTCCTCCCCTTAAATTTTTTGGAAGAGTTTGAGCAGGATTGTATTAAATCTTCTTGGAATGATTAGTAGAATTCCTTTGTGAAGCCGTCTGGGGTCCTGGACTTTTCTTTGTTGGAAGGTTTTTGATGACCAACTCAATCTCTTTATTTATACCTTGTCTGTTGAGGTTTTCTATTTCTTCTAGAGTAAGTGTAGGTGTTCGTGTGTTTCTAGGAATATGTCCATTTCATCTAAGTTGTCTAATTTGTTGGCATGCAGTTGTTCATGATATCTTCTTATGATCCTGTTTATTTTTATGGGGTCAGCAGAAAAGCCCCTCTCTATTTCTGATTTTATTTATTTTCATCTTTTCTCTTTTTTGAATTTTTTCCATCTAGCTAAGAATTTGTCAATTTTATTGATCTTCAAAAAGAGCCAACTTTTGCTTTTGTTAATTCTGTTTTTGTTGTTGTTCTCAATTTCATTTATTTCTGCTCCAGTCTTCGTTATTTCTTTCCTTCTGTTTGATTTGGGTTTAATTTGTTCTTTTTCTTGTTCTTCCAGGTGTGCAGGTAGGTCTTTGATTTTAGCTTTTTCTTCTTTTTCAATGTAGGTTTTTAGGGCTGTAAATTTCTCTGTCAGCACTACTTTTGCTGCATCTCATATGTTTTGATATTTTGGCTTCTCATTTTCTTTTTTCTCCAGATATTTACTGAATTCTCTTGAAATTTCTTCTTTGACCTACTGACTGTTTAAGAGTGTGTTGTTTAACTGCCATATATTTGTGGATTTTCCAGTTCTCCATGGGTTATTTATTTCCAGCTTCATTCCAGTATGGTCAGAGAAAGTGCTTTGTATACTTTCAATCTTTTAAAATTTATTGAGACTTGTTTTGTGACCCAATGTATGGTCTATCCTGGAAAATGATTGTGAGTACTTGAGAAGTATGTATATCATCCTCTTTTGGAATGCAATGCTCCAAACTATGTTTGGTATAGTTCATTTATCATATTATTCACGTGTTGTGTTTGCTTATTGATACACTTTCCAGATGTTCTATTGATGAGCATGGCTTATTGAAGTCTCCAACTATTCCTGTAGAGACATCTATTTTTCCCTTCACTTTTGCCAATGTTTGCCTTGCATATTTTGATGCATAATGGTGCATAAATATTTATAACTATTATTTCTTCTTGGTAGATTTTCCCTTTTATTAATATATGGTGTCCTTCTTTGTCTCTTATAACAGCTTTTGAGTCCTTGCCTGTGTGCCTGAAATTTGAACTAGGCCTACAGCTGCTGGGTGCCTAAGGGTTACCTCCTGAGAGCCTCCATGTAGCTCAAATGTGGCCACTCTCTAAGCCAAACTCAGCATGTAAATGCATTACCTTCCCCCCTGTGTGGGACATGACTCCGAGGGATGATCCTCCCTGGCGCCGAGGGATTACTACCAATCACTAACTGGTGATACAACTAGAAAAAGACCTTGAATAAAAGGGGGGTATGGTAAAGATAAGTAAATTTATATGGCTAAGAGTCTTCAAAAAACAGTTGGGAGGTCATCAAAGGGGTTGTGCTTATGCACACTTCAGCAGGATCCCAGAGATAGCCAAAGTAGATACAACACCAGGTCCTGGTACTCCTGAGGGCTGTGGAGACACACAGGTTCTACGGTCATGGCAGTTGGCTCTGGAGTTCAGTGCCTTGTCAGTGAGCCCAACTTTGGAATTTGTGTTCCTGAGTGAGATGGAGTTGGACTCAGATGTGACCTTTCTACACATGCCTCTTCTGTCACCTTTACTGAACCTGTGGTTGATGCTGGGGTTGGTATATGCCCAGGAGACTTGAATCTCTGGACTGTCCATGTGCCAGCTGGGCCCTGAGCCACAGCAGAGTTGCAACTTCTACTTTCTGGTTCATTGGACTTACCCAGGTCAGCTAACAGGGAGGTGAAGGTGGTCAATCATCACACCAGGGAACCGAGAGTGCCTACAACTCCAAGCAGGAGAATCGCATCCATCAAACATGTTGGTCTAAGCCCCCTCTCAATATAGAGGTGGAGTGGACATCACCATCCCAGGGTTCATAGGATGGAAGAATAAAATATGGATTAGAGTGGACTTACTTTTATTCTGCTGTAGAATTAGTAATGGAAGAAACTGTAGCATTGATCTGGAGAAAGTGGCCATGGTAGTTGCTGAGGGCAAGGAGAGGGAAGTAGAGATGTGATGTGGGGGCATTATGGGGACTTGGAGTTGTCCTAAATGATATTGCAGGGACAGATGCTGGACATTATATATCCTGCCATAACCCACTAAATACTGGGGGAGAGTGTAAACTACAATGTAAACTATAATCCATGTGGTGCAGCAGTGCTCCAAAATGTATTCACCAAATGCAATGAATGTGCCACAATGATGGAAGAGGTTGTTGATGTGGGAGGAGTGGGTGGGGTGGGGTGTGGGATATGTGAGAACCTTTTATATGTTTTAATGTAACTTTTTTTGTGATCTATGTGTCTTCAAAAAAATACAATAAAAAAAAATCAAAAGATTACCTGGTTTGATTGTCCTTGGATCACGCAAATATTACAAATAGAACAGAGTTAGATATAAGGGTGTTGATAACTAGGTATATAAAATTTTCTATGACACATTAGTAAAAGTTATTTTCTTTCTTGTATATTTCAGAGCATGATAAGTCTATATATTTCAGAATAACAGAATATTGTTTTTTGGATTTGTAAAAATAGACATTATTATTATTATTAAAAACAGCTTTTGACTTAAAGTCTATTTTATCTGATGCTTTTATCACTACTCTAGCTTTTTTTTTTTTTTTTTTTGGTTACTAATTGCACGGAATTCTTTTTTTACAACCTTTCACTTTAAACCTATTTGTGTCTTTGGGTCTAAGGTAGCATATAGTTGGACCACACTTTTAATCTACTCTGACATTCTGTGTCTTTTAATTGGGGAGTTTAATCCATTAACATTCAGTGTTATTATTGTAAAGACAGTACTTACTTCAACCATTTTATGCATTGTTTTTATATCTCATATCTTATTTTTAAGACTTTTAATAACCCTGCTGATAATCTTCACTTCTACACTCTTCTCCAAGTCTCTCTTTCCTATATTTTCCTTTCAGCCTGCAGAACTTCCTTTAGTATTTCTTATACAGCAGGTCTCTTGTTGATGAATTCTTTCAGTTTCTGTTTATCAGTGAATATTTTAAACTCTCCCTCATTTTTGAAGGACAGTTTTGCCAGATAAAGAATTCTTGGCAGGTAGTTTTTCTCTTTCAGTAACTTAAACATCATACCACTGCCTTCTCACCTTTATTATGGTTTCTGCTAAGAAATTGGCACTTAGTCTTACTGTGGTTCCCTTATATGTGATGAGTTGCTTTTCTCTTGCTGCTTTCAGGATTCTTTATTTATCTTTGGCATTTAACATTCTGACTAGTATGTGACTTGGATTAGGTCTGTTAGGATTTATTCTTTTTGGAGTGTGCTGCTCTTCTTGGACATGTATATTTATATCTTCCAAAAGAGATGGGGAATTTTGGGCCATTATTTCCTTAAATATTCTTTCTGCCCCCTTTCCCTTTTCTACTCCTTTTGGTACACCCATGATGTGTATGTTTGTGTGCTGTCATTAAAATCCCTGAGCCTTGGATCAGTTTTCCCCCATTCTTTTCTTTATGTGTTCTTTTGTCTGTAAGATTTCCATTTTCTTGTCTTCTAGTTCTCTGATTCTTTCTTCTGCCTGTTCAACTCTCCTATTGTGTACCTCTAGTGTATTTTAATCTCTTCTATTGTGTCTTCATTCCCATAATTTCTATTAGGTTTCTTTTTTTTTTTTAAGATTTATTTATTTAATTCCTCCTTGCAGCTTGTTCCATTCTTTGTAGTCTCTTCTCTATGTCCATTCACTATGCTTTTTTTCTGTATCTGCTTGTCTCCCTTTATTGCGTCATCTTGCTGTGACAGCTCTCCATGGCACATGGGCTGTCAGCTCTCCACAGCACATGGGCCAGCTTGCCTTCACAAGGAGGCCCCGGGACATGAACCCAGGGCCTACCATATAGTAGATGGGAGCCCAACTGATTGAGCCACAGCTGCTTTCCTGTTAGGTTTCTTTTTATGCTTTCAAATTCTTCTTTATGCTCACTTAGTGTCTTCTTCATATCATTGATCTCATTAGCTATATTTTCCTTCATATCCTTTGATTTAGGAGATTTGTTTGAACAACATTGATTAGTTGTTTTAAATTCTGTGTCTCCTCTGAAGTTTTAATTTATTCCTTGGACTGGGTCCTATTTTCCTGTTTCTTAGTGTGGCTTGTAATTTTTTGCTAATGTCTTGGCATTTGCTTATCTTGATGAGTTTATTCTGATGGCTAGTTTCTCTCTCATCTGGGGCTTTATTGTTGATTGGCTTTGTATTAAACTCTTCTTTGACTCTTGGTTCAACTTATTCTAGGCTTTTAGAATTTTCTGTGTTTGATCAGATTTTCCCATTTCTTCTTCATTTTATCCTTGCCTTGAATAGGTGGTACATTTTAAAAGATGGCTCTATTTGTGCAATTGTTTCACCCCAGGAGAAAGCCTCCTTGCCTCTGTTTCTTCTCCTGCAATATTGATCTGTTCTGCATGTTTTTGTTTTCCATCTACAGATTTTTTTTTTAATAATTTTTTCAATGCCTCTAGCTGTTTTTGCCTGGAGGGCAAATTCTAAGAGGAGGGTTACCCTGGAAAGAATTTTCCCAAATTAGTATTTTGGAGCCAAAACAGGGCCAGTGACCCTCGAAGGGGTGCAGGCCAGCTCCAACAAGCCCTGGGGAGAGGGTGAGGAAAGATACCAAAATCTTTCTGATGAGTTCCCAAACTGCACTCTCCTGATGTGTCAAATGTATGGTGCTCTTTAGCAAAGTGTTTCTCACATCCATAAGAAGGTACTATGTCATGAAACCTCCATTGTCTCCATCCCTGTACCATCCCTTTTTGAGGGGTGGGAGGTTGAAACAGTGGCTCAGAGCCAGGACCCAGTGATTCAAATCACAAGCTGTGATCAGTGCCTGGCCATGTCCCCACCCGTTCTTGAGGAAGAGGGCTTCATGTCCTTCTCCCTCCTCAGCAAGCAGCCAGGTATGAAACCCTCAGTAGTATAGGATAGATTCTGGCAACCATGTGGAATGAGCTACTCACAGTTCTTTACCACGGTTTCTCAGCCTCTTCCTCCCACTCTTTCCCAGGTGCTATAAGTACTCTAAGCTCAGAACAGTTGTTTCAGATGGTTTCTGCCTGTCCACTAGCTATTTTGGAGGACTAGCAAGTCCTGGATGTTACAATTCTGACATCTTCCTGGAATTTCTCTTAATACAGTATTTTTGATTAAAGTAATAGGAAAGCAACTCAATTCAATTCATGCCAGACACCTTAAAGAACTGGAAAATAAAGATGAGCATACACAGATTCATTATTTTGAAAAATGATAATAAAGGGAAAGAATTAAGCATTTATCTGCATTTCCTATAAGAACTGTTCCTCAGGTTGATGAGCAAAGGTTTCTTTTTATAGGGGTATTTAGACAAATTAATGGAGAAGGAATATAGAATTAGATCACATTTTGCAGTGCCTCATGAACTAATGGTTCGGTTCTAAGCAATGATCATCAATGATTGCTAATGTCACGGAAAGAGAGACAAGTGGAAAATAAGTGCCACATGGCAGAGATGGGTAATATTGCTTTTGAAGTATTATTGCCAAAAATTCTAACCTAAATATGATCAATCTTCTAGACCTATCAATTCACAGAAATTATGAGGTCAAGCAATGTTTTATATAACATGATAATGCTTACAGCAGCAAAATCCAAACTGGGAAACTCTACAAGACAGATAAGTCAGTTTCTTCAACAAAGAGATTGTAAGGAAATAAAAACAGTTATGAATGTATATAGAAAAAAGTACATGAGGGCATATAGTAAGTCTGTTTTTATTAAACATTGTATCCTCAATGTGAGGGGAGAGAAATCCTAAGGATTAAAAAAGAAACATATCAACTCATTACGATTTGTGGGTTTTATTGTGATCCTGATTTAAATGACTATACTAAAAAATATTTATGAGACAATCAAAGAAATGTGAATGCTTGGAGGACATTTAATGATATTAAGAGATTATATGATTTTTAGAAGTTAGTTATAATGGAATTATGATTATATTTTACAAAGATAATGTCTTTTAAAAATACATGAACTACTTATGGATGAAGTGATACTGTCACCCAGGAGAGGGAAAATCCAGGGTAGGAAAATGGATAAAACAAGATTGGCATACTCTACTTTATACTGTATATGAATAATTTATGCTACATGTATTTTATTAGTCACCTGGTCATTTCTGTGTATGGATAATTTATATAATAAAAGTGAGGTAATAAAAAAGAATGAAGTGGCAGAGCTGCTTTCTGGTGGCCACTTTATCAAAGAGGTTTGATCACCAACACATCAGTCAATGAGTAATTATTGGTAAACCTGTAATGGCTTCACCCATTGTACTGCTCAAATACTAATCATGTGGACACATTTACACCATTATGATATAATAAAAGGTTTTCATATACCTTTGTTAGTGAGGCAAAGTGTATAGTTTGCTCATCTCAGTGCAGCCATCTCTCAAGTCTAGCCCAACTTCCTCCAGAGATGTAGTGAATTTACATATGGCTGCTACTTTAATCCCTACAGATTCGTGGTGAAGGGTCTTCATTTAAGGGATCTCCTAACGAAGCCATAGTTATAGGTTGAGGAAGGGCTAGCAGTGCTGCATGGATTGGTACACAGGGAGTGTAAACCACCTGCTCATGCAATATAAGTTTGCCTTCTGTATTTGTCTGCCAAAGGGGTGCCAATGCAAATAACAGAAATCTGTTGGCTTTTATAAAGGGTATTTATTTAGGATAAAAGCTTCCAGTCCCAAAACCATGCAGAGTCTGAGCTCAAGGTATCATAAGAGGTCCGTTCTCACCAAAGTCAGCTGCCATGTGTTGAAGCACGATGGTGGCTGATCTCTGCATGGTCTCTCCTTCCCCTCCGGGTTTCCAGTCCTCTCTCTCCTGGCATAGAACTCGTTTCTTTCTGGGCCTTCTATATCAGTCTCAGCTGTTCTGTTCTCTTCCCAAGGTCAACTGCAACTACCAGGTGAAAGGCTCAGCTCTCCCTGGGCCCCAGGTTAAAAAAGAACAGAGCTCTCTCTCTTCCCGTGTGTCTTCTGGTGGCTCTCTGTCCTGTGCATGTTCATTTATATCAGACCCAGCAAGGGAGTGAGGACTTAACCTGAATTACGTTCACTGATGTCCTCGAATTATAAAAGCCCTAATTGGGTCTTAAAAGGTAAGCCAATCAAAGACACCTCAGCTGAATTTGATGCAATCAAAGGGTATCACACCCAGAGGAATAGATCAGTTTACAAACATAATCTTCCTCTTTTGGGAATTCATAAACCAGTCTCAAATGTCACACCTTCAGAACCTTCAAGCTTTATCGCATATGTAGCTGTTTCCCTTGGTAATTGCATGCTGCTGAATTTTTTTGCTCACTCAGATTCCATTTCACCCTCCTCAGAGAATGACTTTCTGATCTGCAGAAACTGTAAAGATAAAATCTACAAATACCAAACTGCTTTAGGACTATGTTTCAAATGCAGTCTCACATGGGTTGGAAAGGAGAAGGCAAAGGCCATCTGCAGTGCTTTTTGGCTGTTTTCTTTGAGGAATCAATTTGGTGGAGATAAAACTTCTCCTTCCAGGAGAATTCTAGAGTTTAATCTTCAGTGCCTGGGTGTTAAAGCCATTTGTGGTAGCAGCTGCGATGGGGCCATCCTGATTTTGGCCTTCTGATTCCTACATTGCATTTACTGTTTTATGCTCTTGAACTCAATTTTGTAAGTGGCAATCTAAGAGGAAGTTATCTTAATACTCAATTACATAGTATTTTGAAAGTAAATTTTGGAGGCATAAACTAGAACTCTTCCTTCCAACATTTCCAATGATTTTGGAGCAACTAATTTCCTGTGTTAAGTTCTGTTCTAGATCAAATAACTAGAGTGATTTTCTTTTTCTTGCAGTGACACTTGGCCGATGAACACCTTGTTTTATAGATTGTTGTTTCAGCCAACACCTGCTTTATGAATCAACTCAGGTTGCATTCTCCCCTGATATCGCATGATCAAGCATTTGATCTCTAACTGAATGTGATATCCAGTCAAAACCATTTATATTTCAAAACGTTGTGAGCCTCCACTGAGGCTACCAATTGATTATACCAATTGGAACCGCCACGGTCTCCATACAGTATCCTGATCAGCTGCAGACCCAGGAAGAGCCATAGAATCCCCTGGCTCATAAGGGTCAAGTAGCAGAGCTGCTTGTACTGAAGTCTCAACCATCTGTGGGTCCCACTCTCAGCAGCATCAGCCTGGATTGCTTGTTAATTTGGAGCAGTAAATCCACTTTGCTATATATTACCTCAAAAATTCATAGAGGGCCACACTGCGTATCTTTTTCTTAGAGGAAGTGACTGCTTTGGAGGAGATGTCATGACATACATCAAACCAGATTCCCAAGAACCAGAGTCTCTTTTTTAGGGGCAGAGAGTGCTTTAAAAGGGATATCCTGACATGTCCAGACCCTGGGTTTTACGGAATTTTTCTCATATCCTCTGGAATGTGTGTGTCATATCTAGGGCCAAGGGGCATTATGTCACCAATATAGTAGACCAGTATCATGTCCCATGGGTTGACAAGAGTTGTACTGTTGACCATGGCAAGTGACAATGAACTGTTTCTGGTGTTTCTATTATTGGGATAGAGGAAAAGCATGTGCCGGAATAACAGCTGCTTTGCCGAGGCCAGGAGGTGCATTAATTTGCTCTAAGACCACATCAGCAACAACAGCCACAACTGGGGCCACTACTTGATCGTTTTTGATACTCCACTGTCATTTTCAAACACCCATATTTATTCTGCACAGTACAAATAGACAAGTTATGTGTGGGCACGAGAAAACTCCCTCCCTCTGTATCTTTCAAGCCTTTGATGATGACACTCATCTCTGAAATTACTCGATAGATGAAATTTCACATTTGGCTTATTGTGGTAAGAAAGGAAAACTCCAGAGGCTTCCACTGGCTCTCTCTGAAATAAGTCTCTCCAAGGATCAGCAAGACTCTGGGAATTTTGCCAGTGGCCCAGCGAATTTATTGCAACGATGCACTCATGAAATGAAAAATAGCCACAGGATGTGCTTGTGGAGTCACCATGCTCACTGTGAAGCAGATTGGGACCAAACGCTTACCACTGGCTTCCTGTGGCTCCCCCTCACCAGGGGACTGTGAAGGCATTTGGGGCCCCTTGGGATTACAGTTTGTTTTTTCGGGGAACCACCTGATACTCTCAAACTTGCCAGTTTCCTTGGAGTTTATCTAATTTGCCTGGGTCTCATTATGTTCCTGATAAGGTTCAGTTGCTGCCACCCAAGGAGTAATCAGTTTCTCTTTGTGAGTTTTCTGATCAGTCCAAACTGTTCTCCAGGAATAGTCCTTAATTAGAGCATGGTATTTGTAGACAGAAATGCAAGGAGTATTTAAAATTAGATCTCCATATTTTTACCACCTGGGCTTAACTTCTGGCTAAGACCTGCAGTGGAAAAGAAATCTACTGAAGACTCTATGTCAGGAATCTGGGAGAATCAAGAGCCCCAAGAACCGTGCCACTTCCACTATCTCCGAGAGGTGAGCTTTTCTTGCTCTATTGTTGAACAGACTTAGTTCTCAGGAATAAGGCACAAAGAAAATTTAAAACTGTTCACTGTAGAAATTCCTTATTTTTTATTCTTCTAATGACATGTAGCATAAGACTTCACAGGTGCTCTCTCTCTCTCTCTCTATATATATATATATTCATGTATGTGTGTGTCTTGAGTGGAATTTGTTGATGGAACTTGAGAGTTTGAGGTATAGTAAAACTCTTTTTCTTTTGCTGCTGAGGCAGAGTAAAAAGTTCAATCAATATAATGCATTGGTCCTAGGGAAGAAAGAGCTGGGATGAAATAATTATGGGGACTTGGAGAAAGTAGGGACCCAATGAAGATAAAATGAGATAATAGGAACTAAAACAATGGAAAGTTAAGTTTGTTACATAAATGCTGATTGCTATTCAAATCTAGTCAATTCCTTTCATAGCCTATGTTCATCTATCCTGTTTTTGACAAGACTATACATCTGGGGTCAGACCAGGTGAGGGAGCTTGGTTTGGTGGGAGAGCCCTGGATTAGGAGTTTGAAGATTTGGGATATAGTTCCAGTTTTACGACTTTCAATTGTAATTAACCAAACCCTCAAACGATCTGATGATCTGCATCCTTATTTATCAAATAAGAATGATATTACCTGGGCCTACCTCAGCAGGTAATTCAGGAATGGAATGAGAGGATGCAGGCTCATTTGTCCACATATATTTATTGAAGGCTTACTATATTCCAGGTTCTAGGTGCTGGGCATTCCGATGAAATAAAACAGTAATAGTGCTTTGCAAATTGTACAGGAGACCACCAGAGTTGTGGCATTATACCCATTCAGCTAGAGCCCTATTGTAGAGGAAGGAGGACAGAGGATAATAGAGTCTAAAATTTTCTTTATTTCTCTGCTAACCCATTGGCAAAAATCCCTGATTTAGTGCTCTTTCTTTCTCTCTCATAAACCGGTGCCTGAATGAAGATACCACGTATACTATACATTCATATCCCTTCAAAATATTTACTTACTGTTGTAGATTGAGCCATATCCCCCGCAAACACATGCTCAAGTCCTAAACTCCAGTCCTGTGAATGAGCTCTTCTTAAAAATGGAATCTTGAAGCTTCTGTTAGTTCAGATGAGGCCAAGCTGAATCCAGTCTGCCTGGAGTCCTTATACACAGAGGAAGCTTGGATACAATGAATACAGGCGAGTAAAAGAGACAGAAGGGTGCAGATGGCCATGTGATGGAGGCAGACTAAATCTTGGATTATGGGCAAGCCATACCAGAATGCTGCAAACTTTAGAGAAAGCACAATCCTGCTGACCCTTTGATTTTGAACTTCTAGCCTCCAAACCTGTTAGATAATAAATTCCTGTTGCTTATGCCAACTAGTCTGTGGTACTTTGTTATAGCAAACCTGGCAAACTCCAGTACCTATTCATTTGTTTATTCAACAAACTTGAGTACCTTCTATATACCAAGCACAGTTTTAAATGCCAAGGAATACAGATCTAAACAAGGGTAGGCAGAGCTAAAGTGGTGCAAGCTCTGGGATCATATTATCATGTGTGGCATTGGCAAGTTACTTTTCTTGTTTATTTCATTTTCCTAATTTGCAAAACAGGACTAACGATAGTGCCTACTTCATAGGATGTTTGTGCGCATTAAGTACTATACATGAGAAGTGCTTAGCACAGTACCTGATACCCATTAAGGATGCAATAAATGTTACAGTCTTATTGTGATAGATACTTGCTGTCTAAAAGCAGTTAAGAAAGAGTAAGAGGTAAGAAGGGGGCAGACCCCCAAACTGAATAAAATATTCAGTAGCTCTAACTAATTATTGAAGGACAATTAAAGGAGAAAAAAAATAAAAGGAGTATGTGGTTCATTGTTAAGGATTCCTTGTTTTTCACCAACAGGCAAGTTCATAGAGAAATGAATTTTTTTCTGAAATTGACAGCTATTCTTTTATGGGTTTCAGACCTGCTGAAAGATGATTTTTCCTCATTCCAGTCCAATCTGTTGTTAGCAAAAAATGCTTATAGGGTCCACACAGCAATTCTTTTGTGGTGGTTTCTCTGTGAAATATTAGATTAAGCAGAACAATTCAACCATACTTCTTTATATTAAAAAAATGGTGGTTTGTTAAATATCTTGCCCAGAAAACTAGCACATTCTGACTCTTTTCCAAACAGGCCGCTAGCTAAGTTCTGCATCAGCATTTGAAAATACGCGCAAAATTTCATGGCACATCAGAATAAATCCTAAGTATTAACATTATCCTCTTGCATCTGAAGTTTTAAAAAATGCATTCAGAAAGAGATTCTGTGAGAATTAAAATAATGTCATTTCTAATCCTTGGAGCTTCCCACACGTGTATATTATTTAGTAACCACTGAAACATTTTAGGGGTTATCAGGTAGTCATGTGCTTCACCCAGCTCAGCCACACACATAGAAATCCTCTTATAGGAAATTACTATACTCTTTCTTTTTTTAAAAAAAAGATTTATTTCCCCTCCTCCCCCCCATTGTCTGCTCTCTGTCCACTTGCCGTGTGTTCTTCTGTGTCGGCTTGCACCCTTGGTGGCACTGGGAAACTACATCTCTTTTTTGTTGCGTCATCTTGCTGTGTCAGTTCTCCGTATGTGTGGCACCACGCCTGGGTGGGCTGCACTTTTTTTCATGTGGGGTGACTCTCCTTGCAGGGGCACACTCCTAGCACATGAGGCACCCCCAAGGGGGGTGCCCCTGTGTGGTAGGGCACTCCTTGCATGCGGCAGCACTGCGCGCGGGCCAGCTCACCACACACAGGTCAGGAGGCCCTGGGTATTGAACCCTGGACCTCCCATGTGGTAGGTGGACGCTCTACCAGCTGAGCCACATCCGCTTCCCAACAATTCCCTTTCTTGATGACTCATTTTAACGTTCACTACTGAATCCATACGCAATGTAGCAACTTCTTGGAATCAGGCTTTCTGTCCTTCTGGCATTACCTGGCTCCATGGCCACCCAGAGAAGAAGAGGATCCCCAGTAAGTTTTGGCTCATTTGGTTCCTGAAATGCCATATGGCCTTTAGGACCCATGCCTGCCTTCATGAGGCTTCTCCTTGGAAATGAAATGAGAGAATAGATCACAGGTTTGAAGACAAAGCAGATGGGATTTAAATCAGGATATTTGTCATTTAACCGCTCTGAACCTTAGTATTTTCATCTGTAAAATTAAAATGCTAATGATACAAGAATAGCTTGAATATAGTAAGATATGTTAGCTCCCTCTGTATCCCAAAAGTTGTTAACAAAACACATTCTGACTTTTTAAGCAGGAAAAGAGGGAAGCTTTAAAAGGCATTCGATAGGGAATAAATGAGATGGCTAGAGAAATGGCTTGAAGCTAAGCTGGCCCTGGAGAATTAGCACCAGAACCACACCCCAGGACAGTTCTGGTAAGAAAATTTCCCCTCGATTGCTATTTCCATCTGTTCCCCAGTGCTGGACACCTGGCTGAGCTGCAGCCGGGAGATAGGTCACTGCATCTGCAGATGATGCCCATGAAGGGTCTCTTTATTTATGTTGCTCACCTGCAACCTGAAGTCCAGCATGGGCATCGATGACGGAGGAAACGCGGGCCTGGAGGAGCACAGGGCGCTGGACCCTACCTTAGGAAAGCAGGGCTCTCAGAGCAGGTGCTGCAAGAATATAGGAAGGACAGTCAGAGGATGCTGGACGTTTCCCTCCTGCTTCACTTTAGGTCTAATAACAGTAATGCCTGCCTTCCTTTGGTCTACATTATTAACTCTTTAGCACTGGGCTAAATGACACTACAGTTATCTCCACTTTGCAGGTATGCAAACTGAGGCATAGCGATTAGACATTCTGCTGGCATTCAGGCATTCAGCTGGCAAAAGGCAGAGTCAAGACTTGAAGCCCTGTGCGACTGACTCCAAACCCTGGGTGGGAGCTCCCTTTATGATCCTGCCTCACAAATCTAAAGCCTTCTGCTCTACTTAAACCTGGTTTACTTCTTTAAATCTTACCCCAAGAGCTGCTAAGTGTCTATTAAATCTCTGGTAATGTGAGTCATGCCCAAACCAAGCCATCCAGCAGCACTGGGAGCCCCCAACTCTGCAGAAGAGGTTTGGGAAAGTGAGTCAAATAAGCATACAGACTTAACTGAGTGCCCAGCACTGGCACCTGTGCATGTCTGCCAAGTGGTGACAGTATTTTCATGGAATAAACTAACTTTGCTGTTAAGTTTTGGATGCCATTTCTAATTCGTTTCCGTATTCCAAGCCTGGGTCTCCCGTCTTCCTGGGGACATTATGAGCTACCTGTATTGCCTAATATATTGCTATTATGTTTAAACTGATCAGGGGTCTTGTGTCTAAGAAGCTGAACTGATATGATGACAGCTAGAGGACATGTGAGTGGCAGGATATTTCCAGAATATTGAACATTTCTCCCCATTTGCTCTATTTCCTATTTAAGCATCTATGTCGTTGCCTGCCTCTCTTTTCTGGGAAGGAATATGATAGTCTGAAAGCAAAGAGGATGAAAAGGACAACTTCCGGATTCAAAGGCTGATGCTTTTATGGGAGGGTAACAACAAAACTGCAGCCAACAAAATGTTTGGGGGAGAGATCACAAGGATAAGGAGCTTCTCTTCCCTCCTCCATACTTCTAGACAGGAAAATTATCTCCCCAGGGCAGAGAGAGAAAGGAAATAGGAAAACCTCAAACTGCATGAGACTCTATTTCTGCCCTCTCGAGAGAATGGAGTCTCCAAGCAGATATTAACTTGATTTGGATAGAAGAAACAAAGACTCATTTGTACCTGAGTTTGTGGTCTGAAATTTATTCGTGTTGCATAGGTGCAAACAAAACAAATCACAGGAAACATTCCACCAAACCTAGTCTAAGCACAGCATAGAATAACTGTTCAGTAAACGACACTATTATTGTTTTACTTACATTAAAAATGGAGAAATGGATGCTCTGCTCTGGCTAGTTAGGTAAAGTATGTCTATATGCCTCAGATAGGGTTGCATTCTCTTTAGGGAGAGGCGCATCACAGCTGCTCAGGAATCTTCCCCAGCACTGAGTCTAATTAAGTTCAATAACTCAGTAGTGTGTTTGGTTGATGGAGAAAAACAACAGTCTGGTGAATCCCCCATCCTTTTTGTCTCGTGGGTTCATGCTAGATAATCATAACAAGCATCTGCCACCCTACACAGTTTTACATCCATGCCAATTTGAAGTAAAACCTGTAAAATTGCCCAGGGAGCCATTAATACTCTGAGGACAGGTGCAACTTATCCAAAGTACATGTGGTTCACTAAGATATGTGCCCTTGAGATGTTTTGTTTTTCACTGCCAACTGAATGTTACATTCAAATATTCAAGAATGCTCTCACAATGTTGTTTACAATTCCAAAGGGAAAATGTTTACTTTTGGCCTAAAATAAACTATATTCATTGGCCTTTGTCCCCTGAAGTGGTCTACTGCCTAAAGTTTAAGGAACACTGATACTTTTCACTCAGGGAATGAAGGTGGTTATTTACCTTTGTTGTTTGTTAAGGATAAATGAACTTCATCCATCCTGTATAGATAGGATTTTTTTTTTCATTTAAAAATGCAGATATTTCATTTGAAGATGGAATGCATATTAGATGCTATTATGGAACCACAATTACTTTTCTTAGGAGTGACAATGTTATTGTAGTCATGTATGGACATCCCAGGGAGATGCAGGCCGAACCATTCATGAAATTTCATTATGTCTGCAGGTTATTTTGAAATATTTCATCAAGGCAATAAGTATGAAAGCATAGAAAGAGATAAAAGGATAAGGTAAATGTGGCAAATGATAATTCTTGTATATAGGTAGTAGATATATGGGTGTTTCTTGTATTATTTAAAATTTGAAATTACTATATTAAATACTTTTCAGGAATATTTAATTGAAGTAAGAGAGGTTGTATGAAATTGCATAGAATTATCCTGGAACTTAACAGTACAGCGTTTCTGGCATTTCTGGCCTTCTGCTAGTATTTGGACCCCAATTGCTCACCAGGGAGTGGATCAATATTAATTGATACTGCATATTGGTACTTAGGGCATGCCGGGTTCGGTCCCAAGTATTCTACAGATAGCTCACTTCAATCCTACAAGTAACCCAAAACATACAAATCAAAACTCCTACAAACTCCAAAAGGTAGGCATCCGCCATATTTTACAGATGAGCAGCTTCCAAGGTCGAGTAGACACATTGACAGGGTCATTAACTCAGATTTGCCTGACTCCAGAGCCAGTGTGTTATAGGGCTCCCAGAAAAGAGAGAGTGCTAATCCCAAAGCACGAAACGTGAGCAAGGATATCTCTGTGCGTTTCTTTCGACAGGGACCTAGAGAGATGGATCCAATGGAGGCAACGGGCAGCGTGTGGCAAAGCCCTGCAAGCATCCACGGAGGGTGATTAGACAGAGGAGGGGTAGAAATAGAGGCAGGTGTGTGTGTGTGTGTAAATATATATGTCATCTGCTTTCTGGTTCTATCATTTGACCCTGACTAGCTTAAACATGTGGTGTTCCTATCAGTTCTTGAATTGATGAAAGACCAGAATAAGGTGTGCCCACACAGGTGCACTTCCGAGGTGAATGCATGGACCCTGCATCATGGTAGTGTGGCCCAGTGGGGGCTTGCTTAGGGATGGGAGGCCCAGAAACACTTAGCACAGAAATAATATATTTCCATGTCTTTATCTTTGGGAAATAACTAAAGCATAAATTATTAATAGATAGCTCCCTCAAATAAAGGCTTCTTGAGTTCAGCATCGAGTGAAAGAAATACCTTTCAATTTACCTAATACAGTGCAACAGAGGCTCAATAGTCAACAAAACTAATGACAATGTTAATTTCCTTTATCAATTTTTTAAAAAGATTTCTTTCTCACCCCTCCCCCCCACCCCCTTTGTTTTGTTCTCTGTGTCTATTTGCTGCGTCTTCTTTGTCCGCTTCTGTTGTTGTCAGTGGCATGGGAATCTGTGTTTCTTTCTGTTGCGTCATCTTGTTTGTCAGCTCTCTGTGTGTGCGGAGCCATTCCTGGGCAGGCTGCACTTTCTTTCGCCCTGGGCGGCTCTCCTTACAAGGGTGCACTCCTTGTGCTTGGAGCTCTCCTATGCGGGGACAACCCTGCATGGCACGGCACTCCTTGCGTACATCAGCACTGCGCATGGGTCAGCTCGAGGCGGGTCAAGGAGGCCTGGGGTTTGAACCGCGGACCTCCCATGTGGTAGATGGACACCCTAACCACTGGGCCAAGACCACTGCCTCCTTTATCAATTTAAATCATTTAAATGGAATTTTTGTCACTTTCATTTGGCTTTTATTATTATTATTTTGGACCTAGTCAGTCCCAAAAGCTCAAAATTCTGCAGTGGATTTTTGGGAGTAAAGGAAAGTGGGGCAATTCCTGCTTCTACGCTTGTTTCTGGACCCATGAATTATTTCTGTTGAAGACACAGCATAAGGTACAGTTATCCCTTTCACATTGAGACCTTCCCCATTGTAGTTTCCATATATCACGGGTCAGGCTCAGAAATTAAATGTTTTTTTTTTTTCCAGTTTTGCGGAAGCTGCAGATGACAGGTGAAGGCCAGCAGACAATGCAGAAAAAATTTAGTAATTCATAAGTGCATAAAATGTATGTAGTTATGTATAATTTTACCTGTATAGTGTGTATTTTACTGTTTAATAACATAAATGAATAGCTAAACAGTTAAGAGTTTCTTTTTTCCTTAAACTTAAATTTGGAGTAAAAGAACTGTGGCTCTCCACACTGGTTTGGGGAGGCCAGGCTTGTCTACGGCAATCTCTCACATGATATCTTGCCCATCTTGCAGTGATCTTTGCTTCTCGAGTTTCTTGTATCCTGTGTCACTCAAGCACCATAAACTCTATTAAATCGTGGGTCCTAAGTGTAGTGTTCCTAGCTGTTCAGAAAGTGCTCCCAAGAAACAGTAAAGTGGTGAACTTGAGGGAAAAATAGACTTGTTAGATAGGCTTCCTTCAGGGAAAACGGCTGCTGAGGTTGGCCACCATCTTGGCATGAAGGAGTTGATCACAAGGCACATCAAGAGAAACAGAGAAGGAGATCCTCTTTTGTGTGCTGCAGCTACACCAATGACTGCAAAGATTTGCATTAACCACGAGATCCGCATCTCTCTCAGGTAGAAATTCTTTTGGGTGCAGGATAGTTATAAAAAAGGCATTCCAATAGATTCTGGCATCATAAGAGAAAAGGAGAATGAAGGTGACAGGTTTACCTCTGGGGATTTCCAGGCCAACAAAGTCTGGCTTGACAATTTTAGAAAAGGGTTTAGCCTATGCAAAAAATTTTATGTGGGTTTTCCAGATCGCGGGGGTATGGTGCCCCTAAACCCCACCATGTGGAAGGGATAACCATAAAGTTCTTTGATTCAGTGCTTATTCATTATGGAGAGGATGGCTCCTCATCCTTGTGGAATATTGCCTCCAAAATGGTGCTTCAGCTGTGCTTTTCCCAGGCTATTCCAATGACACAGGCTGTTCCACTAATGAATGTATCATGCTGAAACCTTTTGGGTGGTGGGGCATATGATATGATCTTATGAATCCAGTCAATCTTATGATTGTGTATTCACTCCTGCAACTTCTTTGCTGCAGAGTAAGTTCCCTAGTATGATGTAATGTTGTTTGAGATGACATGCCAGGGATTACACATTCAAGAAGCTTTACGGCTGTGGCCCTGATTGAAGTCCAGAGGGCAGGAAAGACAAATCCATGCCTGGAATAGGTATGTCTTCCTATGAGAATGAAGTACTGGCTTTCCAAGCATAGGAGGGGCCCGATATAGTCTCCCTGCCACCAAGTAGCTCATTGGTTTCTGTAGCAGTTTGATACGGTTATGAATTCCAAAAATAGATATTGGATTATGTTTGTAATCTCGTCTGTATGTGGGCATGATTAAGTTATGATTAGGGTTTGATTGGGCCACATCATTAGGGCGTTGAGTCCCCGCCCCTTGGTGGGTGGGTCTCACAGATAAAAGGCATGGCAAAGGACAGAGTTGAGGGTTCTTAATGTTGGAGTTTTGATGTTGGAGTTTGATGCTGAAGTCTTAAGCTGGAGACCCAGGGAAAGAGACAGGGCCATTCACCTGATAGTCTACAGCTGACCTTGTGGAGAAATCAGAGGAACTGAGGCCAGAGGAACCCAGGAAGCCTGAACCCTCACAGACATCGGCAGCCATCTTGCTCCAACACGTGAAAATAGACTTTGGTGAGGGAAGTAATTTATGCTTTATGGCCTGGTATCTGTAAGCTCCTACCCCAAGTAAATATCCTTTATAAAAACCAACTGATTTCTGGTATTTTTCATTAGTACCCCTTTGGCTGACTAAAACAGAATTTGGTACCGATGAGTGAGGTAGTGCTTTTGCAATTACTGAAATGCTGGAATGGTTTTATAAATGGATAAGGGATTTTTTGGGAGGAATTGTGAGATGCTTGATGGAAAGGGCCTAGATCACTTTGAAAAGACTGTTGATAGCAATGTGGGTGCTAAACAGACTTTTTAGGATGCCTTAGAAGTAAATGATGAAACTATTATTGGAAACTGGAGGAAAGGCGATCCGTGTTTTAAAGTTTCGGAGAACTTAGCAAGATTAACTCCTGGTGTTTTATGGAAGGTGGAATTTGAAAATGGCAAGCCTGAGCATTTAGCTGAAGAAATTTCCAAAGTAAACCCAGAGAATGCAGCTTGGCTTCTGCTTGCAGCTTATAGCAAAATGCTAGATGAAAGAGATACACTGGGGACTGAATGGTCAGGTACAAAGAAAACAGAAACTGATTCTGGAAATTCCAAGCCTCTGGAAATCAAGCTGTAGGATGAAAGTGCCTCATTGGAGGACTTAACACTTAACTAAACTTAGGACTTGTAAATCAGGATTGAAGATGCAGTTATGTCAGAAAGACTTGTGGAAAGTGTTACTGTCGATGGCTTGGACCCCGGCTTCCTGCATGCTAAACTAACAGACTTTTTGAGAAAGCTGTATGAACAAAACCACTGTCAGCCTGGAATAAAAGGGATATGGAAAGGAGAGATTGAAGGGGAAACAACTTCAAGAGGAAAACCATGGAAGCTGAGATCTGGAATTAAGACATCACCTTGGGCCAAAAGAGGAACCCCACCCATGTGTATAGAGAGAGTGAGTTTGCCCCAGCAGTTGAAGAGTGTGGATATTACTGCCTGATGTTCTGGGAGAGTTTTGCTGCCCGAGGGTACAGGGAAGGTGGAGCATATTCCTCAACGATTAGGGCCGTTAAGGTTAGAACCCCATAGGTCTGAGGGGGTGGACTTGTCCCTCAAAGTTTAGGGAAGGCCAGGTGTCAATTTGTTGCTCTGAGAGGGTTGACCCTGTATGCCAAAGGTTAGGGAAGGCCAGGTGGTCAACTCATTACTCTGAGAGGGTTTAGCTTGTATTCCAAAGGTTAAGGGGAAATGTTGTCTTCGCTTCACTGTACTAGGGGGTTAAGACTCTAACCCAAAGATTTGTTAAGGTGTGGCAATCACCCCATCATTCTTGGAGGGAGAGTTCTGGAACTTAGTTAACACCCAGATGCTTGATGAGGGCGTAACCAAGAAAATGACTGTTGGGCAAACCTGTGGAAAGGGTGGGTTCTCATAAGGTACAAAGGAGAAGAAACCATCATCTTAAGAATGACTCTCAGACTGAAATCGAATGGAGGATTCCCTGCAGGTTTACTGAACTGTGGAGGACCAGTGACTCAGGTTTCCCTCTCAATTTCTCCTTATTGTAATGAAAATGTTTATCCTTTGTCTGTCCATTTGTGTAATGGAAACAGATAAATTGTTTTGTAAGTTTCAGAGGTCTATAGCAAAAGAACTTTGCTCCAAGATAAACTGTATTTCTTTAAAATGAATGTGATATGATTTAGTACTTGCATTGTTACTGATTTAAGTGTTTTTTTTTTCGAATACTGTAATGTCTTTTTGGAATTCAAAGGGTGGAGTGTAGCAGTTTGATATGGTTATGAATTTTGCATCAGCACCCCTTTGGCTGACTAATACAGTCTCCCTGAGGAATTGTGCCATGTCGAGGATTCAGTGTTGGTGTCTGTTGCTGGCAGGATGGACATTAAGCAGAAATAGTAACTAGATAAACTTCAGTAAGTGAAAGTTTGGGATTTGGGGCCCAAGTGTCATCTCCATTTTACCATCATGGGCACATTATTCAGATGCTTATTGGGCCGGTACTAGTGCTGGCAGTGATAGAGGCTGGCTGATCTCAACTGGCTGAAGCATTTTGTCTCCTTGGTCATGTAGCGCCTTTTCTATGATGATTGCTCTCTTGTAGGCATTAACATGTGATACAAAGACCTTGACACTTTCTGCCCAGTCCCAAATGTCCATCCACATGCACTTAGCCCAGATCTCCTTGTCTCACATCTTCTGTTTTTTTTCCTTTGAGGTTCCTGATCAGCAGGCCAGGGCAATTACTATTGCCCATGTTTCAGTATGCTAACCTTGGGCCATTTCTCAGTCCACACAAAGTGGATGACCAGATGAACCTCTCAAGCTCTAGCTGGACACTTTTTCATTCATTACGGGCTTTCAAATCCAACCTTGAGTGAAGTTCTAATCTTGCACCTATTTGTCAAGCCTACCTATGTTTAAGCCAAACTCAGAAGTTTTACTTCTCCTTCTACTGGCTGTAAGGGTTTCCATGAGAGTGAGCTGATGGGTACTGGAAATAAAGTGATGGAACCATTGGGATATGGGCTACTGGTTCTGCTCATGCTCAATCAGAGGTATACTTCTTCCATTTCAGATGGATTTTTTGCTGGGTCTGCTCAATTTTAGACTTGGTCAGTCTGAAGGATCCAGATCTTTGTAGCCGCATTGTCACTTGGTCTCCCATAGTCAGCCACTCCATCTCTACCAGGTCCCAGGAGCACAACGTCTGATGAGGCTCTTTGAGGTCTACAGGCAGCATGGTGTTGAGGGTATCAGTACTGGGGAGACTTCATGTGAGAATCACAGAGTAGAACCATGCCCTTTGCATCAGATAATTACATACATTTTGAGAAAAAAGCTCCTGATGTGCTACTGGGCACAGAACTATAATACAATGTTGAATAGCACAGGCAATTTTGGACATTTTTGACTTGTTCCTGTTCTCAATGGGAAACATTCAATACTACATCATTAGGATGTTTCCTGTGGTTTTATTTTGTAGATACATTTTATCAATTAAAGGTAGTTCCTTCTATTCTTCATTTCCTAAGAGTTTTATTTTAAATGAATTAACTCTTTTTTTAATCAAGAGCTTTATGGCATCTATTAAGATGATTATATATATATATTTTCTTCATCCAATCTGTTAATGTGAATAGTTTCAACAATTTATTTTTGATAGTAAACCAATCTCGTGCATCTGGGATAATTCTTGGTCATGAAGTATTATCCATTTTTACATATCATTGGTTGATTTGTTAAAACTTTAGGATCTTTGTGTCAATGTTCTTGGGTGCTGTGAGTCTATATATTTTCCTTATCAGGCTTTGCTATCAAGTATGCTAGCTTGAAAAGTGAATTAGGGGGAATGGATGTAGCTCAGTGGTTGAGCGCCTGCTTCCCATGTATGAGGTCCTGGGTTCAATCCCCAGGACCTCCTAAAAAAAAAAAAAAGTGAAATGGGAAGTGATCCTACTTGTTCTAATCTCTGGCATAGTTTTTGTAAGAATAAAATATTTGTTTCTTGAATGTTTGTAAATTTTTGTTGTCTCCAATTTTCAAAGCCATCTGGATCTGGAATTTTCTTGTGAAAAGATTTTGAACTCCTTTACTTTCTTGAATGATTTTAAGACAAGTTTTCTATTATTTCCCTTGGGTTGGTGTTCATGAGTTTTATATATATCTGGCAATTTCTCTGTTTTTTCAAATTTATTGGCATAAAGTTGTTCATAATATCCATTTATTTTTTTAATGGTTGCAGGACCTGATATAATATTCTCTTTTTTATTACTACTATTGATTATTTGTACTTTTCTTTTAGTAGTCTCCTTAGCTATAAAGAAATGTATGAGGCCTGGTAGGCCCATGGATTAGTCAGTCTTTAGTAAGAATCCAGAAACTATATTAGAAACTTGATCAGGGGAGGTTTACTACAAAAAATTATTAATAGGGAAGTGGACTTGGCCCAGTGGTTAGGGCATCCGTCTACCACATGGGAGGTCCGCGGTTCAAACCCCGGGCCTCCTTGACCCGTGTGGAGCTGGCCTATGCGCAGTGCTGATGCATGCAAGGAGTGCTGTGCCACGCAGGGGTGTCCCCCGTGTAAGGAAGCCCCAAATGAAGGAGTGCGCCCCATAAGGAGAGCCGCCCAGTGTGAAAGAAAGAGCAGCCTGCCCAGGAATGGCGCCGTACACACTGAGAGATGACACAGCAAGATGACGCAACAAAAAGAGACACAGATTCCTGTGTTGCTGACAACAACAGAAGCGGAGAAGCAGACAAAGAAGAAGACTCAGCAAACAGACACAGAGAACAGACAACTGGGGTGGGGGGGGGGGAAGGGGAGAGAAATAAATAAAATAAATAAATCTTAAAAAAAAAAGAATTATTTATAGATAAAAGATGGTTAACTTGAAAGACGCCAAAGAGAATTCTAAGGTGCAACAAAGATCACAACTGCAGAAAAGAACTACCACCCATGAGGCTGAGAGATAAGTAAATAAGGAAGGAACTTAGAAACATAAAGTAGAGCCCTGCAAAGCCAAGGTTCAGGTCGCTCAGCCAAGGCTATGACTGTCGCAGAAACATGCTGCCTGCCACTCTAGGAAAGAACTTGCTGGAGCCCCTTCAATGCAGAATTATGAAAGCTGCCACTTCTTTCATGAATTCTGCCAGGACTGACACAAAATGACCCATTCACTGCCACAGGGAAAATAAAACAGGAAGAAAAGTGTTTTTCTCCTTTAGGTAGGCACTATCCTTCCAGCACCACCTATTGGCAGGACTTAATATTGAGGCAGCTGGCAAAGTAGAAATGTTTTCAGAGTCCGAGTGTCAGTATCAGAAAGTAGAGCAAAGAAGAGTGGGCTTTGGAGCTGAGGGGTAGAATATTAATAACTGACTCAGTTCACATGCATTAAAGCCGTGCCTGCTGAGTTCCATACTCAGTTCTGCAATCCTCCATTCCTGGACTATCTGTGCAATCTGGGAAAGAGAGGGCTTCTTAAGAAAGAAGGAGAGGAGGGAAGGAAACTCAGTGTTACCAGAGAGCTGAAAGCTCCCCCAAAGCAATCACCTTCAGCACCGATGGTCACATGCAGCAGGGATGGCCCTTCTGCCCATAAAGGGGAAACTGTGGAGATTAGGGATGTGTATGAGATTGGTGGCAGCATGAACAGCAGGGTGGCATGAAATAGTGATAGACCAGAAGAGGGTGTTAGTGGTTTGAGAAGCTACCTGCCAGGCATCAAAGCAATAGTGGTCAATAGAGCAGGAAAATGGCACCCCAGAGCAGAGAGGCTGCAGGATGGCAGGCAACAGCCCTGATCTGCTGGGACTCCATCCTGTCGACATACCTCCCCTGGGTTCACCCACATGCCGAAAGTCCTGATTTGTTCCACGACGTTAACCTGACATACAGGTCATATTGCTTCATTTCTCTGCATGCAAGCTAAACTGCCCCCTACCCATTGGACTATGGCAAATGCAATTCCAGTTATTCAGTTTCCTTTTCAATGAGGTCTTTCTTTAGTTTCCCTGTCCAGGAGGTCTTAAAATAGACTGAGGAATATATGGTATCACCAAAATGGTGTCAACTGAGGCCACCTGTCTTACGTTTTCCCCCTCTTTGACTGTCACATGTGGCTCTCACACTCTGGTTTTCTAGCCTAATGAAGCAAATGCCTTGGTCCGGGAATACTGGGATATACCTGTCAAGGCCTACTGAATTGACTGCAGACTCAACTCAAGACCCTTGCTGCTAAGCTCTAGGCCTGGGGTCCAGCCTCTGAGTATCTCACAGTAATCACTTACCCAGAATATAGGATATAAATGCAAGTGAGTTCTATGTCTCCACCATTTCCAGGACTTGAGTGGTAAGTGAGTTAGGCCCAGGAAATGTCAAACTCTATCTCCGGTTGGTTCATATCCCAGCTGAGGAGTTTCTGTACCATTAAAACTTTGGTTGGTGTTTGTCAGCTGCCTGGCCCATAGTGTCTGCTCTGGGCCCTGTGTGACAGCTAGGGGAGTGTGCTACTTAGATCTCCCTCCAAGGGGACCCAACTGTGAAAAGTGTAGTCAGCAGGTCACCTCTAGCTCGACACCGTCACGAGTCACTCCAGTGTTCAAGCCAATGTTTCCTCAGGTGGCTCCCAGCCAATGACTGAGCATGGCAGAGGTACAGGAGATGGACCATTCCTGCCCAAAGTGGGACTTCTCTAATGGACAGTCTTTGTTCTAGTGCCCTCTATTAGCTCAGCCAAGTCTTTCTCAGTGTTGCACAGTAGTCTGAGGCTCTTCTTATCCAATCCTCCTTCATTCCTCCTCGCCCTTCGTCTATGTCAGACATTTATCAGTGTCTGAGGCTCTACCCACTTACCCTCCTCCCGCTCTCCTTTATCCTTTACAAGATAAAGTTGTGCTTTTAATACCATCTTGCCATATATTTTCTGAACTGACATAACCTGCACTCCAGAATTTACTAGGAATATTCCCTAGTCCTCTAGCCTCATCTCTTTCTGTGAAACATTTCCTCAGTGATGCAAATAGTTCTGATCCCATATCACAAAGATGACTGCTAATTTTCTTGGGGGGAAGAAAATATATGCACAGCAATAAGAAAAGAAACCAAACTGATAACTTATTCAATCATATTGCCAAAAACATCAATATAATATGTACTAGAAAAACTGCCAAACTATATTAAGACATATAATGCAAGGTAACTTACACCTTTACATGAAAATGAGAGAGAGACTAAGTGAGAAAGTGTTCACAGCCAGTCACTGATTATGTGGTTTTGGAAGCTCTTTCTAAAAAAATTAATTTTAAATTGAAGAGATGCATAAAAGGAAAGAAAGAAAGACAGAAGGAAGGAAGGATGGAGGGAGGGGAAAAAAGAAAGAAAAAGAAGGAAAGAAGGGAAGAGATAAAGAGAGAAATAGAAAAAGAAAAACTGGATGATGATGGTTCAAGTCCTATTTTAATGGTCAGATGATGTCATTCTTGCAATAACAAAAGAAGTGCCAGATTAGAAATAATGAAGATCATACTTGGAACAATAAAATAAAGTACAAAGTCACATAAAGTGGAAATAAAAAGAAAAATTGAATGGTACTGAAGATATAGAAGTAGAGAGTGAGCCAGTGAGACTGATTGGTATTTACTTCAAAAGGCACAAAGTAATTGGGATATAGGAGAAAAATTAAATGGGTATGTGGGAGAGTGTATTTATCATTGGAAAATAGACAACGTTTATCAATCAGATTCTTTTGCCAATTTACTTGTATGGCAGTGATGCATGGCTCCCACCAATATAGATATATCATTTCATTAATGGTGGCATTTTTCAAGGCACTATAGAAAAACAGAAAACTTAGAGAGAATGCTTTAGTCCCCAAGGGGCAGCTAGATCTCTGTCAAGTTGCCGTTTGTGTTTTTCTCTTTTAAAATAATCAGAGTAAAAGAATGGACAGGGCTAAACTTCAAATTCTGAGTAGTCTAAGTGAAATACTCTGTGACAAGAGTACTCTCAGAAAAGAAAAGAGTTTTGAAAGCCAAAAAGGAAAACTTATGAAAGGACATGGAGAAGGTGGCAGAGAAGAGGGACACGGTGAAGGGCTGATAATAGGAACGTTAGCAGAGTATTATCAAGGGAAGCCCACACCTAGAAAAGGACTGGCTTCAGGATATTAACAATGGAAAGATCTTTAAAGAGTGCAGGGCACGGATCCAGGATAAACTGAGCGTGTCATCTGGAGTGTCTTACCTAACTTCTTTTAATAAAGGTCAAGATCAAAATCCAGGGCAGGAGAGAGACAGTCCTTCCCAAGAGAATGTCACGGGCAGGAGGAAACGCAACAACACAAATTCTCCGAATGATTCAGAACAAAAAATTGTTGGAATTAGTTAACTAGCATTATGTGGGATGAAATGAAGCAGGTAGATTTAAATAGAGAGGCTTTATGGGATTTTAATTCTACCCTGGGAATTAAGACTTCCTGGAAGAAGAGACCTGGACACCTGTAAATTTGTCAATTGTATACAAATAATACCATAGTTGTAAATAAAATGCACAGCTCAGAACGATAAAATCCACAGAAAATGTGATGGTAACTGGCTGAACTGAGAACAATGACAATTTAAGTGTTTATAAGAAATTCATGTTTGATATTTGTAGAAATTTCATTGACATCAAATCCTTCAAAATTATGAAAATGTCAGGTTGAAAATAACTCCCTAACAATTCATTTCATTTACCAAACAGTTATTAAGGTTCTACTACATATGTCTGACTCAGTCTTGGGGCTATAACAAAAAAAAGACTCCCTCCCTTCGTAGGATGGGAGCTTTATTTTTGTGTATTCCCACCCTTTATCTCTCTCTTCTGCACAATCATGCCCTTTTGCTAAGTAAGTAATTCAGGAAGAAGGTCTTAGATTACTGAAATCACAACTCAAGGAAAGAATGAAATAAAACATCAATACTTCCTGGTCTTTTGGCTATCATGATGTCTTATAGTTAAAAACCAGTTGGGGAGTGGAAGTAACTCAAGTGGTTGAGCACCTGCTTCCCATATACGAGGTCCTGGGTTCAGCCCCCCGGTATCTACTTGAAAAACAAAACCAATTAAAATGATTTTTAAAACACCTTATGTACTGGTTTGAGCCTTTTGTGGACCCCAGAAAATTATGTTCTTAAGCTAACCCATTTCTTCAGTTAAGGGAACTTTGATTAGATCCCTTTTGATTAGACTGTGAACTCAGTGGGTCTTAATTCTTTTACTGGCATCTTCTGTAAAAGGGAGAAACATGCAGAGAAACACAGAAAGAGAGCTGCTGTCGTTTTTCACCCTGCCACGTGAGAGAGACTCCAGGATCTCCTACAGCCTCAGAAAGAGAAACCCCAAGAGGCTGAGGGGAGAGGCCGGGGATGGGTTCAGCTGAGCAGAGAGGCACAGTGAGAGACCCCCACCCCAGAAGCTCAGCAGACTAGCCACCAGAGGGATGAGGCAAGCCGTGTGCCTGATCCCTCATAGCTGAGCTCAGGGAGGATGTGAGTCTGGAGGAGAAGGCAGAGGGGGACTGGCAGAGCCACCATCTTGCTGGCAAGAGTCCCGGGTCTGCCAGCAGCCAGCCTTGATGAGATGGCATTTCTGGTAATGCCTTGCTTTGGACATTTTCACAGCCTCGGAACTGAAAGCTTTTACCCTAAAAAGTTCCCTTTATAAAGCCAACCCATTTCTGGTATTTTGCTCCCAGCAGCTTTCACCAACTAAAATATCTTAGGATAAATGAGAAGAGATTGTACATCCTCCACAAAGCATACATAGTTAAGTAACTGAAACTCCTATTCAGCAGGTACCAGTTGCAAATAAGAATGAATTAGGGGCCAAAGTGCAAAACCAAAAATGAAGCAGGTCCATGTGGTTAGTAATTTCTAGTTTCAACTGTAATGGTTGCATTATATGTATTTTATATTGTACTTTTTTCATTATTGATAGTTTGGACGTTAAGAGAAATTCCACGTTTTTAATGTCACAGAAATGAGAATATTTGAACAGTTTATTCTAGGAAGCAGTATACTAAATGAACTGAAGTGAATGCTTGTATATATTAGGATAGCCTTCAACCTTTTTCTCTTAACTGTCAGGTAATTAAAACTTTTCCAAGCCCAGGCCTGAAAGGCCAGTACCGATGCTGTCAGCATCTAGCACTGTGGCTTTAGCTGTGCTTCTGCTCCCCAAGTGTGGTGTTAGCACTCTGCCTCGTGTAACTCCAGAGTGGAAAATAGAAATTGGTGAACTAAATACCACATTTCTTTGTTATTCTATTGTCCTTTGCTTGGCTGCAATGCCATGAAGATTTATGTGGCTGCTGTTTTTATTTACTTTGCATTATTTTCATTAACACCTTACCTTGATGGAAAGTCAAACATTTCCCTCTTTAGCTGACCAGTAATGGCCCTTTAACTGCAGTAGAAAAAAATATTTTTGCATGAAAGTTGATGATAATTGGAATTTAAGACTAGAAAAAAATTCTTTATACTAGATTCCTTAAGACGCTATCTGCCCAAAGCTTTAAAAGACTTTAAGATGGTCAGTAATATGTTCTATGATACTATTGAGTCATTGTAGAATGGGTACACTTAACAATAAAACTTGCTTCCTTAATCTCCACCCCCCCAAAAAAAAACCCCCACAAAACATCAACTCTCTTTTTCCCCTCTTCCACTTATAAGGTCTCTTGTGATTGCTTTGGAACCATTGGATGGCCCAGGATAATTGTCCCTATATTTAAGTTCAGCATCCATTCAACCACAACCTTAATTCCCCCTTGCCACATAGCATAACAGATTTTACAGGTTTCAGACTTAAGACATGGATATTTTTAAGAGCAACTATTCTGCCTACTACTTCTTGTAGAATGCAGTGAAGAGAGTTAAGTATTTATTCAACAAATATTTAATGAACCACCTACTCTATGTCTGGCATGTTTTAGACATTTCATTTTCTAAACAAAGAGAGTTTGTTGCAAAGTTTTATATAAGGAAGGAATGCGATGAGCTTTGTGTTACAAAAATACATTTTGATTTCAGTGTCCTAGATAGATTAGCCTTGGGGATATACTGGAGACACACAAGCCAGTTATAAAACGATTGCAATAGTACAGAAAAGATGAAGAATCTGAGCTAAAGCAGGTGTAATCAAAAGTATAGAGTGTAAAATTAAGTTCAGTTGTGTAAACCTGAGAACCTATGGAATTTGACATACCTGTGGGATAGTTAGTCAACAGTGTTTAATAGTTACCTTGATTTACAAGTTTGAACTAGAAATTTTTCTCTAAGGTGTTTTCTAACAGAGAGGAAAGATGGAGAGTACTACTGATGGGTCTTTTGTGTAGCCTTTCCAGCTTTCCCAAAGGTAGAATCAAGAAAACCTCCAATCTGCATGTCCAAGGGCATATACAGTCATCATTCTATATTGAACTTGTATGTTTTCATATATGTCTCTTCCCCTGGACTTTGAACTTTTCTAAGCCAGTGATTGTGTCTTACTCTTGGCATTTTCAGCACATAGCATAGTATATAACCCAGAATATTTTCTAGGAAACATTTTATTGAATATAATACAACATTGGAGTCTCTGCCCAGTTTGACCAGCATTTAGAGAAGAGATCGAGTAGAGCAAAAGCTATGAGGCATTACCTTAAAAGAAAGTGTGTTATAAAAGAGCCTGGTGGGGCAGTATTATAAAGAAGTTGGGCTTGAATATCTTCATTATTAGCTTCTTTTAGAACTTCTTCTGAAAAGAAATAAACAACTCTGATTTACTTCATTGAAATATTTTAAATATCTAGATGTGTCTAAACTGAAATTCTGCATCTAATATTTATCAGGAAATTATAGAAGATTACAGAAGATTGGAGAGCTGTACGTCTGTGCAGAATTTTGACTCCTATGAGAAATCAACATTTGGAACACGGGATGATCCTGTAACCAGGTTAATAGATTAAACAGCTGTTTGTAGAATGAAATGAATCTAATCATGGAATTACATTCATCTGGCATGTAGTTATTTCCTCAATTATATTAAAACCATGTCAGGATTAGCTAATGGGAAGTTAGGTTTTTGAATCTAGATTTTCTGAAACAGCAATGGAGGAATTGTTGTTTAAAGGTAAAAAATTACAGAATCTCTGTGTACCTCATGGGATTTACCTCCTAGTTTTTCTGTGGCAGAGTTTCTCAGAGAAAAACAAAAATACCTCTGGGGGCATGCTTTCCACGACCTTCTATGTGTGTGGGATAAGGGAGTTTGCAAACTCTTTGAATGTCAGCTCATAAGCGGCAGATGCTGCCTGTCTCAGAAGGTTTCCCAAAGAGGCCAACAAGTATTGTAGTTAAGATGCTGACAGACACTGAAGAAGATTCATAAAATCAAAGGCCTTGCTCCCACTTTCTCTGCCAGGAGAATAATGATCAGGGTTCCAAATGTGTCACTGCCACTGACTGCCAGTTCTATGGGTGAATCAACCTGACCACTCATTCTAGTCGACTTGGTTATCCCAAAAAGTCAGTTTGCTGGGTTGACTCACTCAGCCATGTTGCTGAATGAGTCTTCCTTGCTCTCATTTATTTGCCTTACATAAACAAAGCCCCTGTTTTCCTCTGGTAAATGTAAAAAAAGAGAACACATATACTCTTTTCAAACATTCTCATTTCTGTCTCTTTAATAAGCTAAGAGTCTGGTAAGATAAAGAATGTTTTGAAGTTTCTACTCTGGCTCTTTCTTTTCTCTTGTCTACCAATGAGCAGGGGGTCCAAACAATCCTTTGTGTGTCGGGTGGAAGTGATGAGTCTTTACCGTTTGGTCCTCTCACACCACACAAACCTCTAGTGGTCTTCTGAGTCTTCTTGAGAATGGGCTTCATGGTGTGTCAATTTCTGTGGGAGATCCTGGAAACTATACCTTAATGAGGAGTGTTTGAAGGAAGTAGAAATATTTTACTCGGTCAAAAGGAGACAACAGAGAGATGTGATAGGATGGACACATGGAATTGTGTTTAAACTTATTCGTTGTGGCTCTTGAATTTAAAACAAAAATAGCTAGGTGGATTGGTGGATACCATTTGAATTTGAATTAATTTAAGGAACATTTGGTGAATGGCAATAGTAAGTCAGGTATTCTGATATACCTAGAGAAACAAAGATGGGTAAGATTCTAACTGCCCTCAATGATTTTCAAGTCTGGTAGGGAAATCAAATAAATGGATAAACACTAGCTACACCAGGAGATAAGAACTATTTAGAATTGTCCATACACAGTACTCTGGGTATGCAGAGATCTACAAAAACGTAGTACCTAGTTTAGAAGTTCAAAGAATATTTTACCTTAGTAGTCAACTAGATCTAATCAACAATGAAATATTTTGTCCTGTAAAAATTGAGCTTCCTATTACTGGAGTATGCAAGTTGAGATTAAACTGGTTAGCAGGGATAAAAATTAGGGGAAGGAGTGGTATGTGAAATTGCTGGCCTTTTCAAATTTCAAATTAAAGGATTCTTTTATCAGTACAGGGTTGACATAGAAGAAGTGAATCGCTGTATAAACACATGGGTCTCCCTTCTGAGGCTAAAATTCTCACTGCCTAGTATCTCCACTCTCACCCACCCCTTGCTTTATAGCTAGTGACGATTCTCACTGAAGAGGACATTGAAATTCAGAGCACTCTACTCCTGCCACCTTGGCCTCTTCTTCCATTTCCCAGTCTCAGTGACTCGAGTGCCATCACACCTTCCATTGCCGTCTTCCAAGTGGTACAACGACATGTTAATAGAAGAAAATATTCCTGTGCCCTGGATTCAGGCTTCTCCTTCTGCTCTGTCTGACCTGCATCTGAAAATTGCAGATCAGATTGCCCAGGCCAGCCTCGAAATTCAGGCTAGATTACAGGAGATGTCTTATTTTTTCAAGTATAGGATATTACTCTGAGATAAAAGTTATTCTATGAAAGAGCGGTAATATTTATTGGCAAAAAGGACTCCTACACTTAGTTTTCTAATTAGGATCCCTGTGGTGTTTAAGAAGGTATAATTGGTCTTCAAAATGTTTTCTCCTGTAACTCAATGATTTACATTCCAGTGGACAAAGAAAACACAAGTCTATATTGTGTTCTATGGATATGCTTTCAGTGGTCTTGAATTACGTGAGACAGGAGGTGCCTCAGGGCAGCAGTTTTAGTGGGGGAGACTGTGCAAGACGGTTCGACATTTACATTCATTCCTTCATCCAGCATTGACCAAGCCACTTCTGTGTGCTGAACTCTGTGCTACATACTGGCCAAATGAAGGAGAATCAGGCACAGCTCCTGGTCCTAAAGTTCATAGTCCAGGTTAACACAGACTCTCCTCCCTATATACCTTCTAGGAATTCAAAAGAAGAAACTTGGGCTATCACATTTCAACCTAGTGTGAAGATAGAAAACTTTATGATATAACCCAGTATGAGCAGGTAAAAATCAACACAGTACATGTATTAGTTCACAAGAAACAGTAAGTTAGGTGAATAGAAGATTTATTCATTATGTAGAATCATGAATTCCCTTTGTAGAATTCCTTTATGTAGGAGGTCTTCAGAGAGAAATAAATCCTCATTAGAACATCTAGTTGCTTTCAGAACCTCTGTGGGAGAAGTATCAATATTTCAAAATAGAAGAGCCCTACCATATTATCCTTCCCTCCATCAATAGGATCAGTACTCACCCCTCATTTTCCTCCTGACGCCCACTTCCCAACTTGGGAGACACCATAGACTCAAACCATACTTTCGTCAGAGTAGCAGGAACCAGTCAGAGGACCAAAACATTGGCGTTCTACAGCTAAGAATCACCATTTCGTAAATATGAGAAAGGACTTAATGAAGTCATAATTTTTGCCTGAATTCTCAATGGAGGTTGTGAGATAGAGGAAATAGATGGAAGTAAGAGGATAACAGATAGGCTCACATGGGAGAACCTCAAATAGAGAGGGAAGTCTCAACTTTGTGTAGCAGTAGCTAAATTCGGGACTGATGCCTGATTTCCTCCTCTACAACTTGAAGCCATTCTCTAAAAGGCTTCTTAAACCATTACTGGGATCCAGTAGTACTCACAGACATAGACCAAACTGAAAGAATTGTGAAAGCATTTCCCAAACTACCCTTCCCTGAGGCTATCTAGAGAAATACCCCATTAGAGATAACAAGAAAGAACTCATCATAGGGGTTATAAATTATACCCAAAGCAGCAAATGCTATAACCAATATGAAAAAGAGCCCTGGGAAATGCAGGGCTCATTCAAATCGTTCAAGACTCAGCTCAGACATCACTTCCACTGGGAAGCTTCCTCTGGACTCCCACAAGGTAACTATTTCCTCTTCTGAACTCTCATGGGGTATTATATATTCTGTATTCTTCTGTAATTGCATTTGCAGGTTTACTTACCTTTTTCTTATTCATCTGTGTACCACCAGCACCCAGCACAAAGCTTGATATACAGCTTATGATTAATGAATATTTATTGAATGAATGGGTTATAGTAGTTGAATGAAGATTGGAATTAGAAATACTAGATTCTGGAAGTATGCAGAAAAATTGGGGAATTATTTTAATTAACCAAGTGAGAATTATGAAAGCCTACGTTAGAGGCAGATATAATGGAATGAAAAGAATGGAAATGAGAATGGGTATGAGCAATGAAACAAATCAATAAAATTTAAGTTAGTCATTACATGTGAAAAAAATGACCTAGAAGATTTTGAGTTGGGAGACAGAGGATGGAAAGGCCACTCTACCACTAACAAAGAGAAGTATGAGCATGTTTGGTAGAAAACTGCATTCGGATTTGGTCATGTTGAGCCTAGAGTGTTACTGAAATGTCCAGTTGTATATGCCCCAATTGTGTATATGGGACTAGAGTTTTGAGTGCATTCATGGCTAATGATGACAATTTGGCAAACACGTTTTAGGATATGGTATCGGAAGATATGACAATATGTGAATTTATGAATGATAAAATGTATAGCAAGGAGAGAATAGGATCAAGAATAGAGCGTGGGACAATATTTATGTTTCTGGGATTTGAGGCAGAAGAGGAGCCAGAGAATGAGTCATCAAATTCCAGAAAACCCAGTTTGTCTTCATCAAAGGAACAAACAGAACATATTTGTTAAGCTGATAAGAAGTGTGCCCCAGCACTCACTAGCTAGAAAAAATACAGGTTAAATGTCAGAGACCCAGTCGTCCCTCCATTTTACACTTTGGGAGTGTTTTATGAACTCTAAGCAAAAAAGAAAGACTAAAATCTCAAGGATAAATGTATATTTTCTAATAATAATGCAGATTGATGTAAATTCTAACTAATTACTAATTTATTTTTCTTGCATTTCTGGCAGGCTCACCCTAAGAGCCGTAACATTTTGAAAAGATTTGTTAGGGTTGAAAATATGTCTCAAATACTAATTATTACATGACATTAGGAATTTTACTTAATGTTTTTGAATCTCAGTTTACTCATGAGTAAGACTGAGATAATAATGCCTACCTCACAGAATCATGGGCATACTAAGGTAATATATAGTAATTACTTAGCACAGGGCCCTAGTAAATGATGAATACATGCTAGTTGCCTGTCCTTTGCTTCCCTTAGTTCCATTGTCCTTTAATTCTCAAGGAAAGGCTCTAAAATATATCTGCACAATTTTTGCCTTAGCATAGAAAATCTGATTTATAAAAAGCATTAATCAGGGCTTTATGGGTATTAATGGAAAGATAATGGAGAAGCTCACAAAATTGGAAGGAAGATCTAGAGGAACTAGACAAGTTCTGTGGAAATGTGCTTCGGCTGGGATCTGTTCAGTTGACTCTGCCTGTGTCCCAGTTTCCAAGGAAGAAGACTGATGAAAGAGATGGAGTGAAAAGTCTGGAGAATGGGAAGAAGGAGTATTTTCCAGGAGCTCCTTGATTCCTAGATCAGAAGGACTAGAGCCAGAAAATCAATTTATTTAAAGACCCTGCTTACCTTGTTTTTTTGGTTTGCACTTCTGTGCTTGGCTTCCTTCCCTTCTATTTTAAAAGGGCTCACTCCACATGTAAGGGGATGTGATTGCTAGCAAGTTAAATTTCCTGCTAGCCCTGGGAGATAAGAACAGGCCAGCACTAGAGAAAAGTCCTGGTGGTCAACCTGCTGGCCTGGGCTGCTTCCTATGTCCAGTCCTGTACTACTGCTAGGGTGATAGGGCCCTAGGCATTTTCCAGTTTGGTTTGTTAACCCAGTCCCGTGGACACTAATGGGGCAATCTGTTACTGTAGGAGAGGGGGTACCAGCCAGACAAAAATGAGAGCCGCCATTATCTTGCTTTTTCTAATCATTATACCTCGTATCTCATTTCTTTTCCTTGTCTTAGCTAGAACCTCTAAAGCAATGTTGACTGGTAGCAGATAGCTTTATCTTCTTCCTGACTTTAATGAGATGTTTCTAGTGTTTGCTGTAAGATTTTAATAGATACCAATTTAAGGAAGTTCTTTCTCTATTTTTGACCATGAGAAGGTACCAGATTTCATTGAAATAGTTTCCTGAAATTTTAAAGGTGATTATTAATTTTTCTCATTTAACCTGTTACTATGTCTAATTAGTTACACTGATAGATTTTTAAAGTATTGAAACATTTTTGGATTGTGGGGATAAATCCTCCCTGTTGTGATTTATTGTTCTTTGAATATACCAGAATTTTGTTTCTTGTAAAAGAATTTTTGTTTCTATGTTTATAAATGAGATTGACTCAGGTTCTCTTTTCTTGTATCATCTCTGCTTATTTTAGGATTACTGTTTTGCCAGCCTTGTAAAATGAGTTGGACAACTTTCTTAATTTTGTTAAACTCTGGACAGTTTCCATAAAATTAGATTGTGCTCCTTGCAGAGTTGACAAAACTGTCTGTAAATGATCGGAAACTGGAATCTTTTCTTTAGAAATAGGATCCCTGAATATCCTTTATTTTTCTTTAGTAATTATTGGTCTATTCATATTTTTAAGCCTTGTAAACTAATTTTAGTAATTATAAGTTCATTTTGATACATTTTTCTTATTTGTTAACATGTACCTATTTACAGATTTTTTTAAAGGCTTTTGAAAGTCCTCCTCTATCTGTAATTATGTTTCATTTTCTCATTCTTAGTATTGTTTACTTGTACATTCTATTTTTTTTCTTTTTTTACCCTTTATCTGTCTTACCAGAGGTTTGTCTATTTTATTAGGCTTTTTAAAGAACTGGTTTTTGGTTTAGTTGATCATCTCTATTGTTTTTGTTTTGTTTTTAATTCTTTCCTTTTTTTGGCTTTTATCCTTGTTATGTTCTTCCTTCTGTTTTTTCTGCATTCGTGTAAAGGTTTTCTGTTTGTGTTCTACTTACTGAATGGAAAACCAGCTCATTTATTTTCAATTTTTATTGCTTTCTTTTTTTTCCTCCAAATATATTTTTTATTTATTTTTAAAAGATACTTAGATTACATTAAATGTTACATAAAAAAATATAAGAGATTCCCATATGCCCCATTCCCCACACCTCCCACTTTTTTCCACATTAACAACTTCTTTTTTTAGTGTGGTACATTCATTGCAATTGATAAACACATTTTGGAGCATTGCCACTAAGCATGGATTATAGTTTACATTGTAGTTTACACTCTCTCCCACTCAATTCTGTAGGTTATGGCAGGATAAATAATGGCTTGTATCTGTCATTGCCATGCCATTCAGGACAATTCCAAGACCCGAAAATACCCCCATACTGCACCTCTTTTTCCTTCTCCCTGACTTCAGCACCTCCAGTGGCCACTGTCCCTACATCAATAATTTCTTCCATTGCTGGAATCACAATAAGTCTATAGTAGAATATCAGTAAGTCTACTCTAGTCCATATTTTATTCCTCAATCCTGAGGATTCTGGGATGGTGATGCTCACTCCCTCTCTATTTGAGAGGAGGCTTCAATTCCATATGGCTGATGGATGGGACTTTCTTGCTTGCATGTGTAGACTCCCTCAGTTCCTTGGTGTGGTTGTTGTTCATCCTCACCTTTGTTAGTTGTCCTGGGTGAGTCCAATAAACTGGAGAGTAGGTGTTGCAACTCCACTTAGGCTTAGGCCCCAGTGCCACATGGACAGCCCAGAGACACAAGTCTCTTGGACATACACCTACCAACTCCAGCACCAACTATAAGGTTCAAATAAAAGGGACAGAAGAGGCATGTGTAGAGAAGTCACATCTGAGTCCATCTCTGTCACACTTGGGAGTGCAAACTCCAAAGTAGGACCCACTGGCAAGGTACCAAACTCCAGAGCTATCTGCCATGACTGTAGAATCTGGGTGTCTCCAGAGCCCTCAGGACCCTGACTATTTGGGGTAGTACCTACTTTGGCTGTCTATGAGATCCTGCTGAGAAAATGCACAAGTGATTCACTTTGTAATCTCTTGGCCATATAAACTCAATTTGTATTTACCTTTTCCCTCTTTTATTCAAGATCTTTTTCCAATTGCATCACCAGCTGGTGCTCGGTAGTAATCCCTCAGTGCCAGGGAGGTTCATCCCTGGGAGTCATGTACCATGATGGGGGGAAGGTATTGCATTTATATGCTGAGTTTGGCTTAGAGAGTGGCCACATTTGAACAACATGGCAGCTCTCAGGAGGTAACTCTTAGGCACCCTATGACACTAGGTTAAGTTGCAATTTCAAGGGCAAAGGCTCATAAGCATAGTCACCAATCAATATCAAGGGTCAATCAATGGACCATCCTTCTTCACTAGTCATTGCCCCTGTACTTGGGGGATTGTTGCTGTTCCATTAGAGAATGGGCAGAGTGCCCCAGGATGGGAATTCAATATTCTTTTGTTTGTGTGAATCTCTACCCATTGTGGCAGTGCCCCATGAACATTTGAACATATTTATATAACTTATATGTATGCACAGGTGAACTTCCTCCCATGTATCCCTGTCACTGACACTCTACACCAATGAACCTCCCCTGCCATAGTTGTAACCCTTCTGTGATCCAAAACTTCTTCAAAAATGAAGCCAGGAATATTGCCAAATTCAATTAATAGGAGAATGAAATATTAATGATAGGTTTAAACATAAGAAATAAAATATATAATAATTTTAAAAAACTAAAACTAAAATAAAGTAGAACAATTAAAAAATTGGGGTATTAAAATGAAAAATATTAAAAATTTTTTTTGACATTTTGCCTTTCATCACTGTAATATCTGTTGTCCTGTATATACAGTAGCATTTTCTTCTATTTTTTCCCCAGTGTCTTTTCTCATTTTGTCTTCAAAGGAGTTTTAGGTCCAGTAAAGTCACATACAGCATATAGGGGATTCCCATATACCCAACATCCTTCCCCTTTTCTCCCTTCCCTATTAATAACCTTTTTACATGTGGATGTACATTTGTTACAACTGATGAACAAATATTGAAACATAGCCCCTAACCATGGTCAATGGTTTACACTATGGTTTACATTTTAGGCCATACACTTTTATAAATTTTTAACAAAATTTAACGTGGTCTGTATCCATCATTGCAAGATCATGCAGAACACTTCCATTGCCCCGTAAATACCCCCTCTTTCATCTATTCTATTCCTCCCTCCCCCTCCCTTCGGGGCCCATGGCAACCACCAGGTTCGCTCCTTGAAGGGCAAGATTCATAGATACTTGCAACAACGCTGAGGGCTTGACACATTAGTCTATCCTTAGGAACCACGCATGCTCTCAAGAGACACCCTCCCCTCTGTTTGAGAACATATCAGGCCCCCCAGGATGGGAGTCCAACTCCTTCCCACACATTATGTGGGTCTCCCCCCACTGATACAATACACGATGACAAAATTATCACTCACACATTCTCTAGAAGACTGCTCCAGGTGTGCCCTGTCCCAAATCCTCACTCCCCCCATCCAACACCCTAAACTAGTATTGTTTTCTAATAAATAAATTTAATATCATTTTAGCTGCATCTTACAGAGTATGATGTGGTAATTTTGTTGCTATTCTCTTCTAAGTCTTTTGTAGTTTTCCACTTCTTATCATTTATAATCAATGACTTATATATAACTATTCTATTGTAAATGCATAGGATTTAGAGATGGGCTATCTTTTTGACGTTCTGTTCTAATTTTAGTGGGAACATTGTGTGATATCAGTTCTTGGTGATTTGTTGAGATTTCCTGTGGAATTTAGTACATGGTCAATTTTTATCAATATTCATTGCTTGAAAAGAATGTATATTTACTGTTGAGTGCAGAATTTTATGTATTCTATTAGATCACACTTATTAATTATATATATGTATGCATATATTTTATTAGCTTGTCTTTTCAGTTCCAAAGAGGTAGATTAAAGCCTGATGCTGTGTTCTTTCAGTTGATATTTGCCTACTTTTACGTTTTCATTTCTTTTTTTTTCTTAACAATTCAATTTTACTGACACATATTAATAAAGCATAAATTCATCCCAAGTGTACAATCAATGGTATTTGGTATAAATCACATGTTTGTGCATTCATCACTTCAATCATTCTTAGAGCACTTCATTATTACAACAATAATAAACAAAACAAACAACTCAAACTCATCACCTCTCAATCATTTTATACTTCCATTATTGTACATAGCTGCTATTCTTTTTCCTTCTCTCTAGTACATTTGTATTTATATTTTGTAAAAACAGTCATATATGCAATATAACCCATATTCATGTTTTACATGAGGTTTTACTATCATATAGAGTCCCATGTTACAGTTTTTAGCTTACCTTCTAACCTTCGACTTTTCCTTTTAACCACTGCCAAACACGTAAAATAGTACTGCTAGTTGCAAACACTATAATATGCTTTAACCATTTCTATTCATTTCCAAAGATTTACAAAATCTTTTCACCAATTCTGCACAAATTAACTCTTAACTTTCCATTTTCTACCCTTCTTCTATTTTCTGACGACCTATATTTTAATTATTAACTCCATGAGTTTACACAATATATTTAGTTTATAATGCACAATCATAGGGTATTTGTCCTTTTGTGTCTAGCTTATTTCACTCAATGTAATGTCCTCCAGATTTATCCATGTTGTCATATACTTCACAACCTCATTTTTTCTTATCACTGCATAATCTATTTTGTGTATACATCAGTTTGTTTATCCATTCATCAGTTGATGGACACGTGGGTTGATTCCAGTTTTTGGCAATAGTGAATAATACCGCTATAAACATCAGTGTGCAGATGTCTGTTCATGTCTCTGCTTTCAGTTCTTCTGGGTAATAGCTGGTAATGGTATTACCAGGTCACATGGCAAGACTATATTCAACTTCCTTAGGAACTGCTTAACAGTCCTCCACAGTGGCTGTAGCATTCTGCATTCCCACCAACAGTGAAAAAGCATTCCTATCTCTCCACATTCTTTCCAACATTTACAGTTTTCTGACTTTTTAATAGCAGCCAGTCTAATAGGTATGAAATGAAATAGCATTGCAGTTTTGATTTGCATTTCCCTAATTGCTAGTGATGTTGAACATTTTTTTTTTAATGTGTTTCTTCACTGTTTGTATTTCTTCTTTGGAAATTGTCTTTTTAAGTCTTTTGCTCATTTTTAAATTGGAAAGTTTGTCTCTTTATTGTTGAGTTGTATGATTTCTTTGTATATTATGGATAGTAAACTCTTATCAGGCATGTGACTGCCAAATATTTTTTCCCCATTAAGTTGGCTGCCTTTTCACCCTTCTGACAAAGTCCTTTGAGGTGCAAGTGTTGAAATTTGAGGAGGACCCATTTATCTATTTTTTCTTTTGTTGCTCATGCTTCAGGTGCAAGGTTTAAGAAACTATCACCTACCACAAGATCTTGAAGGTTTTTCCTACATTTTTATAGGAGTTTGATGGTTGTCACTTTTGTATTTAGGTCCTTGATCCGTTTTGAGTTAATATTCGGATAAGGTATGAGATAGAGGTCTTCTTTCTTTCTTTTGGATGTGAATATCCAGTTCTCCCAGCACCATTTGTTGAATGACTATTCTGGTCCAGCTGGGAGGGCTTGACAGCCTTGTCAAAAATCACTTGACTGTAGATGTGAGGCTCTAATTCTGAGTTCTCAGATTGGTTCCGTTGGTCAATGTGTCTATATTTATGCCAGTACCATGCTGTTTTACCACTGAAGCTAAGTAATATGCTTTAAAGTCCAGAAGTGAGAGTCCTCCAACTTCATTCTTCTTTTTAAAGATCTTTTTATTTTTTATTTTTTAATATTTAGAGCCTCTTACCCTTCCAAATAAATTTGATAACTGATGTTTCCACTTCTGCAAGAAAGGCTGTGGGGATTTTTATTGGGATTGTGTTGAATCTATAAATCGGTTTGGTTAGAATTGACATCTTAACAACATTTAATCTTCCTATCCATGAACACGGAATGTCCTTCCACTTATTTGTCTTCTTTAGTTTCTTTTAGCAGCATTTTGTAGTTTTCTGAATACAGGTCCTTTATATCCTTGATTAAGTTTATTCCTAAATATTGATTGTTTTAGTTGCTATTATAAGTGTATTTTTTTCATGATTTCTCTTCAAATTACACATCAGCAGTGTGTAGAAATGCTGTTGATTTTTGCATATGAATAACGTATCCCATTGCTTTGCTGAACTCGTCTATTAGTTCTAATAGCTTCCTTGTGAATTTTTCAGGAGACTCCAGATATAGGATCAAATCAGCAAATAGTCAAAGTCTTACTTCTTCCTTTCCTATTTGGGTGCCTTTTATTTCTTTTCTTTTCTTTTTTTTCCCCTTTTATTTCTTTATCTAGCCTAACCGGTCTTGCTAGAACCTCTAGCACAATATTGAATAACAATGGTGGCAGTGGGCATCCTTGTCTTTTTCCTGATCTCAGCAGGAAAGCTTTCAGTCTTTCACCATTGAGTACAATGCTAGCTGTAGGTTTTTCATATAGGAACTTTACCATATTGAGAAAACCTCCTTATATTCATATCTTTTGGATTTTTTTTTTAATCAAGAAACAGTGCTATGTTTTGTCAAATGCCTTTTCTGCATCAATTAGAAAGGCTTGTGTGATTTTCTTTCTTCAGTTTATCAATGTGGTTTATTACACCAATTGATTTTCTTGGGTTGAACCACCTTTTCACACCAGGGATAAAACCCACTTGATTGTGTTGTATAATTCTTTTAATGTGTTTTGGATTCTGTTTGCAAGTATTTTGTTTAGGATTTTTACATTGATATCCATTAGAGAAATTGGTCTATAATTTTCTTTGTTTGTCATATCTTTATCTGGTTTTGGTATTAGGGTGATGTTGGCTTCATAGAATGAGTTTGGTAGTATTATTTCCTGTTTAGTTTTTTGAAAAGTTTTAGCAAGTTTGGTATTAGATCGTCTTTGAATTGTTGGTAAAATTCACCTCTGAAGCCACCTGGTCCTGGGTTTTTCATCTTTGGAAGGTTTTTGATTACTCTTTCAATCTCTTCACTTGTGATTGGTTTGTTGAGATCTTCTATTTCTTCTAGGGTCAATGTAGGTGGTTTTTGTGTTTCTAGGAATTTGTCCATCTCCTCTACATTGTCTAGTTTTTTGGCATACATTGTTCACTGTGTCCTCTTATGATCTTGCTTGTTTCCACAGGGTCAGTGGTAATGTCCCCCTTCATTTCTGATTTTATATATTTGCATCTTTTCTCTTTTTTTTTCTTTGTCAGTCTAGTTAAGTGTCAATTTTGTTTTTTTGTTTTTGTTTTTTAATTGGGTTGTTTGTCTTTATATTGTTGAGTTGTAGGATATCTTTATATATTCAGGGCATTTAACCCTTAGCAGATATGTGGTTTCAAATATTTTCATTTCCTTGACATAGTCCTTTTTTTTTTTAAGATTTATTTTCATTTCCCCCTCCCCCCGCCCCAGTTGTCTGTTCTCTGTGTCCATTTGTTGCATGTTCTTTTTTGTCCACTTCTGTTGTCAGCGGCACGGGAATCTGTGTCTCTTTTAGTTGCGTCATCCTGCTGCGTCAGTTCTCTGCGTGTGCGGCACCATTCCTGGGCAGGCTGCACTTTCTTTCGCACTGGGTGGCTCTCCTTATGGAGCGCACTCCTTGCACATGGGGCTCCCCTACGCAGGGGACACCCCTGCATGGCAGGGCACTCCTTGCATGCATCAGCACTGCACATAGGCCAGCTCCACATGGGTCAAGGAGGCCCAGGGTTTGAACCGCGGACCTCCCATGTGATAGGCGGATGCCCTAACGACTGGGCCAAGTCCACTTCCCAATTTTGTTGCTCTTCTCAAAGAACCAACTTCTGGTTTTGTTGATTCTATTTTTTTGTTGTTTTGTTGTTGTTCTTGATTTCATTCATTTCTGCTCTGATCTTTACCATTTCTTTCCTTCACCTTGGTTTGGGATTAGTATGCTGTTCTTTTTCTAGTTCCTCCACATGTGCAGCTAGATCTTCAATTTTAGCTCTTTCTTTCTTTTTATTGTAAGCATTGAGAGCTATAAATTTCCCTCTCAGAACTGCCTTTGCAGTGTCACATAGGTTTGGTTATGTTGTGGTCTCATTTTCATTCACCTCAAGATATTTTCTGAATTCTCCTGGAATTTCTTCTTTGACCCACTGATTGTTTAAAAGTGTGTAGTTTAATCTTCATGTATTTATGGATTTTCCCACTTTCTATCCATTATTTATTTCCAGCTTCATTCCATTATGATCAGAGAAAGTGTTTTGTAAAATTTCAATCTTTTAAAATTTATTGATACTTGTCTTGTGACCCAAAATATGGTCTATCTTGGAGAAGGATCCATGAGTACTTGAAAAGAAAATATATCCTGTTGTTTTGCAGTGCAGTGTTCTATAGATGTCTATTATGTCTAATTCATTTATCATATTATTCAAATTCTCTGTTTCTTTGTTTATCCTCTGTCCAGATGTTCTATCCAATTTCTCCCTTCAGCTTTGCTGGTGTGTGCCTCATGTGTCTTGGGGCATTGAGGTTAGGTGCATAAATATTTAGTATAGTTATTTCTTTTTTAAAATTAATTAATTTTTAATGTTACATTAAAAAATATGAGGTCCCCATATACCTCCCACCCCCCTCACCCCACTCCTCCCATAACCACAACCTCCTCCATCATCATGAGACATTCATTGCACTTGGTAAATACATCTCTGAGCACTGCTGCACCACATGGTCAATGGTCCACATTACAGTTTATACTCTCCCCCAGTCCACCCAGTGGGCCATGGGAGGACATACAATGTCCAGAAACTGTCCCTGCAGGACCACTCAGGACACCTCCAAGTTCTAAAAATGCCCCCACATCACATCTCTTCTTCCCATTCCCACCCTCAGCCACTTTCTCCATCTCAGTGCTACATTTACTTCCATTACTAATCACATTAGTTCCAGAATAGAGTATCACTAAATCCAAATCCACTCTAGTCTATACTGTATTCCTCCATTCTGTGGACCCTGGGATGGTTATGTCCAATCCACCTCTGTATCGAGAGGGTGTTTTGATTCCACTTGGATGATGGATGCAATTCTCCTGTTTGCAGTTGTAGGCACTCTTGGCTCCCTGGTGTGGTGGTTGACCTTCTTCACCTCCCTGTTAGCTGGCTGGGGTAAGTCCAATAAAGCAGAGGGTAGGAGTTGCAAGTCTGTTGAGGCTCAGGACCTGGCTATCACATGGAGAGTCCAGAGATTCAGGTCCCCTGAGTATACACTAAACCCCAGCGCCAACCACAGGAGAGGCTTGTGAACAAAGATCACACCTGAGTCCAACTCCATCACACTCAGGAACACAAACTCCAAAGTAGGGCCAACTGATATGGTACTGAACTCCATCTGCCATGATCATAGAATCTGTGGGTCTCTGTAGCTCTCAGAAGAACCAATACCTGGGGTTGTATCTACTTTAGTTGTCTCTGGGACTCTGCTGAGGTGTGCGTAAGGGCAACCCCTCTGATGACCTCCCGGTTTTTGGAGACTCATAGCCATATAAACTGACTTGTCCTTTCCATTTCCCCCTTTTATTCAGGGTCAAAAAGTGTTTTTAACTCCTGATATTACATGTAGGCTGAGATATTCTGCTGGTCTGAGTTGACCCTTTTATTCAAGGTCATTCTCCAGCCACATCATCAGCTGGTACTTGATAGTAATCCCTCAGTGCCAGGGAGGCTCATTCCTGGGAGTCATGCCCCGTGCTGGGGGGAAGGCAATGCATTTACATGCTGAGTTTGGCTTCGAGATTGGCCACATTTGAGCAACATGGAGGCTCCCAGGAGGTAACTCTTAGGCACCCTGCAGCTCTAGGCCTAGTTCTTATTTCAGGCCCACAGGCCCACAAGCATAGTCATTAGCATCAAGGGCTCATTGTTGGACTATCCTTCCTTATTGGTTTTAGCCATTGCACTCAGAGGATTGTTCCTGTTCCACTAGGGAGTGCAACAGAGCTCCCCCAGCCAGGAACTCAGCCTTCCCTCAGCCATCGTTCCCAACTGTAACCACTATGAAAATATCCAAACATATTTATGCACCCTGCACTTATGCCCTGGAGAACTCCCTCCCAACCATGCGCCCCCCAGTATAGTTATTTCTTCTTGGTGAATTGCCCCTTTTATTAATATGCAGTGACCTTCTTCATCCCTTATAACAGTTTTGCATTTGAAATCTATTTTGTCTGATATTAGTATTGCTATTCCCAGTCTTTTTTGATTACTATTTGCATGGAATACCTTTTTCCAACCTTTCACTTTTATCTTGGTTGTGTCCTGATGTCTGAGGTGGGTCTCTTGTAGACAAAATGTAGACAGCTCAAATTTGATTTGTTTATCCATTCAATTAGTCTATGTCTTTTGATTGGGGAGTTCAATCCATTAAAATTCTATATTATTACTGTAAAGACATTACTTACTTCATCCATTTTGTGTTTTGGTGCTCTGTTGTCATATTCTATTGCCTGTCTTCTTACCCTTTAGTTTACCTTTCTTAATAGACTTCATTTCTAAACTCTTCTCCAAACCGCTCATCCTTTGTTTTTTCTTTTCAGACTGCAGCACTCCCTTTAGTATCTCTTGTAATTCTAGTCTTTTGGTAACATATTCTATCAGATTTTGTTTGTTTGTGAAGACTTTGAACTCACCCTCATGTTATAGGACAGTTTTTCTTCATACAGAATTCTGGGCTGGCAGTTTTTTCTTTCAGTACCTTAAATACAACATATAACTTTCTTCTCTCCTCCATGGTCTCTGTTGAGAGGTCTACACTTAACCTTACTGAGTTTCTCTTGTATGAGATGCTTTGCTTTTCTGTTGCTGAATCCTCTCTTTATCTCTGTTCAGAATCCTCTCTTTATCTCTGATATTTGTCACTCTGAATAGTCGGTATCTCAGGGTAGGTCTATTTGGATTTATTCTGTTTGGATTGCATTATCCTTCTTGGATATTGGTATTTATGTCTTTCATAAGGGCTAGGAATTTTTGTTTACTATTTCCTAAAACATTCTTTCTGTCCCTTTTCCATTTTCTTCTCCTTCTGGCATACTAATAATGTGAATGTTTGTGTGTTTTGCATTGTCATTCAATTCCCTGAGAATCTGTTCCATTTTTTCCATTTTCTTCTCTTTCTGTTCTCCTGTCTTTTCCAGGTTAGATGTTCTGTCTTCAGAATCACTAAATCCATCTTCAAGCAATTGAAATCTGCTCTTATGTGTTTCTAATGTATTCTGAATCTCATCCATCATGCCTTTCATTCCCATAAGGTCTGCTACTTTTCTTTGCAGTCTTTCAAATTGCTCTTTATGCTCACCCAGTGTCTTTTTATTATCCTTTATTTCTTTAGTCATATATTCTTTAAATTCTTTGAAGTGATTTATGAGAGTTTATGATTTATGAGAGATTTATTGTGATTATTACTATTCATTGTCTTAAATCCTGTATTTCTTCAGGATATTTGGTTATTTCTTTGACTGCACTATCTCTTACTGTTCCCCAGTTTGGCTTGTAGTTTTTTGCTGATGTTAGGTATCTGAATTCTCTCTCTTGCCTACTGTCTCTTTAAAATTGCCTGGCTTAAGTTATTAAAATCAGGGCAGCGACTCACTAATGGGGTGCAGATTTTCTCCCATGGGTAGGATAGAGTGAGCACCATAAACAGTTTTTGTCCACTCAATTTCCAGACTGGCCAGCAGATGGTGCTCCCAGCTCACCTTTCCACAGAGGTGTTTCAGTCTCAGGTTTCCCATATTCCTGTGTTGAATCTCCAGAGTGGAGATTCAAAGCAGGCTCTGCTGGTGAATTCACTGAAGAAAAGCCCTCTGACTCCACTTCCCTTTTCCCTTGAAACAGCTGACAGTGAGAAAGATGTCTGTCCCCTCTCTCAGTGCCAGGGTTTCCCCCCCTTCCCCAGTTTAATATCTTGAGGTTGGGGCATGGGAGCCCTTCCCAGCTGCAGGGAAGGGGGTAGGGCTTGGTAACTCATGTTTGTAATTTTGGCTTCTTCATCTCTCTGTCCCTCACCCTCCTAGGAGTTGTGTAGCACTGTTCTGATCTGCTAACCCACAAAGCAGGTCCCTTGGACAGCTTTTGGCTCTTTCTCCATTGTTTTTCTGAGAGCATTGAGCGATGCCTGTTAGTCTGTCTCCATCTTCCTCTCCATCTTCTTAATTTCAATTTTTTTGGTGTCATTTTGTTTCAGCATGTCCCTTGTTTTTTAAATCCATTCTGAGAATATGTTTCTTTTAAAAGATGCTAAAGTTTTTGTCTAATGATATACTTGGCCTTCTTCCATCTTATTTTGTGCTCTACAGTGGCATTTCTTTTTCTTATTTCCTTTTTCTTGAATTCTGTTAGACTAGTTGAATTATTAAATTTTGAACCGTGGACCTCCCATGTGGTAGACGGACGCCCTAACCACTGGGCCAAGTCCTCTTCCCATGAGTCATCTTTTTTTGTATGTAATCTGTTTACTTTCCAGTTGTTTATTGGATGCTCTCTGATGTTTCAAAGGTTTTCAAAAGAGATCTATATATTAGATTTGAAAATTTATCTTTCATGGCACTCTAAATCTTTTCCAATATTTAGGACTTGTGCTTCTTCAATATTGGGAAATTTTCAGTTTTTTCCTTCAAATATCACCAATCTACTATTTTTTCTCCTCTTCCCTTTTGAAAATCTTATTAGTTATATTTTTAACATCTGGGCTTATTCTCTATGTTTCTAACCTTTCTCCCCCTCATTTATAAAAATCTTTATTTGGTTGTCCTATTTTACATGACATTGTCTCGATTTGAACTGTAAATGCATGAATTTGCCATTAATGTTTATTAAATATTTACCCTTTTATTGACATACAAATTTGTATTATTGTATTGTTCATATCTAAGAAGGATTATCCCAGCATTTTTACTTCATTATCACTTATTTTTTTTTCATTAGCTTTCTGTTCTGATTTCGTGGTTTCCGTTCACTACTTTAATTCAGAGAATGTTAAAAATACTTTTTTAAAAGTCTGCTTTAGTGTTCTCTATCCTGTCAGTTTCCTTGAGTTTAAGTGCTTTGGTGTGCTGAGTTCACTTTTTTTGTATGGTGCCATGTTTCCTCATGTTTTTTGTGTTTCTGAGTCATGAGGTTATCCTTACAGAAAGATTTCTTCAGCAAGAAACTGTAATAGTCTAAAGAGGAGTCAGACCTCAGCACAGACTTCAAACTAGGCTTTGGTGGGTTGATTAGCTTGAGTTTTCTCTCCTTTGATGATGAAAATTTTCCCTAGGACAAAAGATTCCCATAAACTTGGCCCCTGTTCCTTCCATTGCTGTGTGGCAGGTTCTCTTTCCCTGGCCCCGCACCATTGGTGTCATCCCTTTCAAGTGTGCAAAGGTTACGAGGAATAGATGCTCTGAGCATTTGGTCTAGTTCCATTCCTGGCCCTCGCTGGGACAGTCCATAATCATCTCTATTCACCAAAATGACCTTTAGAATGATTGTTTCTGTTAGGGAACAATGGTTTTCCCTTTCTTGTTTTTAAGAGAACTTAGGTGTTATAAATTCATGCTGTGATCTTAAATTGGGAATATTATTTTCAATACTTACATTTAAATATATTATTCAGTGGAATGTGTAGTTATATCCTAAAAGAATAAGGATCCAATTCCTCCCTCCAAAACAATACACTATTTATCCACAAGAAAATATACTGATTAATCTGCTCCTCCCCAAAAACTGACCAACTTTATTATGCTTACATTTTCCATAAATATCTTCTAATTATGGATTTTTCTGGTAGCACTGATAGGCCAATTTCTGTGCCTCCACCACTTTCTTTTAATTACTGGAGCTATAGCATCTGTTCTGATATGGAGTAGAGCAAGCCTCCTTTCATCACTCTTCTAGAATTTCCTTATATATTTTTGTATGTTTATTCTTTCAGCTTAGTTTTTTATCATTTAAAAATATTATTTTAGTAGTTTGATCACAATTATGAAACATTTGTACAGAATTAAATTTTCCAACTAAGAAAAAGAAATATGTCTCCTTTTAATCATATCTTCTATCGGGACCTTTAATACAGCACCATAGTGCTCTTTGTATATTACATTATCAAGTTTATTTCTAGGAATTTTGATTGTTTATTTTACTGTCATACATAGGATAGATCTTATACTGTTGTCTATTATTTTTATATATTTGTACACAGCTAAATCTATTAACAGTTATTTTTCTAATTCTTTTATAGTTCAGTTTTGAATTTTCCAGTTGTGTATTCCTCTCATCTGCAAATAATGATGATTTTCTATTTCCATTGATTAGAGCCTCTAAAGCAATAGTAAATCATACTACCAACAGATACCTTTTGTTGTTTCCAAATTTAATGAAAATGCTTTTACTGTTTTTGGTTTTGATTGTTTACTTAACTATATTAAGAGAATGTATCAGTTATGATTCTGGCCATAAATAACAAATGTCCAACTAAAAGTGGCTTAAAAATGAGGAAATGCTATCATCTCACATAATAAATTGAGAGGCTGTGTTCCAGAGTTAATTGGAAACTGAACTCTCTCACTGAGTACCCAAGTGCCTTCTCTCTGCTCTGCCGTGCTCAGCATGTCGATAATGTCATTCCTTATTATGGCAAGGTGGCTGTTGTAATTTCAGGTGTCAAGATAGGGTCAAGCACATTTGCTTATTAGAAAAGGTGAATTTCCTTCCATGCATCATTTTCTTCATTAGTGAAGAAAATCTTTCCCTAAAGCTTCCCAGCAGATTTCCCCTTATTTTCTGTTGGCCATGATAGTGTCACATGTCGATGTAAAAACTCACTCATGGAAAAGGAAGAGACTAACCTGACAGATATAAACTGATCATGATTCACCTCTGAGACTTGGGAGGGGGTGATAATCTCTGAGGATGTGGAAAGGTGAAGAAATGAACCAAATTAGGGTTTTGCCTGTTAGAAAGAAGGAATTAGGGTAGAGGTGACTGTTGGAGAGGTAACTGTATCTGCCACAAGAGATTTTTTCACCTCCATTTTTTTCAGGAGTTCATCAATGGTCAATATTGGTTTTTCAAATGCCTTTTGGCAGCAATCAAGCTGATCACATGATTTTTCTCCATTGACTTTTGATAGGAAATTTTTAAAAACGGGTTTTCTAAAATTGAACTATCTTTGTATTTCTTCAATGAATCCAATTTGGTAATTGAAGAATAATTTAAAAATGTTTCTTGATTATATTTTTAAATATTTTAATTAGTACTTAAAATCTATACTTAATGAGTATTTAAGATTAAATGTACTATAATTATGTTTGTGTGTGTGTGCATTGCCAGATTTTAAAATCAGATTTTAAATCCTCCATAAAGAGGATTAGAAATATTAGAAATATTTCTGCTTTTTTCCCCCATGTATTGGTTGCATTTAAAAGCTTTGGAATCATCTTTTTTGAAGGTTGTATTAGTCAGGGTTCTCTGGGGAAACAGAATCAACAGGAGTTATCTGTCAATAGTATGGGATTTTATAAGAGTCTCTCAGTGATCGTGGGGATACACAAGTCTAGGTTCTGCCGGCAGACTGCAAACCAGGAGCTCTGATGAAAGTCTAATGAAGGTCCTTGATAAGTTTCCAGAAGATATTAGTTGTCCAAAGATGAGCTGGGAAATTCTCTCTGAATGCTGAAATCATTTCCCCTTTTAAGGCATTCAACTGATTGGATAAAGCTTCATTCATTGCTGACGGCAGTCTCCCAAGCTGATGTAGATGTAATCAGCCTTCTATGCAGTAAACTCACTGATGACTAAAGCTGGTAAATGTCCTTGTGTTGTAATTAGCCCAGTGCTTGCTTGACCAAACAACTGGGCACAATTGTCTGGCTGAGTTGACATATTAGCCTAACCATCATAAAGGTTTATAATAATTCAACTGTGAAATAATCCAGGCTTGGTATTTTCTTGGATGGGTAGGTTTTTGACAACTTCCTCAATTTCTTTCATGGTTATTGGCCTACCTAGTTTTGTGGCTGTGATAATGCATGTTTTTCTAAAAAAAACAATTCATTTCATTCAAGCATTAAAATCTTCAAGCAAGGAGCTTACAAGGTGTTCTCTTTTTGTTATTTGCTTTACTTTCTACCTTTGGTTATTTACTTTCCATTGACCCTAATTTTCTATATTTGGGATTTTTTATTGATTTTTTAAAATAGCAGTTTTTCTCTTTTGGGGTTAATTTCATTGTTTTTCTGTTTTATAATTTCTTCTTTTACATTTATGAATCCTTTCCATCTGTATTTTAGGGTTTATTGTATTTTTTTTTAATTTCTTGATTTGAAAGGTAAATTAATTTTATTATTTCTTATCCATAGATTTACATAGTAAAGGCTAAGCCTGTCTTCTGAGTCCTTCTCTAGCCTTGACCCAAGGGTTTTGATATATTAAGGTTCATTATCACTCTTTTATGATAGTTTTCAATCTTGATTTTAATTGTTTCCTTAATTCAAGAGTTATTTAAGAGCAAGATTTAAAATTTCTAACAATTTTTGGTTTCTATTTTTGTTACTGTTTTATGGCTTGTTGCATTGTTATAATAATATGTTCTGTTTCAATTCTACTTTTAGGAATTTATTTTTTCTTGCTTAATAAGTAGATCTTATAAATATTTTATAGACATTCAAGAAAAAAGGTAGCATCTTGCATTTCAAAGTATATAATTCAATATATATTAATGTATTAGTCTAGCCATATTAATTAAATAATATATAAGTAGATCCTTTCTTAGTTTTTGTTAGCTGAATTTTATGGGCTCAGAAAAGTGAATTAAAATCTCTTGCTATACATATGTTTCTGTAATTTTACCTGATATATTTTTCCAATATAAAAATGGTCAAAGTAGAGAAATAAGAATTACTCAGAATATTATGATTTCAAAGCAGTCATTCTCAACATTAGGAAATATAATCTTAAAAGCCTTTTTGCCTAACTATCTATAACCAGATAGAAAAAGTGTGAAGATATTCTATAAATTGGATTACTTTTAAATCCAATTAATTAAATTGCCTTAGCAAAGAAATGTTTTGCTTGAATTTCATGAAGAAAGGAAACCATTGTGAAACTGAAGAAAGCACTTCCCTCTTTTGTGATATCAAGTGCCCTTTCGTCCTTTAATCTGGCTTCTCCACTCACTTTGGAGTGGCCAGATTTCATCATGGAATGATCCTTTCAGAAAAGATTCTTGGTGCTTTATTATTTGAATTCTATCATGTTTGAGAATATCTGTCTGTTGGCTTCATATCTGAGCAATAACTTGGTTTGCTATAAGAACCATGAGGCATATTTTCTTTATTTTAAATTTTGTAGACATAGTCCTCCATCATTTTCTGGCATTGCATGTTGCCATGTAACAGCCTGTGGTAAGGCTCATATTTCTTCTTTTTTTTTTTCCTTCTGGTTGCCTGAAGAATTGATATTAATTCTTGAAGTTCTACCCCTCATCAGGGTTTATTTTGTTGCCAGTTATTTCTATTCATATTTTTCAGAATAATGTATGACTTTTGAAATTGAAGACTTTTTTCCCCCATTTTTCTTATGCGATTTTTTCCTGCGTTTAAATACTTTTCCGCATTCTTTTTGTTGGGTTCTCTGCTTCAGGGACAACATTTTAATCTATGATTGTGGTTGGCAGAAGGGCCCCCTGGAGATGTCCATGCCCTAATCCCTGACACAAGCAAATAGGTTATGTTAATGGCAAAAGGGAATTTGTAGATGTAAATAAAGTTATGGACTTTAAAGGGAGATTATCCCAGAATACCCAAATTGGCCCGGTCTAATCCCATGAGCCCTAAATGCAGAGACTGTTTTTCCAGCTGGAGGCAGAAGTTGCAGCAGAAGAAAAAGTCAGAGGGAATAAAAGTACCAGATGGACTCGATGTGCCATCACTGACTTGTGGCCCCTTTCATCTTGGGGTCCTGTAAAGGGAGACTTCAGTCTCAAGGCCACGATGACCTGAGTTCTGCCAACGTCCTGGATGAGTTCAGCAGTGGGCTCTTTCTCCCGAGCCTCCAGATGTGAGCCCCGCTCTCCTGGCGCCTTCACTCGGGCTGTACGAGTCACTAAGCCAGGAAGCCAGTCCTGCGCGTTGAGCCTCTGACGCCCGGAAGCTGTGGGAGAAGGCGGCTGTGCTGTTGTAAGCCACTGCGCTTGTGGCATTTCGTGAGAGAGGCATAGAAAACGAAGACAATTGGCTTTTTTCTAAATTATGTTTTCTTTTATACCTTATTCACTGTGATTAAGTCAAGCCTTCTTACTGAGGCATTTTTAGCTACATCTATTCTTTGATACATGTAATTTATTAATATTTATTAATTCTACAGTGGGATTTTTCTTCTTAGTTTGTTTTCTCGTTTCTGGAACCTTCCTATTCATCCCATATGTTGTTTTATTGACTTGTTTTAGAGCGATCTCACCTCATTCAAGTCACTGTCCTAGTAAATTCTTCAACATCAGGAGGCACTCCAGCACAAAAGCAAACTGGGTATCTTGCTTTTTTTCCTCCCTTTTCCTATGTCAAAGAAACCAAACCTTATCTACAGGAAAACACATGTTCTTTTTTTTTCCCTTGGGTCAAAAGCTGCATTATCCAATGTTGATCACTTTGCCATAGAGAGTTGTCAAGAAGCTCAGAGTTGCATTTCATGCTCACCTACAACATCCCACTGTCCTATAAAATTAAACTCAGTTTGTGGTAATTTTTTTGTTGTAGCAATAGAAAACTAGTAGAGTAGGAGAGATGTTGGAAAGTTCATTCTTACAGGTTTTCTGAAGTAAGGTTTCTCTTTTAGTTTCCAGCCTGCCAAAATACATACCCTGCAATGGGTTGACTTAACAATGGGAATTTATTGACTCTTGGTTTTGAGGCTAGAAGAAAGTCAAAATCAAGGTGTCTTCAAGGCGGCACTTGCTCCCAGAACACGGTGGTGCTCTGAGGCTGGCTGGTGGCCCTCTTGGTCCTTGGCTTTTCAGCCACATGGCAATGCATATGGCGACCTCCCTAGGCCTTTCTTTCTCTTCTGGATTCTGTTGACTTCAGCTTTGGTTCCTCCTTCTGGCTTTTCTCTCCTTGTCTGACTTTTATTCGGCTTATAAAGAACTTCAGTAATTCAGATTAAAGCCCTACTTTATTCATTTGGGCCACATCTTAGCTGAAGTAACTTCTTTTTTTTTTTTTTTTGGTAATACTAAACTTTATTTTCAGAGAAGTTTCAGATTATAGAAAAGTTACATCAAAAGTATAGGTGATTCCCATATACCCGCCCCCCCACATTTCCCCCATTATTAATATCTTACATTATTGTGGTACATTTGTTACAATTGATGAACACGTATTGAAGTATCGCTATTAACCAAGGGTATTGTTTCCATTATAGTTTACACTTTATGCTGTACAGTTTTATAGGCTTTGACAAGTGCATAGTGTCATGTGTCTGTCATTGCAGTATCTCACAGAATAATTCTAACGCCCTAAAAATGCCCTCTGTTCCACACAATCATAACTTTCCTTTCCCTCAGACCCTCTAGGAACCACTCTTTTTATATCAGTGTTACAGTGATAACCACAATAACAATAAGTCTACTTTGGTCTGTGGTTATACTCCCCCCTTATGTTTGTTCATTCCTCAGTCTTGAGGAATTTGGGATGATGTCCACACTGACTGCTTCAGATCGAGAGGGCCCTTAGATCTTACGGGGAAGATGGAAGGAACTGTTTTGCTTGCAGTTGTGTAGACACTCCTTGTTTTTAGGGTTGAGACTTGTCCATCATCATCACTTAGTTAGTTGTCCTGGGCAAGTCTGAAGAACTGGAGAGTGGGGATTGGCTGCAACTGTGCTGAGATTCATGGCTCAACTGGCATATGAACAGACCAAAGATTTAAGTCTCTGAGACATATATTTAATGGGTATAGTGATACTTTAAATAAAAGGGGTAGAAGAATCACGAATAGGGAAATTATGAATGATTCAAGCTCTGTTATATTGGGGAAATAAGTTATCATATATTCTAAAATATGGTCCACTTGAGGGAATATTGAATTCATTAGGCTGTGTGCCTTGCTTATAGTGTCTGGACATCCCTATAAGCACTTTTGTTTGAAGCTTAAAAATTGTGACCGTTAGTGAAATCTACCTGCAACCTGCATAAGTGTAACTTCTAGAATGACCTCCCAACTCACTTTGAAATCTCTTAGCCATAAAAACTCTTTTGTATTTAATGTCCCCCCCTTTTGGTAAAGGTCTTTTTTCAAAGGTCTCTTTTGCTGGTTAGTGCTTGGTAATAATCCCCTGGTGGTAGGGAGGCTCATCCCTGGGAGTCATGTCCCATGTCAGGGAGAAGGTAGTGGCTTTATTTGCTGATTTTAGAGAGAGGCCACATTTAAGTAACAAGAAGGCTCAGGAGGTAACTCTTAGGCATTAATTATAATTAGACTAAATTTCATTTCTACAAGAATAGGTTCATAAGTGCAAGCAAGAAATTCAAGGGCTTGGCATATTGGCTCTTTTCTTTTATTAGGCAAGCATTATATAATCCAGAGCTTCTTGCTATCTAATTTCAGAAAGTAACAGGACTTTCCCAAGAGGAAAGTTTAATATTTTGTTAGCTACTACATGGGCCTCTATCTGTGCAGAAAACATGCCTCTGGCAACCAGGATACCTCTATATCCCATCTAGCTCTATAATTTCAAGATGTTCAAAAGGCCCAAGATGTTCAGAAGACCCTGTCTATCAGGACACCTGACCATGTGCCATCTTTGCCTTCTTATTAGGGTTATGTTAATTGGCAGGTAGAACTTAAATTATATACTTGCCTGCTTCTCATGCAAAGATCTTCATGTGTACTTTCAGAGAAGCCTCAGTAAAATAATACAACTGGCAGAGAAATTTGATTGTATTTGTGGTATAAAGCATTTTCTAAGAGTAAAATATACAACATTCCCATATCCCACCTACCTACATATCTTTTGTTAGAGAAGTTGTAGGTTTACACAATAGTCATGCATAACATACAGGATTCCTATACATCATTCCACCATCAACATCTTGCATTGTTGTGGAATGTTTTTTTTTACAAATGATGAAAGATTGTCATCAAAATATTACTGATAACTCTAGTCCATAGTTTATGTATTTTTCCTACAAACCAACCTTTTAACAGCCTGTATTAGTATTGTATATTTATTATAGTTCATGTGGAAAATTCTCATATTTGTACTGTTAACCACAGTCCAATATTCACTATGATGTTCACTGAGTTATACAATCCCATGCTTTGTACAATCCATCCAAAGTGTATACTCAGTGGCTCTCAGTTTCACCACAGAGTTGTGCTGTCATCACCCAGTCAATTTTAGAACACTTTCCTAGTTAAGAGGAAAAATCCCATACTCCCTCATACTCCCCTACTGTTGACCTTCACATTGGTATAGTAAATTCTTTGCCATTGCTGCAAAAATATTACAATATCATGTTAGCTATAGAACATAAGTTTTATTAGTTGTATTTTTCTATGTATCATCATATTTTTAATCTCTTATAATATTGACCTACACTTGTTCTAGTTCATAGAACATTCTTGTATTTGTACTGTTAAATCACAATCCTCATCCACCACCAAATTCTCTGTTACACAATTCTAGATTTCCTCCAGCTTCTCTCACTGACATTTACATCCCTAAACTACCCCTTTCAGCCACCATCACCCTTCTACATCAACAGCGTTAGTTATACTTGCAATAATGTGGTACCATCGACTCTATTCATTCCCATTCACTTACAATAAACCTTATTTAAAAATATGCATACATTAAGCAACAGTTCCACCTTCTCAACCCTCAATCTATCACTTGGTTACTTTTACTATAGAGTTTAAGTCCATGAGTTTACTCAGCATATATAGTTTATATTAGTGATATTTGTCCTTATGTGTCCAGCTTATTTCACTCAACATAATTTCTGCAAAGTTCATCCATGTTGCCATATGCATCCCAATTTCATTATTTCTTACAGATGAATACTATTCCATAGTATGTATATACCACAATTTGTTTAACCAGTCATTGCTTGGGTTGTTTCCAGTTTTTAGCAATTGTGAATAATGCTGCTATGAACATCAGTGTGCAAATGTCTGTTCACATTCCTGCTTTCAGTTCTTCTGATTATTATTCCTAGTAGCAGGATTGCCAGATCATACAGCAGTTCTATATTTTGTTCCTGAGGAACTGACAAACTGTCCTTCAGAAAGGCCATTTTACACTCCCACCAACAGTGGAGGAGTGTTCCTATTTCTCCACATCCTCTCCAGCACTTATGGTTTTCTGGTTTTTAAAATAGAAGCCATTCTGTAAGGTGTGAAAAATACAATCTTATTGTATTTTTGATCTGCATATCCCTAATAGCTAATGATGTTAAGCATCTTTTTATCTGCTTTTTGGCTATTTGTATTTTCTCTTTATAAAAATGTCTATTTTGGTCTTTGGCCCATTTTTTTATTGAGTTGCTTGTTCTTTTATCATTGTTTGATCTCTTTATATAAAGTGGAATCCAAACCCTTATCAAATATGTGGTTTCCAAATATCTTCTCCCATTGAGTAGGCTGCCTTTTCAGCTTCTTCGAAAGTCATTTGAAGTGCAAAAGTGTTTAATTTTGAGGAATCCCACATCTTTTTTTTTGCCTTTTTCATTCATTGCTTGTGTTTCAGGTGTAGGATTTAAGAAACCACCACCTACCATCAGATCTTAAAGACGTTTACCTACATTTTCCTCTAGGAGTTTTATGGTTCTAGCTTTTATATCTCAGTCTCTGATCCATTTTGAGTTAATTTTTCTATAAGGTGTGAGTTAGGGGTTCTCTCTCTTTGCTTTGGCTATGTCTATCCAGTTCTCCCAGTATCATTTGTGAACAGATAATTCTGACCCAGCTGGGTGGGTTTGACAACTGCGTCGAAAATACCTGACCATAGATATGAGGGTCTATATCTGAACTCTCAATTCAATTCCATTGGTCAATAGGTCTATATTTATGCCAGTACTGTGCTCTGCGTACCACTGTAGCTAAGTAATATTCTTTACAGTCAGGAAGTGATGGTCTTCCAACTTCAACTTCGTTCTGCTTTTTAAAGACATTTTTGGCTACTCAGGGCTCCTTACCCTTTGAAAAAATTTGATATTTGGCTTTCCCATTTCTGCAAAAAAGTCTGTTGAGGTTTTTATTGGTATTGCATTGAGTATGTAAATCTAGTTGGGTAGAATTAACATCTTAATAATGTTTAGTCTTCCAATCCATGAACACAGAATGTGCTTCCATTTATTTAGTTCTTCTTTGGTTCCTTTTAGAAATATTATGTAGTTTTATGAATATTTCATTCTTTTAGTAGCAATTGTAAATGGAATTTTATCTCTGAATTCCTCCTCAGGTTGCTCATTAGTAGCATACAAACACTAACTGCTTTTTTGCATATTTATGGTGTATCCCACAATTTTGCTGATGACATTTATTAGCTCTAGTAGTTTTGCTGTGGATTTTTTGGGTTTCTGTAGGTATAGTATCATATCATCAGTGAAATAATAGTGATAGTTTTATTCTTTCTTCTCTATTTGGGTACCTTTTATTTCTTTATCTTGCCTAATTGCTCTAGATAGAACTTTTAGCACCATATTAAATAATAGTGCTGATAGTGAGCATCTTGTCTTGTTCGCAGTCTCAGCAGGAAAGTTTTCAGTATTTCAACATTGAGTACAATGTTGGATGTGGGTTTTCATGTATGCACTTTATCATGTTGAGAAAGTTTCCTTCTATTCCTATCTTTCAGTGTGTTTTTATCAAGTAAGGATGCTGAATTTGGTCAAATGCCTTTTCTAAATCAGTCGAGATGATCATGTGATATTTCTTTGATTTATTAATGTGAAGTACTATACTGATTGATTTTCTTGTGCTGAACCATAAAACTCACTTGATCATGATGCATACCTATTTTAATGTGCTTTTAGATTTGATTGGCAAGTATTTTGTTGAGGATTTTTGCATCTACATTCATTGGAGAAATTGGTCTGTAATTTTCTTTTTTTTTTTTTTAATTATTTATTTATTTATTTATTTTAATTACATTATGAAAAATATGAGGTCCCATTCAACCCCACCGCCCCCGCCCTCCACTCCCCCCACAGCAACACTCTCTCCCATCATCATGACACATCCATTGCACCTGGTAAGTTCATCTCTGAGCATCACTGCACCCCATAGTCAATGGTCCACATCATAGCCCAGACTCTCTCACGTTCCATCCGGTGGGCCCTGGGGGGATCTATAATGTCCCGTAATTGTCCGTGAAGCACTATCCAGGACAACTCCATGTCCCGAAAATGCCTCCACATCTCATCTCTTCCTCCCGTTCCCCACACCCAGCAGCCACCATGGCTACCGTTCCCAGACCCATTCCACATTTTCTCTGTGGACATTGGATTGGTTGTGTCCATTGCACATCTATGTCAAGTGAGGGCTTAGATTCCATATGGGTACTGGATGCAATTTTCTTTTTTTGTAGTATCTTTATCTGGTTTTGGTTTTAGGGTGATGTTGGCTTTGAATGAGTTAGGTAGTGTTCTTTCCTGTTCAATATTTTGAAAAAGTTTGAGCAAGATTGGTATTAAATATTCTTTGAATGATTGGTTGAAATCACTAGACACAAGACATCTAGTCCTGGGCATTTCATCTCTGAGAGGTTTATCATTACTGTTTCAATCTCTTTACTTGTGATTATTTTGTTGAGGTCTTCTATTTCTTCTAGGGTCAGTGCAGGCTATTTGTGCTGTTTTCAGGAATTTATCCCTTTTGTCTACATTTTCTAGTTTGGTGGCTTACAGTTGTTCATAATATCCTCTTATCCTTTTTTTAAAATGTGGGGTCAGTAAGTTATTTGTTTTTTAGGGTTCCTTTGATTGGCCCATTTGGAAAATCCAGGAGAATCTTCTTATTTGAAGGTCACTAACCTTCATTACATTTGCAAAATATTTTTTGTCATGAAATATAACCTATTCACCAATTCCTGGGATTAGGACTTGGACATCTTTGATGGACAGGAAGGGGTCATTATTTGATCTGTCACCTAGTCAATATTTTATGTCTTTTTGCCACCATCTTTTTTTTTAAGGATTTATTTATTTATTTATTTATTTATTTATTTATTTATTTATTTATTTATTTATATATTTCTCCCCTCCCCACACCCCCAGTTGTCTGCTTTCTGTGTCCATTCACTGTGTGTTCTTCTGTGTCCACTTGTATTTTTGCCAGTGGCACCAGGAATCTGTTTCTCCTTTTTTGTTGCATCATCTTGCTGCGTTAGCTCTCTGTGTGTGTGGCCCCACTCCTGGGCAGGCTGTGCTTTTTTTGCGCTGGGCAGCTCTCCTTATGGGGCACAATCCTTGCATGTGGGGCTCCCCTATGCGAGCCACCCCCCTGTATGGCAGGGCACTCTTTGCGTACATCAGCACTGCGCGTGGGCCAGCTTCACCACCCAGGTCAGGAGGCCCTGAGTTTGAACCCTGGACCTCCCATGTGGTAGGCAGATGCTCTATCCATTGAGCCAAATTGGCTTCCCCCACCGTCCTTAATTCATAAATATTTCTAAGCTTTCCATATATGTGACAAGTTTTGCCCATAGACAATCCTGGCCTCCTTGACATTGATAAGATTTTTGCATTTCATTTTTTAATCCCTTTTTCATCCCTTTGCACCACTACATTCTTATTGAATATTTGTGACTGAAAGCCTAAAGAAGAATATTGGTAACCCTGACTCACCTCTCTAGGGTGCTTTGGAGATCAATGATCCAGAAAAACTACAAATTAAAATTTTAATTAAAGCACATGTGTGAATTAATGAGATCAGGGATCAGATTCCTAATTTAGCAAATTCAGTAGTATTTTTTTCTAAACCAGAGGAGCATTTTTTTTTCCTGAGAAAATTCCTATGTATGAAAATTTGATGCAGTCTATGTTTTTCCCCATGCATTAAGCAATTTGAATGAAAATAAATATTATTTAGAAATATTGAAAGAACCACTTTCACTTTATTTGTCTTAAGATAGTTAAAACACATACAATATAGGTTTGTGCTTGTCTTTGTTCATTTTCAAAGGCTCTTTCCCTTAGTTCCATGGTCACCACTACTTACATGGGGCCATTGAATTTGACCTGGTTTATCTGCAATTAGAGAGCTGTGCAGATATGTTTGGTATTTCAGGTTTTATTTTAATTTTGTATTGCATCATGTCTACTTCCAAAACTTATTTAAAGCAAGTTTGTATAATTAATAATACAGAACTCTTAAAAATAAAAATTGGGTACAAATATAACAGAAATTACTGTTACATTGTTAAAATCACATTTCCTAATGTTCTTTTATCTGCTTGATAGCTTTGAATAAATAGATTTAAAATTAGGAGCTAGAACAATGCTGTGATTTAAACCTGTTTTTATCCCCTTGCAAAATTTTAATAAAATCGATACTCTGGAAATTGAGAAATGGGCTGAGTTTCATCTATCTGTTAGGAGCGAACCTTTACTTCTCTTGCCCCATGTTTCCAGGTAGAAGGATTGCAACTAGAATAATGCTCTAGCTCTCCCCAGGGGAAGGAGAGTGATTTATCTGAATGGTGAGATGGGTAGGAGAAAAGAATTCAGAGCCTTCTGGGTGTTCTTTTTATTCAGAGCCAATCTTACTGCTCCTCCATGTGGTAAACTCAGAGGCACAGGGTAGGAGGAGGAACTGTGGTTTTCCATCTGTGAAAGTGACTGGATGGATGGACCCTTGCAGTTCAAGAATGAAGAAGTAATAAGTCTATTTGCCTGAAGATCTAAAGATACTTTCCCCAGTCAGCTTTATCAGCATGTAACTGACATTTTGATGTCCATTTGTCCAGCTATCAAGACTAATTTCTTAACTTTTGTAACCTAGGAAAGATAAAGCCTGTTTATTGATTTTGTATGATCCAAAGAGCAGGTAACGATACAGCAAATAAAGAAGAATCCAGGGATTGCAATAGCTCTGAGATCGTAAGCCACAAGGTATTCCCAGAATATGTGTTGGGGGATTTGGAAATTCCAAAGCTATAAAAGTAGGGATTTGAGGCAAATTTTAATCTGGTTCCCTTGGCCAAGGGCCAGGTTAGTTAATCCTTTGGTGCTTCAGTTTAATTATCTGTAAAACGGAGATACCAATATCAGCCTCAAAGGGTATTGAGAAAGTATGTGTAGATGTATGACTTTATCTTCTCTATCTCTATCTCTAAACTATGTTTATGTCTTAGGAAAGTGAGAGAAACATAAAGCTCCATAATGGCTATTGATTATCTATTGTTATTTTGGAGGACAAGGAAAGCCATAATTGACCTCTAAATTGGACAAATAATTTAAAAGAAGAAGAAATTATTGTTACTGGACATTGGATGTTGGTTGCTATAGATGGGCACTGAATGCTGCTCTGAGTTTCCTGAAAATTATGGCAAACTGGTCGACATTGGATTTTGTAGTTGTAACCAAGTGAAGAAAGGATAACATTTTCCTAAAGATAACACTTGGTCCCTTTGGCATAGAAGATATGCTTTGCATTTAGTCCACAAAGCTTGATCAGGCAATATTTGGTGAGAAGCTATGGGAGAGTAGCATGATCCCAGGGACTGAACTTGGAAATCTGTTATCCTGAAGAATACTTTTGAATATTCCAGCTAAGGAGGTAAATTAAAGGTAAAGCTCTTAGAAAAAATGTGATTGCGTGTCAAGAGAGACTGTATCATGTGTCAAGCTGAAAGAGGAAATTATAAATAGTAAAAGGGCAATAAAATAGGTGGCTAGAGGATTTGAGAAAATAGAATAAGATGTAAATCAGATGTGTTTAGACTATTTGGGAACAAATTCTAAACACTAGGCTTGAGTGAGGATGTTTCCTTTATATAGAACCTAGCATTTTTGCCTGAATAGAAGAGACAATATTGGCTTCCTCAAGATGAAGATAGCATCTTTTTAGGTTCTGTGTCCCTTTTTTTGTTAAATAACTTATTCATTAATCTACCAACACAGGTTTGGTACTGCTAGATGCTGTGAGAGATATTGGCAAAGCTGAATACATGTACATTAATCTTCAAGTCCTTTCTAGACTACATTATAGAGACACTAAAGTCTGTTAGTTCAATACATATTTCATGCATGATGCTACACTGAATTTCCTTGTGGGGAATGCAACTCTGAGAATCTTCTCCCAGTCTCTTTGGGGAAAAAAACAGCTGGAAGAAATATGTATGACACAAGCAGTCATTGGTTTGTCCATACCAATGGTAAAATCACATTTTTTTCCAATTTTTAAAAATTTTATTTTTAATGAAGCTTTAGATTACATAAATGTTACAGTGAAAATATAGGGGATTCCCATGTACCCCAATCCATCTCCTTCCCACACTTTTCCCCATTAACAACATCTTTCATTAGTGTGGTACAATTGTTAATGGATATTGAAGCACTGCTACTAACCATGGTCTATAGTTTACATTATGGTTTACGTTTTCCATCTCACAATTTTATAGGTTTTGACAAAATGTGTAATGGTCTGTACCCATCATTACAATGTCATGCAGAACAATTCTGTGTCCCAAAAATGCCTCATGTTATACCTATTCTTCCCTCTTTCTCCCCTCAGAACGTCTGGTAACCACTGCCTTTATATCAAAGTTACAAGTTCTTCCATTACTAGAATAATAATGTCTATTTTATTTGCGTTCCCTTCCTATGTTTATTCATTCCTCAATCTCGAGGATTTTGGGTCACATTGTTTTTGAAATATTCAAGAGAGGAAGACCATGTGGTCCTCAAAAAATAAAAACATACTTACATGTTGAGTGCCAACATCACCAATGAAGAATGGTTCTCTAAGATGGCTTCCCCCATGCTGTGGCAATGCTCCTTCTACAGTCTTTGAAGCAAGATCTTAGTTTATGATTCTGCTATACAGGCTCACAATAGTCTACAAGAGCAGAATATTAGGCTATTATTACAGTGAAAAGTGTTATAGGAGATCTTTATTTCCTTGTCTTCATTTTCATGGAAAATTCCCACTCTAGTTCCCAGATATGAGCAGTGACATTTGGCCCCCTACTTGTCCCTCCTGATGGGGTGCGACCCAATGGATAATACAAATCAGAAGGCAGGGCCATTCCATTGGATTGTGAGAGATGTGGGTCATTGCCCTTGCTCCATGCCAGCCCTGTCTTTGCTTTGTGTTCTTGTAGCTTCCTCCTGAAATGGCAGGTGAAGCAGGCTCACTTCTGGAAAGTCAGCTAAGCCTCTGCTCTCTTTGTTTAAGTTTTCCCACTTGCCTCTGGTTGGAGTCTTCCAGGTCATGTGTATTTCAAGGTCTATGTTTTTGGAGGGGTGTAGGATGGCCCACTGTTCTTTGTAGTATAGTTTATCAGTTACGAGTGCCCATAAAATATATTTCAACCTTCATTTAGTTCCTTGGTTTTGTCCTTTATTGGTTAGCATTTAAATGGAAGGAGGGGGCAATAGGTATCACACCAACTTCCAACAGAAAAAATACAAAATGCATTCTAATCCTAGTTCTACCCATGCTCTCTCTGAGATTTTGGACAAATTATTTGACCTCTTTAAGCCATTTTTCCTTACTGATTAAAAAAATTGGCCTAAGGTAGGTGAAAATGCCCAGCCCAAATAACAGCTTTTGGTAGATGTTTAAACGTTGGCCTCCGTCTCACTGCCTTTTCCATTCCCTCTTTCTGGTGGGTTTTCTTGTCTTGCCTTTTGTTCTATCAGCTCTCCCATTGCACGTAGGAATGAGCATCCAGAAAAAGGGGACTCTTTTAGCCCTGACTGCAATGCTTTGTACATGCAGTGAGAAAATAAAGCAGAAAACCAGTAGCACCCTCAAGATCCACTCTAAAATCAAACTGAATTCAATTCCAAGTTTTTGACATCTTAAAACATTTCATTTATTTCTCTTTCCTAACTTCCTAGGGTAATTCAGAGCTTAAATTCTTACAATAGATTAAATATAATGAAATGCTGGTAAAAATTTTCTCAGCAGAAACTAGGAAGTCACTAAAAACTGATATAACATGGAATCTTTTCGATCTTTAGAAATGAATCATTCAAAAGTTATTTCTCTGTAATATAAATATTATTCCCTTTATAACACAATTACACATTTTTAAAAAAACTTCAGAATTGAAAATGTGTAATCTAAAGCTGGAGATTATTTTCATGGAAGAGGGTAGGATTTACTTTTGATTTTTAATAAATAATTAGTAAAGCATGACGGTGTGCTTGCACCATCCATGCACTTATTTGGGATGGTTTTCTTGGACTTTGTCTTCCATGTCTGAAACAGCATATCTTAAATTCAAGGTATTCAAAACTCGCCCAGTTTTCCAGTCCTGACTAAGGTCTCACTTCTTACATGGAACTTTCTCTGGTGATTCTAGGCCAAATGATCACTCCTATCCCTGAACCCCTTTTACATCTATAACCAGTTGCTCAAAGAATGGTCCAGCAGTTAGCAAATAGACTTAGAGTCAGAGCTGCATTGAAATCTTGGCTTTCAAATTTATTGTGTATCTTTGGGTAAGTTATTTAACTCCTCTGAGATCAGTTTCTCATAATAATAATGGCTTTGCTATAAGGATTAAATTAAATAATATATTTGAAATAGCCAAAGAGTTACTGGTCAAAAATGATGGGTCCCTTCCACTCCTTCATTCCTTTGTTCATTCTATAAATATCTATTGAGCAACTGCTATGTGCTAGGAACTATACTAGGAACAATAATATAAAGTTAAAATAAAAATCATTTTCTTCAAAAAAGTTAATACCAGAAATGAAATTATTTTTTTAAAGAAATGAAGTTGTTAAACAAGAATAATAGTAGTTAGGATAAGTTTTATGTCTGATACTAGGAGGCACTTTGAAGGAGCTCCTTAGCCAGTATGGGAAGGAGTCAGGGAAGACTTCCTGAGGGAGGTGGTATCTGGCATATGTACTGAAGAAAGGAGGAGAAGGTTATCATGTGTAGAGGAAGCAGCTTGTACAAAGGCAAGAAGGGGAGAGAGCCTGGCTTATCCAGAGAAAACTGCACGAATTTCAGCATGTCTAGGGAGCTAGGCAAGAAGTGGTCTTGGAGAGGTAGGCAGGGGACAGATTATGAAGGAGCTTGAAAGGCACCTTATGAATTTTCAGTTTTATCCTAAGGGAAAACAGTGATGAATTATGAACTGGAAAAATCATGTGACTTAACATGCATTTTTAGAAAGATGAATGTCAAGTGTTTGGAGAATTTATTAAAATGCAGTAAAAGTGGAGGTAAGGAGATTGGTTAAGAGGTGATTTATAGTTTAGTTTTGTGATGATGAGGGGCTGAATCACCAATAGACAGAATAAGGAAGATTCAAGAAAGAGCAAAGTATTGGTGGAATATACGGGGAAGAATGCATGAAGGATAATTCTCATATTCATGCTTGTAGACCATGTAAATCAGGATACCAGAGCCAGTAATGTTAAACACTCAAATCCTATAATAAATGCTCCATGTTTTGATTCCAGACATATTTCCTATTTTAATTGTAATATTCCTATAAGTCAGGTTGAGTTAAGTGGGCATTATTCTGGCTTAATAAGGGAAACTTAGCCATTCTTGGTATGCTGAAAGTAGCATCTTTTGAGCCACTCAAATGGATGCAGGACTGAGGTGAATTCACTAAAGTAATGCCATTTTGTGAGGTGAAATTTGGGAAGCTCTCACCATCATTATTTAACAAGAGGCTTCTTAAAAATTTCAAACACTATGAATTCAATTAGGGACATGCTATGTTTGAGTTGCCGGGGAACAGCTAAGGAAAAGTTCTACTAGGTAGCTAGATAAAGGGTATGTTAACTAGGGAAACTCACAGTAGCTGTTAAAACAAATGAGATCCCTAAACCTCAACATTTTAACCCAGTAAAATGTCTCGCTCATGCACAGACCAGTGCAGATGTCCTTGGTTGGTAGGAAGTCTTCCCCGTGGCCATGTAGGCTGCTCGCTTCTTCAGTCTTGGGGCCTCACTCTTCCCTAGAGCTTCCAAGCCCTCTCCTGGATCATCTGCAGGTGTGGGGAGAGAAATTATGGAGAATGACATGAAAGATGTTTATGGGTCAAGCCTTGAAGTGGATTGTTTCATTTATGTCATATTCCATTGACTTCACATTTTGTCATACCTAACTCCAAGGGAGTCTGGGAAATGAGGAAATGAGGTCTAACAATGTGCCCCAGGGAATGAAGAAGTGATTTTCCATAAAAACATAGTAATATCTGCCACATAGGGTTTCAGAAATGATATTTGGACTCGAAGCATAGACTCAAGGGTCATTAAGATATACATAATTGAAGCTGTGGAGGGGATGAGAATTCATAAAAAGCAGATAGAGTTAAAATACAAAGAAGCTGGGATCCTGTGGGATATTCACTTTTCTCACAGTAAATATTTAAGAGACAGGTGGACCAAGAGGAACAGAAGAAGCAGTGTGAAGATTTTAAGTGTTAAAATAATGACTACTATTTATTGATTTGTTACAATGTTTGTGGCACTGTGCTAAAGGTGTAGCAGGGATTATTTTACCTAATCTTCATAGCAATCTGCTGAGGCAAAACTGTTAAAAGCCCCCATATTTTTCATGCAGATGCAAGATTGGAGGTTTAAGCAGCTACCTGGGTCACACAACTAGTAAGTAGAAAATCTTGGATTTAAGCCTTGTCCACCTGACTCCAGAATCTAATCACCTAATCAATGGACTACCACCACCCCCTGTCCCCTGCCCAGGAACGCGTGGGAGCACAAATACCAAGGAAAAGGGACTAGTGAACAAATGCTCCAGAGAGGACAAGTAAGAACTGAAAAATGTCAATGGGAGGTCCTTGTTCTCCCCAAACATTTATGAACAAATGTTCACTAAACGCTGCCTCTGTGCTGGGTACTGGGGACACGGTGGAGAGCAAGGTTCTGCCCTTAGGGGCTTTGCAGTCCAGTGACCACACTTGGGGTGGCAGCAGGAGCCAGCGTGCAGTGAAAGGGTAGTGGGACAGTAGAGCGTGACTGTCACCTTGCATTTGACCTTTCCCCTGCCCGTGCCTCCTAGAGTTTGGCTCTGGTGAGGCAGGACAATACCCCATGGTTCTTTTATGCCTTCAGTAGAATCTTATGGGCTGAGGTTTCCCTCTCTGGTCCTATCTTTAAACAACTTTCTTTTGGTGGAGGATCTGATAACCTTAGGCTCAGGAGAATGTTAAGGACTGATAAATTTGAGTATGCTAGTTTCCTAGTGGTATTTGACTTGAGAGAAAGGAAGGAAGTCACAGCTCAAATTAAAAAAATCCCTGCCACTATTTTGATGAAGACATAATTTTATGAGTCAGAAGTGCCTTCTTATTGGCCATGAAATTGTATCACAAAAAGTGGCTGTTAAGACTCCTAATGTTGACAGAGCCTGTCCTAAGAGAGACTAGTCAAGATAAGACAGAGCTGTGGAATTATAAAACCTTTGGAAGACTTTTTGTTTGAGAACAAGATGGGGAAAGTCTCTCACTAAAATAGCTCAGAAATCTGTGTTCTGTAGTTACACTGACCGTCCAAGAGCCTCTTGCAGAAACCACAGTAGACTCTCAAGGAGAGAGTGAGGAGCACGAGGGATGGAGCTGTGGCCTGAGCAGAGCAATGATGTAGAGAAAAGCCTGTCAGTTGTCCAGGCTGGGCCCCCTGGGGAAGCAGGGGTCTTTGGTGGGATCAGCATGTTCCAGAGCCCGTTCTCAGCTTTGTTGACCCCTAAAATTTACCTACTTAATGAGTAAGGCTTGGGGAATGGTCGGGGTCCAGGAACTCATGCTACTCCAACTCACAAGGGACTGTTTTACAATCAGGTACATTTGTTTATTTTACAGTAAACTATGGTTGGCAACAAGACTGAGTACTGTCAGTTGGTCATTCTCTCCCTGGGAGGAAATTCTTTGTGGGAGGCAGCAGAATGTAAAGTGCCATTCAGTGTTTGGCTGCATAGCATAAAAAACCCAAAGCATCCTGACTTTACAAACTGCTGGCTGTGGGACCCGAGATATAAATATATGTATTTATGTTTTATAAGCCTCTGTTTCTTCATTTATAAATGGGTTTAGAAAGAGCAGGGTAAGAGAAGAAAGTGAATATACGTATGTAAAGCTCTGCCTGCCTGGCAGCTGGCTAAATACTATAAGAAGGTTGCTTGATGAGCATGCAAACAGATCAAAAGGAGTTAGGTGAGGATCTTGATGATGACTGTCGTTGCTCTAGGATAACTTACAAAATGATGCCTTCCAAATGAAGCTGATAGGCATACTTACTGGTCAGGTCACCAGCTCCTCTACAATGCCGAAGATACACTCACATGCTCCTACTCATTTACCTCCTTCTTTCCAAATCCTGTGCAGAACGTTCTTAGAATGTGCTGGATTCAGTTGTCCATGTTGTAATAGCCTAGGTCTCAACATGCAACACAGCCACATGGAGTGGCCTCAGGTGGCTCCAGATTACAGACAAGCAACACATTTACAGACCATCTTAAACTGAATTATTATGTAATCGATTAAGTGTGGACATTGCTTGCTCATATTATTTTCATACTTAGTGGGTGGCTTTATCTCATGTTGCAATGGTTTATGAACGGACTGTGATTATAGAGCCCAGTACATATTTCTGGTAAACTTGAATTTAGCTCAGTAGGCTGCAATAGGGTTCAGTTTCAGATAGCAGAAACAATTGCAGCTAGTTTGAGCAGAAAAGGACCTAATACAGGATTTAGGTAACTACAAAATTGTTCCAAGTGGTGCAGAAGCCCCTGGGCTGGGCCTCTGAGAATGACTGTGGAATAAGAGCTGCACTGTGGAACTGGGCCAACCGAGACAGCCGTGAGCCCTGTCACAATTAGAAAGCTGAGGGAGCAAGACACAGCTTTCCAAACTGCTGGCTCCAGGTTCCCTGCAGCTTGACTGTAATCCAGAAAGTTGTATTAGAGTTGTTAGCACCAGCTCCACTGTGTCTGCTACAATCCACAATGCACACCAGTAACGGACACTTCATGTGCTACTTCTCTCTCCATTTAACTCATTTCCAAAACAAATCTCATGTGAATTGTATCTGATTGGCATAATTAAGTCACATCCAGATCTGCAAAGGAGCCTGGGAAATCTCTTTAGTTTTCCAGCTTTGCAAGACACTACAAGGAGGTTGGAGATGTTGCGTGAGCTAACAGCTGGGTACATTCTAGGAGAGTATCTAAGTAATACTTCAAATGCTACAGAGAATTCAAACATGATAAGCCACATCCTATCAAGGAAGTTATAATGTAACACAGGAGAAGAGACAAGTCCAGTGTTTTCTGTTTCCTTATAGGATTCCTTCCTCATGAATTGGGACCAAGTTTCCTTCCTACATCCTCATAAAGCGTATTTTTCCTAACATAGCTTTTTTTTTTTTTAACAGTAACAGGACTGGGGATGGAACCCAGGATCTTGTATGTGGGAAACCAGTGATCAACCACCACTGGGTTACATCAGCTCCCCTGAGTTGGTTTTCTAGTTTGTTTACTGTTATTGTTGCTTTTGTTTGTTTTTTTTAGGAGGCACTGGGATCCGAACCAGGACCTCCCACGTGGGAAGCAGGCACTCAACTGCTTGAGCCACATCTGCTCCCCCTTCACAGCTTTTCACACACTGGGTTGGCATTGCTGGTTTCCCCACCTCTGTACTTAGTGGGCTCTCAGCTATGGGAAGGCAAGCATCGTATGCCTTTTGTTCACTGTTTAATCTAGTGCCAAAAGAAAAATTTGTTGAATGAATGGATAAATGAAAAAAAAAATCTAAGTAGGTGTTAAAATTGCAAACTCTAAGGATGCAGGTCTTCATTTATTATAATATAGAATATTTTCTTCCTACCAGAGCTCAGTTTTGTCTCTGGCTAAATTAGAAGACTTACAATAAATCGAAAACTGATGTTAAGAGAATTTATTTCACATTACCACCCACCAGTTCTAAACTCTCCCTATATGACAGCAGCATATTTGTGGTTGGAACACTGGCTGCATTTAATTTCCCTTTGCTAATTGTTAGAGATGCTAGCTAAGAGAAAACTGCTGTGCTACATGCCTAAAGCATAACATTTAGATTCACAGTCAATGTTGCTAATTCTAAAACACTCCTTGGGATAAACAATCTAACATGTTACTGGATCTGGAATGATACTCTATGTTTATAAATATTTGAAATACCACTTGCTGTGGTTGTTGCTGCTGCTGCTACTACTACTATTAATATTATTATACTTTGGAACATATATGTGATCATAGGGATTAGTGCTTTATATTTATTCATAATTTCATTTAATTTGATTTAAAATCACAATAGCTTACAGGGTGGATATGACTTTACCCTATTTTATGACTGATGAAACTGGAACTTAGAGAGTTTAAATACCTTTCCCAAAGGAAGTGATTTACTACCTGGCTCTCAAAGCTCGGTCTATCTGATCCCAAAGCCAGTGTTCTTGACTGCTATTCTAAGTGAGTTTGCCAGTAGTTTTCAACATTCTAGAAGAAAATTATTCTTATACAAATATTAACATTGTCAGGTGATTTCCAGCTTACTTGATGCTTTCCTACATGGTTGCTCTTTTAGACCTTACAATCAGCATAAAGGCATTCCTACTCCCATGTTACAGATTCTAAAACAGAAACTTAAAACGGGTAGAGCCAAGCCTCCACTGGAGGTATTCTGACTCCAGTGCTGACTTTGTCTCTTGTCTTCGTGTTCCCTCCCACAATATGATGATTACAACCTTTCCCAAATGTCTCTCTGGGACCCTGTGTCGACTAGAGCCAACCCTTGGTCACCATAAGTGCAGCCATCATGGCCCATGGAGCCTTGGAGAAGTTGAAAATGTAATGCTTCTCTAAAATGACTTGCTATCTATTTCACCCAGAGATTGGTAGTCTTTCTAGTGTAGAAGAGTCATTGCTTTGAAAGAAATCCTCATCTAAATTCTTCCTACCACAATTGAAGCCCACACTTTCTTTTATTGCTCATTTCTCACTGAAAATACAGAACAACCAGTCTCTGCCATTAAATCTAATCTTCCTGGATGCTCTTGAAGATAACTACCAGCTAAATGGAGCTCTCTCTGGGAATGGTTTTTGAAATAAAAATCCTATTTTCTTGGTACTTCTGAGGAATCCAATGTCTAGCCTTTCCTAAGAGAAATATGATAGACTGTTGTAGCTAGACTAATTTGGTTTCAAGGAATTGAAACTTACTAGTGTTTTCTCAGACTGTAGGGCATTTGTTTTAGGAATATATGATCATGGGGCCTTGGGAAGAGCAGGTGGTTCTGGGTCCAAGGAGGCTTAAGAGATGTTGGCAACACAAAATCTGTGACTTTTCATTTTAGGGCTCCAGCTTAATGTTATTCTCCAGGGCTCTTGACTCTTCATCTCTACTGCCTAACTTTCACAATATCTATTCCATTAATCTACTTACAAAGAATTTCTGCTTCCTCATAATTTTAGATTTCACTTCACTATTTACTTTATTCTCTTTGTATTTCTTCACGTTAATGCCTTTGAGAAACAATCTGAATGGCCTAGACCATTTTTTCAAGACAGACTATGTATTAGTCAGCCAAAGGGGTACTGAAGCAAAATACCAGAAATTGTTTGATTTTTATAAAGGGTTTTTATTTGGGGTAGAAGCTTACAGTTACCAGGCCATAAAGCATAAGTTACTTCCCTCACCAAAGTCTATTGCCACATGTTGGGGCAGTTTGCCTGCTGATGTCTGCCAGGGTTCAGGCTTCCTGGAGTCCTTTCTTCCTGGGGCTCATTTCTCTCCGGGCTCAGCACCTCTGTTTTCTTCACAAGATCAGCTGTAGACTATGAGGCTCTCTCTGCTTTGCTGTTCTCTGCAAGGCATTACATTATCAGGCAACTGGCTCTGTCTCTCTCTCTAGGGCTTCTGCCATGTCTAAGGAGTCATCTCTATTCCTGTGTTCTTCTGTGTGTTCACTTCCCAGGCTTCAGCTAAAAAAAACTCCCAGCTCTGTCTTTTGCCATGTCTTTTTTCTGTGAGTCCCCACCCCTTGGTGGGCAGGGACAAAATACCCTCCTGATGTGGTCCAATCAAAGTCCTAATCATAATTTAATCAATTAAAAGTAATACCTCTGACAGACCAGTTTACAAACATAATCCTATAACTATTTTTGGAATTCATGAACAATGGGAAACTGCTACACTCCAGTCTCTGAATTCCAAAAAGATATTACAGTATTCAAAAAACTTTAAATCAGTAACATTACAAGTACAAAATCATATCACAATCAATTTAAAGAAATACAGTTTGTCTTGGACAAAATCCTGTCTGGCTGTGGACTTTTGAAAACAATTTATCTGCTTCTAATACAAATATGGGCAAAGGATAAACATTTTCATTACAATAAAGAGAAATTGGGAGGGAAACATGAGTCATGGGTCTTCCACAGTTCAGTAAAACAACAAGACATACTTCATTAGATGTGAAAGTCTGAGAGTCATTCTTAAGATGATAGTTTCTTCTCCCTGGTGCCACATGGGGACCCACACTTTTCACAGGTTTGCCCAATGGCCATTTTCTTGGCTCCATTCTCATCAAGCATTAGGGTGACAACTAAGCTCCAGACCTCACCCTGCAGGAGCACTGGGGTAATTGCCACACTTTACCCAATCTCTGGGTACTTTGGGTATTTGCTGGCACAGTGAAGTGAAGACAACACCCTTCCTAATCTTTGGCATACAGGCTCAACCCTCTCAGAGTAATGAGTTGACCACCTGATCTTCCCTAATTCATAGGGGACAGGTCCACCCCTCTCAGACCTATGGTGTGCTGACCTTAACTGCCCTAATCCTTGAGGAATGTGCTCCACCCTTTTTGTTCCCTGGGGCGGCAAAACTCTCCCTGAACATCAGGTGGGAACATCCACCCTCTTCAACTGCTGGGACAAACTCATCCTCTCTGTTCACGTGGGTGGGGTTCCTCCCCTTGGCCCAAGGTGATATCCTAATTCCAGATATCAGCTTCCATGGTTTTCCTCTTAAAGCTGTTTCTCCTTCAGTCTCTCCTCTCCATGCCCCTTTTAGTCCAAGCTGACAGTGGTTTTGTTCATACAGCATTCTCAAAAAGCTTGTTGGTTTTGCATGCAAGAAGCAGGGGCTCCAGCCATCAGACAGTAAGACTTTCTACAAGTCTTTTTGAGATAACTGCAACTTCAATCCTGATTTACAAGTTCCAAATTTATTTAAGTCCTCAAATGGGGCATTATCATCTGGAAGCTCGATTTCCAGAGGCTTGGAATTTCCAGAGTCAGTTTCTGTTTTCTTTGTGCCCAACAGTTCATTCCTCAGCTTATTTTTCTCATCTAGCATTTTGCTATAAGCTGTAAGGAGAAGCCAACCCTCATTCTCTGAGTTTACTTTGGGAATTCTGCAGCTGAAAACTCCCAGCTCTGTCCTTTGCCATGTCTTTTCTCTGTGAGTCCCCACCAACCAAGGGACAGGGACTCAATGCCCTACTGATGTGGCCCAAAGTCCTAATCATAATTTAACCAATTAAAAGTAATATCTCTGACAGACCAGTTTACAAACATAATCCAATAACTATTTTTGGAATTCATGAACAATGCAAAACTGCTATAGACTATATCCTAGCTTTGGGTTAGATAACCCTCATCTAATAAGATGCCCCTTCCTCAGTCACCTGGAACTGCTAGGTGATGGTATCACATGGTACAAAATGTGGCTGTTATCTTTAGCAGAGGCCATGAGCAAAGTTGTTTCCATTAGAAGGAGCTATGGGCATGACAGACAATGTGTTAAGTCAAAGGAATTTTACATAAAAGGGCCTATCCTACTGATTCTACCTTCCAAATATGTCTTAAATCCATCTGTTTCTCTCTGTCCCACTCTTACTATTCTAGTTCATGTCACCATCATCTTTTCTCTTTATTACAACAATAGCTTTTAGGCGTGTCTCTGCTTTCTGTGGTGTCCTATTCAATCCATTTCAATTGTGCAGCCACAGAGGACTTCCCAATACATACATTAACCTACTCTCTCCTCTGATGAAAATTTACAGTGACTTAGGATAAACCACAGATTTCTGAACATGATTTATGAGACCCATCTTGCCCCTTATCTAATCCTCTAATCTCATCTCCAGACTTCTCTTTTTCTTCTATTCTAGAGTTTAGTCATCCTCATTTTTTATCTGTGGGCCTTCTCCTAACTGACTTCTTTAAGTTTTTATGTGCTTCTTCACCTCTTCACCGTTAACATTCATTATCTTTATGTCCAACTGGTGCTTTTTTGACCTCCAAGTATAGGTGAGGTGCCCCCCAAGCATCTTGTACTTCCCCTATATAGCATGGAATCTTGATAACCTATTTGTAGTATTGTATCCTGATGAGGGCGCTAATGGTCTGAGGGCAGGGATTGTCATCACTTGCTCTCTAACACTGAGCACAGTGCCTAGTAGCTAATACATACTCCATCAATATGTGTTGAATCACTAAGAGGAATTGGTAGGTTTTTTTTCCCCATAGGATAATGATAAAAATTCCCTAAATGGGTGCTCTAATCCTTACACTATACCCAGTTCTCTTGGTCTCTGCTCTGGCTTCCTTGATCTTTCCTCAGTACTCTACTATACTTTCTCCATTCCCCTGCCACAGTCTTTGGCACATGCCATCTCCTCTGCCTAGAATATTATTCTCCTTTAGTCTTTCAGAGTTAAACTCAATTGTTACTTATTAAGGAAGACTTTTCTGACCTTACCTCCAGATTATGTAAAATCCCCCTTTTGTTTGTTCTCACAATTTCATGTACTTCATAAAAATATTAATTACAGTTTTAACTATATATTTATTTTTATAATTATGTCCATTCAGGGTTATTATTGCAATCTCAATCCTATCCTAATAGGAGAGGAAAAACTATTTATATGAATAATTTTAAAATAATGATACCTAATAAAACATGGCTTGGATATGGCATGTGGTCTGGTGAGAACATCAGAAGTCTTCAGAAGAAGGAGGATTGTGGGAAGATGGTAGAGTAGGGAGCTCCCAGACTCAGTCCTTCCACCAAAACAACTATTAAACAGTCAGAAACTGTCTGAAACAATTCTTTTGAAACTCTAGTCAAAATAACATGGTACAGAATCCAGGGAAGAGTGGGAGGAAGAGGCTAATAAAGTACAGTAAAAAACAGTAAATTGCTCTCTTCGAGTGGTGAACACCAGCACCCATTCCCCACTCTTGTGGCAGGCCACCATGGGTTCCAGCACATGGCTAGTTTGCTGGTGACAGAAAGGGACATACAAATCCTCTTTCCAAAGAACAGGGGTAGGCACAGCTGATCACTGATCATAGCTTTGGGTTAGTGAATTTGGGTCACTCAGAAGACAGGCTCTGAGGGAAGCCATTGTATCATCCCACCCCTGACAAAGATGGGGGCAGCCATTATTTCAACTTGCCCCAGACAGAGGTGGTAGCAATGGAGACTTAAGGATGCTGTGCTTCCTTAGGGCAGTGGGGGACAATTAGTTGATGAACTACATTTCCTGGGCAGGCCAGAAAACTCGGCTTTGGGGAGCCGTCAGAGAAGTTCCAGATAAGCCCTTCCTTATTCCTTCCTCAGGACTTTGGAGATGGTCTGTGCCCCTTAGTGGGCCCCCAACCCTGTTTTGGCTGGGAAAGTCCACTCCAGTGTGCTTCTCCTCTCAGAATTTGCCCTCCAGGCAAAAGTAGCCTGAGAAAACAAAAGGAGTATAAGAAACAACAGAGGTGGACAGTCTGGAGCAAAGTCCTCCTGGCTTCAAACATATGGGAGAGGGAGGTCTTTCTCCTGCTAAACAGAAGTATAACTAAACTCCAGTAAAGAGGAGAACTCCAAAACAACTAAAAAGCAAAAGCCCAGGTCAAGGCAGAAGCCCAGAAATACAAGGAAAACCCTGCATTCTGCATTCACCTTGGACAGACCATCCTGATAGGAGGGCTGAAGCTCAAGAAAATCTTTCTCTTATCACCAGGAGGTTATAATACCAAGAAACAGACATATCAGGGGATAAATTCCAGAGTTAACCTTTTAAAAGTCTAAAATGCATGGTGTACAACCAAAGAGTACAAGACAAACAATAAAAGGAAATGTTGACCCATCAAAGGAAGAGAATAAAAATCCAGAAAACACCAATGAAGAAGACCAGAATGTGCACATACTGAACAAAGCCTTCAAAAAAAATGATCTTAAAAATGATCAGTGATTTGAAGGAAAATACAGAGAAAGAACTAAAGGATATCAGGAAAACAATGAATTAGCAATATGAGAATTTTAGTGAAGAGATAGACATTTTTTAAAAGAACCAAACATACTAATGGAATTGACAACTACGGTTACTGAAATGAAAAATTCCTGGGAGGCTTTCAAGAGGAGATTGGAGCTGGCAGAAGAATCAGGGAAGTAGAAGACAAGACACTTGACATGAGTCAAGGTGATGAGAGGAAAGAAATAAAGAATAATTACAAGTGAAAATAGCATAAGACATCTCTGGTACACAATCAAATATACCAACATACACATTATGGGGGTGCCAGAAAGAAAAGAAGGGGCAGAAGAAATAGTCAAGAAATAATGAAAAAGAACTCCCCAAACTTAGCAAATGACACGAATACACACATCTAAGAAGTCCAGAGAACACTAAATAGGATAAACATTTACAAAGGTAACCATTTGGGTAATTATAGATGCCAGTATTATTGTAATGTATTGTTTGGTATGTAACTTCACTTCTTCCTTCTCACAGATACAAAATGCAAATGCATAAAAATAATCTGTCTTTTGACACACAGTGAACAAAGATATAAGTGGTAACAAGTACAAAAAAAAATTGGAGGGAGAGAGAAGCATAAGAAAAGTATATGTGTGCTATTGAAGTCAAGTTGGTATCAAACCAATGTTAATTTTTAACTCCATGGAAACCACAAGGAAAATAGATAAAAATATAGCCAGAGAGAAATGAGATTTCACTTAATATGGTACAACACAAAAAATCAAATATATATAAAACTAGACATTAATGGAAGTGGGCGACAGAATGGGTATAAAACTTAAAAAGCTAAGTAGCAAAATGGCAGAAGAAACTCCTGTATTATAAGCCATGACTTTAAATGAAAATGGATTAAACTCTCCAGACAAAAGACAGAGATTGGCAGAATGGATAAAAAGCATGACCCAACTATATGCTGTGTGCAAGAGACTCACCTTAAATTAGAAGATACAAGCTGAGGGTGAAAGGATGGGAAAAATACACCATGCAAGTAGTAACCAAAAGAGAACCAGGATAGCTATGCAATTTTCAGATAAAATAGACTTTAAGTCATAAACGTTACAAGGGACAAAGATTGTCATTATATACTGATAAATAGGACAATTAGACAAGAAGATGTAACAGTTATAAATATATATGCTTCTAAAAGAAATGCTCAAACTATATGAAGCAAATACTGACAGATTTGAAAGGAGAAATTGAAGGGTCTACCTTAATAGTAGATTTTATTACACCACTATCAATAATGGATAGAACATCTAGTCAGAAGATCAATAAGGAAATATAAGTCTTAAATAATACTCTAAAACAACTAAATCTAGCAGACTTATATAGAACACTTCATCCCACAAAAACAGGAAACACATTCTTTTCAAATGCTCATGGATCATTCTCTAGGAGACACCATATCTGAGGTCACAAAACAAGTCTCAATAAATTAGAAAATATTGAAATCATACAATGTATATTCCCCAACCACAATAGAATCAAGCTAGAAATTAAGGAGAGAGAGAAAAGGAAAATTCACAAATATGTGAAAATTAAACAGAATACTCCTAAAGAACCACTGGGTTGAAAAGGAAATCACAAGCAAAATTAGGAAATTTCTTGAGGCGAATTGAAAATGAAAATACAATATACCAATACTTATGGATGCAGCAAAGCCAGTCCTGAGAGGGAAATTTACAGTTGAAAATGCTTACATTAAAAATGAAGAAAGACTTGAAATCAGATACTTAAGCTCAGTACTGGAAGAACTCAGAAAAGAAGAGTAAACAAAACCCAATGTGAGTAGAACAAAAGAGATAACAAAGATTAGAGCAGAGAAAAATGAAATACAGAAAAAAAAAAAATCAAAGAAACAAAAAAATTGCTTCTTTGAGAAGATCAACAAAATTGAAAAACCTTTAGCTAGTCTGCTAAAGGAAAAAAAGATAGAGAAAACAATTAATTAAAATCAGAAATGAAGAGGGGGACATTACTACTAACACCTGATGAAATAAAAAGGACTATAGAAGGTTACTATGACCAAATGTATGGCAATAAATTAGATAACCTAGATGAAATGAAAAAAATTCTTAGAAATACAAAAACTATGTATATTGACTTAAGAAGAAATAGAAGATCTCAACAAACCAATAACTAGTAAAGAGAGTGAATCAATAACCCAAAATCTCCCAACCAAGAAAAGGCCAGAACCAGATGTTCACAGAGGAATTCACCAAACATTCCAAAAAGACTTGATTCCATTTCTGCTCAAATTCTTCCAAAAAATCGAAGAGGATGGAACACTCCCTAATTCATTTTATGAGACCAACATCACCCTCATACTAAAGGTAGATAAAGATATCACAAGAAAAGAAAACTACAGACCAATATCTTTTATGGATATAGATGCAAAAATACTGATAAAACACTAGCAAACTGAATCCAACAGCATATTAAAAGGATTATAAACCATGATTAAATGGGTTCATCCCTAGTGTTCAGTGTTGGTTCAATATAAGAAAATTAATGTAATACACCACATTAACAGAATAAAGGGGAAGAAAAAAAACAGATGATCATCTCAACTAATGCAGAAAAGTTATTTGACTAAGTACCCCTTCTTGATAAAAACACTTCAAACACTAGGAATAGAAGGAAACTTCCCTTAACATGATAAAGGGAATCTATGAAAAGTCCTCAGCTATCATCATACTTTGATGGTGAAAGACTGAAAGCTTTCCCTGTAAGATCAGGAACAAGACAAGTATGCCTATTGTCATCACTGTTATTCAAGTTGGATTGTACTACAATTTCATGCCAGATAAATTAGGCAAGAAAAAGAATAAAAAGTATCCATATTAGAAAGGAAAAAGTAATTTTTTCCCTATTTGCAAATGATATGAGCCTAAATGCAGAATATCCTGAAAAATCTATAACAAAGCTTCTAGAGCTAATAAATGAATTCAGCAAAGTGGAGGGGTACAAGATCAACACTCAAAAATCAGGGTTTACATTTTAATACATAAGCAATTAACAATTGGAAGAAGAAATCACGAAAAAAATTTCACTCACAATAGCAACTAAAAGAATTAAACATCTAAGGGATAATCTAACCAAGGATGTAAAGGACTTGTACATAGAATATTACAAAAATTGCTAATAGAAATCACAGAAGACGTAAATCAATGGAAGGACATTCCATGTTCATGGATTGGAAAACTAAATATCATTAAGATGGGAATCCTACCCAAAGCAATTTATAGATTCAATGCAATCCTAATCAAAATTCCAACAATCTTCTTTGCAGAAATGGAAAAGCCAATTATCAAATTTATATGAAAGGGCTAAGGGGCCCCAAATAACTAAAGCCATCTTGAAAAAGAAGAATGAAGTTGGAGGACTCATACTTCCCCATCTTAAAACTTATTACAAAGGCACAGGCTTAAAAAAAAAGTGCATGATGCTGTCCCAGAGGTAGACCAATGGAATCAAACTGAGAGCTCAGAAATTAACCCTCACATTTATAACTGTCTGATTTTTGACAAGAGGGCAATGACTACTTGGAAAAGAATCATCTCTTCAACAAATGGTGATAGAAAACTGGATCTCTATCTGCCAAAAAAGGAAAGACCCTTACCTCACACCTTATACAACAATCAACTCAAAGTGGATCAAAGACCTAAATATAAGAGGCAGAACTATCAAAGTCCTAGAAGAAAACATAAGGAAGCATCTTCAGGACCTTTTGTTAGTCATTAGTTTCTTAGATTTTACACCCAAAGCACAAGCCACAACAACAAAAATATAGATAAGTGTGACCTCGTCAAAATTAAAAATTTTTGTGCCTTTAACAACTTTATTGTGAAAGTGAAATGGCAACTTACTCAATGGGAAAAAATATTTGGAAACCATATATCCAATAAAGTTTTAATATCCAGAATATATAAGAAATCCTTTATCTTAACAACAAAAAGACAAACGACCCAATTAAATATGGGCAAAATACTTGAATAAATATACAAATGGCCAGGAAGTTTGTGAAAAGATGTTCATTAGCCATCAGAGAAATGCAAATCAAATCAACTAGACACAATTTCACACCCATTAAAATAACTGCTACTTTAAAAACAGAATATAAACATGTTGGAGAGAAAGTGTAAAATATGAATACTTGTTCATTGCTAGTGGCAATGTAAAATTGTGCAGCTGCTGTGAAAGTTTGGTGGTTTCTCAGAAAACTAAGTATAGGTACTACTAGATGACCTGGCAATCCCACTACTAACTATATACCCAAAAGAACTGAAGCAGGGACTTGAACAGATATTTGCACACCAATGTTCATAGTGCATTATTCACAATTGTCAAAAGATGGAAGCAACCCAAGTGTCCATTAGCTGATGAATGGATAAACAAAATGTGTTATATATACATATAATGGAATATTCATTCATAAACGGGATGAAGTTCTGATACATGTGACAACATGGATGGACATTGAAGATATTATGTTGAGTGAAAGAAGCAAGACTCTAAAAGACAAATATTGTATCATCTTACTGCTTTGAAATAATTAAAATAAGCAAATAAGCAAATGTATAGACTTAGAATCTAGAATATTGGTTAGCAGGGGATATAGTGGGTATAGGGAATGGGAAGTTAAGGCTTAAAATGCAGAGGCCTCCTGTTTGGAATGATGCGAATGTTGGTATGGTATGGACAGTGTAACAGAATTAACATAATACAATGTTAATTATACTAATATTGTCAATATAATTAACAGCAGTGGAGTATATATCTGAATATAATTAATAAGGAAAATGTTAGATTGTATATGTGGTAACAGAATAAAAATTTAAAAAACAACCATGGATCTACACTACACAAACAGTGAACCCTAAATTAAGCCATTGACTATAGTTAATAGTATAGTTATTAAAGGTGCTATCATTAATTGTAACAAATCTTCCACACCAATGCAAGGTGTTGGTGGTGGGTGGCATACGGGAATTCTGTATTTTGTGCATGATTGTTTTATAATCCGCTACTTCTCTAATAAAGAAAAAAAGCTGGGAAAAATCTTCAGAAACCAGTTACCAGATGAAGTGGAAAGGGGACTAGCAATGGAGTCAGATGACAATGGCTTGAATCTCTGCAATGCAATGAGCCAGTCTTGCAATCTTGAACATATTCCCTCATGTCTCTTAATTTCAACTTCCAATACTGTGAAAAGTGGGTAATAGCACTTTCCCCCTTTTCTGAAGATTAAAAGAGAAAAAACAGATAACTATCTGTGTAAGCTGCAGCATAAGGTACTTATACTGCCAGAAAACATTTCAAAATTCTTCAAATAAAAGTAAGCATAGATTCAGAGCACAACTTTTCTCAACATCCAAAATTTGGAAACACTGTCAAAACTAAGAAAGCCTCTGGAATAGTGATTTCTGCATTTTGTTCCTAACAGGAATCAGATTCTTATGGTATCAGATTTGCCAGGCTAGAGATCAAATGAACAAAATAAATCTGTTGAGCTCACTGATTGCCCATTTGAGAGATGATGAGATTGTAACAGTGCTTAATAAACAGCCTTCTGGGGTGTGGGCTGATAAAGGGAATCCAGACATCCCCAAGGGACTAGGTATAATGGGAAAATCCACTTCCCTCGGTCCCAGTGCTCCTTTTCTGTATGTGCTCTATGAAACTAGAAAGGGGGGATTTGAAAATGTCTCACCTTTTTAGACACTTTTGATTTGAAGAGCTCAAAGCCCTATATACGAATAATCCAATTTATTGAAGTTTATTTACAGTATTCATGCCACTTAATCCTCACCAACCCTTTGAGGTGGGCACTGTTGTTATTCAATATCCTAAGGAAATGAGGGATGAGAGGAAGGAAATTTACCTGAGATCCCTCCCTCTTCTGTGTCCACACTCAGGCATCTAAGGCATTGGCTAGTAAGGAGAGTCTGTCCTGAGCTTGCTCTGTGCTGGTGAATGTGAGAGTTAGAGAAGGAGCCCCAAGCAGCCTGGCCTTTGGATTCCTTCAAAACATTCACCTAAATCCTTTGTTCCTCCCATTGCAGAAAGAGAAACTGAAATCTAAGAGGGTACGTCACTTGACCAATGCTACACAGAGAAGGGGCAGAATGTGAATGTGTCACATCTGGAATGGTCCACGGCACACAGTAGGGACCCAATCAATGAGCCTAAACTGATCCGACTGTATGTTCCTCTTAACAGAGAGCCCTGGGAGAAGGGTCTGATGCTGACATCAGGGGAAGAATTCAGGGCACCTGGCTCCCAAGTTCTCTGAGTATGTGACTTGCCCAGTCAAATCCCCACGTACCCAGGTGAATGTCGGACGTGGACACCAGCTGCAAATCTAGGCTTCGTGAATCTTCATTTGAAAATGTCATGCAGCTCCCAGGCAGTGGCGGCTTTCACGTTAATTAAATACTGGCCCGAAATGCTTCTGAAATGATGGTGAGTAATTTCAAGGCGCACAAATAGCATTTTGAAGGGGTCATGAAATTTGCCTTTATCAGTGCTCACAGACTAACTAATTACAGAGCAAAGTTACGTCGCAGTTTCACATAACACCTCAATCCATTACAGCAGCCCCCTTTTCCATTCAAGGAAATCTGTGTGCATATTATTTTCCTTTCGGGAGAAGAGAGAAGAGCCTCAGATGAGGTTCCGCTTCGGCGGAGCTGTCTGTCCTTCCACAGAACTGTCTGTCCATGGAATGGGATGGATGGTGAACCAGGCGGACTAGAAGGGAAAATCTCAGACTTGGGGTCAGCTAGACCTTAATCAAATCTCCTGAGCAATTTGTTTATTCACAGAGGGCTTCAGTTCTCTCATTTTTAAAACAGAAATAATTGTAACACTCTTCTCATTAGTTCAACGAGGGCTAAAATGGCAAATGCTGGTAAAGTCCCTAGCATCTGGCAGAGGCTTGGATTGAGGGCTAGAAAGGCTTGTATTCCTCTGGAAGGGGCAGTGAGATTCCTGGGTATCTGAGGCTTCCATTCTCTGAAGACCTTCTCCTAAACCAGAGAGTAACAGACTAGATCGTCATATTTTCTCTATTACCCAGGAAGCAATAGTAATGCATAGTTCTTCCAGAAGTGGCAGGAAAATCCATGCTCACTGCCATACCTGTAGGGAGCCTGGCACCTTTAGTGCCAAATCACGCTGTGGTATCTCCTGGCTCGGCTTTCCTTTCTTCCTAATTGGAAGGAGTGGTATGGGAACTCTTTATCTTTGTCTCTTCTGTCTCTTCCATCATTAATATTTCCTCTTTACTGGATTATTCCTGCGAGCATACATATACTCTGTTATTTTCCCCATGTTACAAAACCCGTTGATCTCACTTTGCCTCCGATTACCGCCATATTTCTTTGCTTCCTTCCCTGGTCAGACGTTTGGAAAGCTTCGACTTTATGTTCTGTCTCCAGTTCTTTCCTTCCTTTGTGTCATGAACTCCTGCCAAGCTCTTGCTTCTCTCCCTCTATGGGAAAGCTGACTGATGACCACCTCATTCCTAAACCCAACAGCTAATTGTCTTTTTCTTACTTGACTAGTCAGAAGCATTTCATGTAGCTGATCCTGCCTTCATCCTTGGAACACGCGACTCCTTTGACTTCTAGAACACTTTTTGCTCCCCACTTCCTAATGTTGGGGTGCTCCAGGGCTGTACCACTTGCTCTTGCCTTTCCCTAGAGAAATGTGGGGCTCTCAGAACAAGAATTCCACTGCCTCCCCTCCCTACCTCCCCCAGGTCTTTTGCCTAATGCCATCTCTTTAGTGAGAGCTTCTGTTTAAGTCACACAATACCTTCCTCATTCCTCCTTCCCTGCTTTGAATTTTCCCGCGTCACTTACTATTCTCTGGCTTATCTTTATTAGTTATTGTTTTATTTTTTTTTCCTATTAGAATGTCAGTTTGGAGCAGCAGAAATTTTTCTGTTTGGTTCATTGCTATTTCCCCAGTATCTCTTTACCTGGTTCGTATTAGGTGCTCAAAAATATGCTTATAAAATATGTAATAAATGTAAAAATAGTTGTAAAAAAAATGTACAAACAAATGTCTTTCAGAATTAGATGAAATGATTAGAATTCCCAATACCATAAGTGGTAATTTAATTTGGAGCTAAAATGAAATTTAAAGATCTCTTAGGGCCACTTCCTCATTTAAAAATGAGGAGTCTGAGGAGTAGAGACAAACGAGCCTACTCAAAGCCAGCTTGCTGGTTAAACCTCATGCTTCATGGGCCAAAGTTGTTTAATCATCCAAGGACCGACTTTTCTGGTCCTTCTCTTCTCAAAAGCCAGGTTGTAAAGTTAACATTAGAGAGTCTCACGTAAAACATTTGGACATTCTAAGGCTTGTTTGCTTAAGGATTCTACTTTCATATTTGCCAGTATATTTTTTTTGCATGATTGTGGCTAAAAATAGCCAGCTCCTACAGATAGCAAGGCCATCGGTTTCACAGCAACATTCACCTGAAGCCCAATTAGTCCTAAACCACAGGTAAAGGTTACTGTTGTAGGCCAAGTAATATCTTATGTCAAATGATGTGCTGAAATGTAGTCTGGAAGGGAGGCCAAGTGACATCATATGTGATTTATAGTCTTCAAATCTTTTCTTCACTTGAACTAAATACAGAATTTTCCCAGGACTGAGATCTGACTTGTATTTTAGACTTTGAAATTCCACTGGCTTCATTAGCTTTAGATTCTGGGATTTTAGAGTGTTGAGCAAGAGCAAAGCTGAGCTTTTATTAATCATAGTGTAAGACTTTGGGTGTTCATTAACTTTTTTTAGATTTTTTTTTTTTTTTTAGTTAACTAGTATGTTAGGGGTCAAAGTTGTACCAAATTTGGTAGGCTCTTGCCTGCTGCCATAACCCTGCAGCAGTTCCACTGCAAGGACCAACTTGTATATTTACTTTTATGTGATTTGCAAGTGATTTGCAAGCTTTTTTGGGTGTGTTTGTGTGTTTTGGCATAGTGTCATATTTTAGATAGGAAGTAGGTCCTAGTTCCTATTTCTTCCACATAAGGTATCTCAGAATAATATCTTAAATCCTCGCAAATTGATCTTTCTTGATACTTTCTACCGACTTCTCATTTCCCCAAGCTGGATATCAAATGAACCCTTGTTACCTATCTTTTCCTAATTATGATTTTTCTCTTTAGGTCCCTCGGCACACCTATGAGGCACAATGCTCAGCTTCTCTAGAAGTTGCATTTCGGGTTTCATGCTGGCAGGTTGGCTCTGGGTCCACTACATTTTCCTTATGGAAAGTACAGAGAAACGTTTTCTAAAGTTATGTTCAGTACACGAAACTAAGGAAGAGTTTATGTGAAAATCATGAATACTACGAGAAAAAAATAATCGGTGGAGTGAGTGCTCTAATTCTCAGAGGTTGTCCCAAATGTTTTTTCTTATCCTTAAGCAATTTGTTTACCAGTTACTGAGTCAGGGCCCTTGCTAGGTAATTATCTCACTTGATCCTTACAGTAACCCAGAAAGAGGTATTTCTCTTCCTTTTACATAGATAGGCAAAATAGAGGCTGAGAGTAGTTAACCATCCTAAACTCTCACACCCAGGATGTGGCAGAGTCCAGATTCAATTCAACTGGGGCTTTGCTTCAAATGCTAAGACCTGCTCCGTTATATTGCACTGCCTCTTTCCATCAACTTCTCCATTTTTTCTTTCAGGTCAAATGGGAGTATTTAACAATATTAGGACAATGGTATTAAGCTGATCCTTTTACTTCCCTTTCTTTGGCTCTAGGTCACCAAGCTTGACACTTGAATGAGTGTGATAAACCCTTGAAGCAAAGGAACACTGCCCTCCCCTGTGCCACTCAAGCACTCTTTATAAACCAGATTTGCTTTAGCACGACATTTAGTATTATTGCAGTATCATCCCGACAAGTCCAAATGCCCTGCTTGAATACCAGCTTTCCTGGTGGTAAAGGGACTTATTCCTATTTGTAACACAAATGTGAATCACCAGGGGAAATCAAATTGATGGCTCAGAGGTCATAGTACTGAACTGGTAGTAGGATTACTTTTCTCACGGACACTCAGAACTGATAGATTAACCTCCACTGTGGCTTCTGCGTGAGCTATCTTATATTTAACGTTCCCCGAATTCCACATCAGGAAGAGTTCAGGGTTATCAACTTGGTATTTTCTCTAAATAAACCCAAGCTGTTCTCCCAGACTCCAAATATGGGAGTCCAGGGAATATTCTGCTGCCAGCTTTTAAAAATGTCCACTCACACAAAAGTTATTTGGAATTCGAGTGTTCCATTTGGAAGAGACTTAATCATGAACTTGTTAATTCAAACTCAAAACTGAATCTCCAAAAGATTGAATACTTTATGATTTCCTAGGGCCTTTTCCACATTATCCTTATTTTTATTCTGGTTTCTTCTGGAAAATTCACTAGTTTACTAAGTTTCTGCAAATGGTTTCTCTGGAATCCCCCTGTGGATACTACCTAATATTTCCTATTTGGGACCCTTAATGTCCCTTCATAGCTGTAGCAGAGTCATCTATAAACAGACCCTGATTTCAGTTGATCACATTAAAGACAATTAAAAAGATTACACTTCTGCAAGTCTAGGATGGGCTAAGCATTGTGCTGGGTACAGCGTTATGGAGATGAATCAGTTCCGGCCCTTCCTGCAGCTTATCCTTTCAACTTCTACTCTACCTAGTTCCCTTTGTCCTGTTCATGATTCTCCTGCATTTATTCTGACAGGCTCTTTTCCTAGGTAAAGCCCCACCTCTTTATATGTTCTCCTCCACTGTGCATTTCAGAGCTGCCACTAACTCTCGGAATGACCTTGAAGATGTCACCCAGAATTTTCCCCTGTGGTCTGTCTACATGGTGGCAGGATGAAAATGACCAAATGGATGATGTGACCATGTAGATGGACCATACCCTATTGGATGATTTGTCAATTACATTGAAATCTTTGCTATAAAGGTTTTGTCAAGAATTTTTTGAAAATGCACACTTAGAACTAATAGTTCACTAGTGCCCTACAAAACTCTACAGTGTTCTGAAGAGGGTTGATTATGGGTTCTTTTCAACATATCTACTTTAACAATTCCATATTGGTGGCCCTATGTCCAATGTATTGCTTGTACTTTATCACCCTAATTTCCTTCCTGTCTCTCTCTTTGACATCTCTGAAGTCATGCAATGTGTTGCTCTTTGATTTCGTGATGTAGTGGAACGAGTTATAGGGAAATTTGTGCCATCCAGCATCAGCTATCACTACCTCTCTGGACTTTGCTAGTCTCACATGTATAAAATGGGATAATATACTTAACCAAAGCAAAATTTAGAATCTGGGGTCTCTTTTTCTTCAAAGTCTTGACGTTCAGAGATAGTGAATGTCTTTGATACAAGATCCTATGGCTAGGATTTGCCTTCTTTCTCTCTCTGATTCCCCCCTGCCACACTTTATTAGGATGTCCTTTGTTTCCCCATAAAGTTCCCCACAACACTTTTCTCACATCAGAAAAATAAAAGGATTAGCAAGAAGAGGTAGTGACAAAATTCTGATTAATGATATCTTTCCTGAACCCCGTCAGACTGTAGGAATTAGTGTCTATCTGTGAGGGAACTGATTTCACAGGCTCTGTGGATTGAATCAGGCTGGAAATGTGGAAGAATTTGTTCCTGGCCAATGCCTTGCCGAATAGCAAAAAGAACAGAACGTTTTAGACCTTCACAGAATTCACATAAAGAGTTTGATAATGCCCCAAAATGCCAACATTTTTCACTGTCATTGTACCATGGAACTGTTCAAGTGGTGGCAGGTTGTCCTGGAATTCGTATGTTTTCTATCAACTCCAAGAAGATACTCAGATAAAAATGAGTAAGACAAGGTTATGACAGAATCAATACAAAAATGCCAGGTTTTGAGAAGGGCACACAAAGTTTTGGACAGTTTTTCCATGAAGGATTTCAGTGGCGCATTGTTAAAGAAATAATAATCCACTGAGGATGGGAGGCGAAGGCCATTTGTGAAATGTGTGCTTGATGTTCTCCTGCCTCCCTTGTCACTGCCCTTCTCTTTTCTTGGCTCTAGAATGCTTGTCCCATGGCCCGTTTCTTTAATCTTAATTTGTGGTCAGATACATTCTCCAAAGGCATTAGCTGATAAAAAGGTTTAGATTAGCAGCACAGTTTTGTATAGTTCAGTTCTTTATATTTTTCAAAGTACTTCCACTTTATCGTATTTACCTTTCGTAACAACTCTATAAAACAGGTATTTTTTTGGTTTGTTTTTTATTTCATTTGTTTCTAAAGTAGGTGTTTTTAATCTGTATTTTAAATATATGGAAACTAAGGCTCAGAAGTTATTTACTCAAGATAACACTATCAAACCGACTCCAAGTCTTTTAATTCTTGTACACACTCTGTTGTCTCTCTCTGGACCACTGTGGGGCTGTGTTCATTTCGGAGGAGACATTAAGCCTTGGAATGAGGCTGTAGTTATGGAAAGGTGAGGTACAAGGGAGAACATTTTAGAGAAAAAGGCGCTGCTCAGTATTTCGTTTCATCTTCTCAGGGATCAGATAACAATGCTGCCCTCTGTCTGCTTCCTGCAGCTGGCTCCCCTCTTTATTCTGAAGGAATTTACTCTGCTGTCAGGGCAGAATTGAATTCACACTTTAGAGCCACTGTTACCATTTGTGCAAGTCGTGGAGATAATTTAGGAATTTAAGCATAGTGATGCAAATGCTCTTCAACTTCTGGTCAGATTGTTAGTGTCTACTTCCTTGAAATGGATTCCAAGGCTGCATCTCGTCTCAGTAGAATAGCACCTGTGTGGAGCTGAAAGTACAGGTCTAGCATTGCTGGATTTTCTCTAGGTTCTTGGCAATGCTGCAAAAAAGAATTTAAGTACATGCCAGTTTAGTTAGGCCAGTAGTTTATTAACAAAATGAGAGAAGAGAAATAGGAGAAAAGAACACATTATGGGTCCCACGTAGACTTGCAGGCTGGTCCGGTCAGAGAGGAAAAGGGTAAAAAATAAAAGGCCAAAAAGGACCCATGTAGTCTGTGCGCTGGCTTTTTAGACCATTACCTATTCTTCCCACTTGCTAATTTCGGAGAAGGGTCCCAGTTGTTTGCTGTTTTGATTGATTACCCTAAACGTCAGTCCCCGTGGGGACCCAATGATAAGGCCCCTTGGGACTCTCCTGGGCTTTTCCTTGATCTGGGCATCAAGGAAAATTCTTGCAGGTTCTTCCAGCCATTTTCTGGGGGGGAGGGGGGTTCTTTCTCTCGGAGGATTTCCAGGAGGGATTCCATGACCGTGTGTCTCATGGCTGTGGTTTTCTGCCAGGGTCCAGCTTCGTCTTTTTAACTCCCTAAACTAGCCTGCCTCAGTTTATCTGTGATTCCTAACATCCACAGAAACATGGTGTGTTAACCTTTGAGCGGTTCCCTGAAATCACGTACTCCAAATGCCTTATTTTATAAATTAGGGAATGAAGGCTTGGAAAAGGGAAGTGCCTTATCCCAGTCTCACTGCACGGATGCGAAGTCACTTAAAGACAAAGCGAACCCATTTTATCTGCTGTTCTAGTTTGATTCCTTGACTCCTGCCAAAGATGCAGCCATTCCGTAAACTATCCTGTCTCCTCTTATTCTCACTTTGAAAATCTCCTTCAGAGCTTTCCATTCTTCCTTCCCTCCAGCTATTTAGAACCTCTGTGCTTCTTTCCCCTCTCCTGCCTTGAGCTCTCCTCTCTGGAGGGGTCCGCCCTAGTCTACCTTTATGTGCTATGGCCATGACCCAGACTTTGCCTTCCATCCTCTCGCCTCCATCAAAACTGATCTACCAATGCCCATCATTGTTAGGTCATTGCATCCCACACCAACCTATTAAAAGATGGGCATTCCCTCTCGATTTAGAGGTGGCGTGGACATCGCCATCCCAGGCCCCACCGGAAGGAGAAATATAATATGGATTGGAGTGGCCTTGCTATGGTAGAACTTGTGACTCTAGCCATGGAAGAAATTGTGGCATTGATGTGGGGACAATGGCCATGGAAGTTGCTGAGAGCAGGGAGAGGGAGGAAGAGGTGTGATATGGGGCATTTGAATGATATTGCAGGGACAGATGCAGGACATTGTATATCCTGCCATAACCCACTGGATGGACTGGGAGAGAGTGTGAACTACAATGTCAACTGTGAACCATGCCGTGTGGCAGTGCTCCAAAATGTGTTCACCAAATGCAGTGAATGTGCCACACTGATGAAAGGGGAGGTTGATGTGGGAGGAGTGGGGTGGGAGATGGGGAGTGGGGTGTATGGGAACCTCTTAAGTTTTCAAAACTAACATTTTGTATCATCTATTTATCTTAGAAAAAAAAAGAAAGAAAAAGATGGGCATTGCTTAATATCTTACCTTCCTGTAAGGTATTGGGGTTATACACATGGGGCTCATAGAGATATGTCGCCTTATTCCCTAGGTAACATCTCAGATTATTAGGATTGGAGTACGGGAGGAGGCTGGTGCTAGTGAGACGTGAGCTAGGCTGGCAGGGAGCTCTTCAGCAGCAGCCATCAAATCAGGGCCAGTCCTGATTTTATAAACCCATCACCCTATTTCGTTTCATCAGCTCACATTCACAAAACCCCCACCTCTTTGATCCCCTCTCTTTTCTGTGGCTCCTGATACCTCTTGACAGGTGCCCACACTTTCCAGCTACAGAACTCAAAGATCCACGGGAGGGGAATTGCCCTCCATCTCCTGGCTGGTCCCGGAAAGGACCAGGGAAACTGCCGCTGCTTGCAGCGCCACAGCTACCCCTCCCTCTGCGCAGCCCATTGAGCCACCCTGCTGTTCTTCCATTTCTCTCAGAAATCCGTTTTCCCCATCCCTCTGCTGTACAGGGGCGCAGCTCCCCTCACTAGGATCTGAACATGTTGAGTTCCCATTGATGATGTTTTTGCTTTTCAAACTGACAGTGACCCTTTAGTGGATAAATATCGTATTCGATTTAAACTCCCACCCTTTGTTTAGTCTTAAACAAAACTTCCTTCCAGCAGGAGGGAGTGGGGTTAAAACAACCATTTCTCTGGTGTTACTGGAACATAGAGCACTAAGGAACAAGCACCGTGGCCCCTGCCAGCCACGGTGCCCGTCTGAGCTCTGCTTAGACCTGGATGGAGGTCCTGGGAACCAGCAGGTGGCATTCCTGCAGCTACAGGGACAGCAGGTGTCATGGTTTGCTCAGGCATCACGGTCCTTGGGTTAACGTCAAAAATTATCGCTGAGGATCCATAAAGCATAAAGATTTCTTTTCACAGAAGAAGTTATGGGAATGGAGGTAGGATATACTAGTGGTAAACATTTACAGGTCATCTGGAACCAAAAGACAACATTGTATATTTTACAAGGTAGTAAAAAAAGAAATAAGCTGTGCAGCATCCTGAATTGGAATTATAGAGCCCTAATCATAATATTTCATGTTCACTATCTTCCACATGCCAGGCTCTGTAATAGAAACTGTCTCTTAATACAGAGATTATTTCTAATTCACACAACCACATAGCACGTGTCAGATATATTATACTTGTTTTTAAGATGAGGAATCCATGGCTTAGAGATGTTACCTACATCAAGGTCACCCACTATCCATTACAGATGGAATTAGGATTTGAACTCAGTCCTCTCATCAAAAGTCCCTGTTGTTTTTTATACTGAGTCATGCTGACTCTTAAAATCTGTATGCAACCTGTGTGACATTCCAGCCTATTAAGAAACCAAAACAAATGTTAGAGGCTATCTCTCCAACTTCCGTTGTAAAGGAATTAATAAATATTCTACACCAATATATGGGCCAGCCTGAGTTTTGAAGCATAACTAATGATTGGCAGGGCTGAATGAAATGTAAAATAAGGAGAGAAGAGGCCTGCATGATACGTCTTCAGCAGTGGCGGGAAGGTCACTTGTGCCTCAAAATAACCCATCCTGTCACCACGCCTGGCCTTTCCTAAAATTACTGTCTGTCAGAGTTGGAAAAAACCTTAGGGAACATCTTGTTTTACTCTATTTTATAAATGAGGGATTGAGGTTCAGATCTGTGATGTGACAGCCCAAGATCTCATAACTACTTGATGTAGAAAGAAAAAAAAGTCGTGGGTGGTCCAATGACGGGCCCTTGATACTGATGACCATGCTTGTGAGCCTACGACGTTTTTAGATCTTTCAAAATCCTGATTAAAAATGCAGGGACCTCCGGTAAGGAAAGAAAATAGATTTCATCATATGCCAACTCAGATGCACCGGTGGTAGTTACCTGAATTATGCTGACAAGGATTTGGAGGCTGCATCCAGAATCTGAGGGACAGTTCCGGGGTTCCTTAGAGATGCCTGCATTACCCACAGGAAGGGCCTTTCACAGCACACGTGGTGCCATGAACTATTGCTAACCCGCAGGATGAAAGTCTCCTTAATGCCCAATCGGCAGAGAGGGAAGATCTGGCCCTAGCACCAGAAAACCTGTGTTCATGCCCTGACCTGTGACACGGATGAATCAATGTCCCTAAATTGTGCTTTCCTCAACCATAAAAAGGGCTAATAATATAATAGCTTCAGCACCTCATAGGATAGCTTTGAGGAGACTTTGTAAATATAGGTCCTACTCTTTCTAATTGAAAACCAGATGTAATCGGGCCCAGATCGGGGTAAAGGGAACTCAAAATAAAGGCAGAAACATGTGTTTCTAACGGGGCCAAATTCTTCACTCTAACATCTGATCATGATCTTCTTCCCTCCTAGAGAAATCCTAGAGGTCAATTTTTGCTTCATGACTAGCTCCAAAAAAAATTGGCAAGTAGTATTTTTTTAAAGATTTTATTGATTTATTGCTCCCCACCCCCTTGTTGTTTGCATGTGCTGTGTCTGTTCGTCTTCCTTGTTTCTTTTGGAGGGAATGGGAACCAAAACCTGGAACTCTGATATGGGAGGGAGGTGCCTAATCGATTGAGCCACCTCTGTTCCCTGCTTTGGTTGTGTCCGTCATTATGTTTTTTGTGTGTGTCTCTTGTTGCATCATTTTGTTGCATCAGCTCACTGTGCTAGCCCATTGCACCAGCTCACTGTCTTCTTTAGGAAGCACTGGGAACTGTATCAGAGACCTCCCATGTGGTTGGCGGGAGCTCAATCTCTTGAGCCTCATCCACTTCCTGCGAGTAGTTTTTTTGATCTGACTGAATGTGCACTCTGCTCTGGCCTGGTGTGCTTTGCCCTTGACACTGTCTCTAGCCTCTCTCGCCCTTCTCTCCTTTAGACCCTTACTCCCCAGCAAGATCTTTCTCCAAAGACGCCCTGCCTTCCACTCCTCCATGCCTTTTCTGATTCACCTTTCACTCCTTGGAAATCCACTCCACTGGAAAGTTTATTCAGAAACTTCCAACTCAACATATTCAAAACAGCCCCACCATGGATCTCCTCAAACATGCTTCTCTTCATATCAGTTGACTCAGCCAAGGACGTGAGAGTTATTCCTGATAACCACTCATCACACATTCTATTAATCCCCACATCCTGAAGACTTTACTTCCTAAATATCTCCTGAACCCATCCACTTCTTTCCTCCACCACTGCTGTCACCACTGCCATCACCATCTAGATTACTCCATAAGACTCCTAACTGGGCTTTCTGCTTCCTAGAGCTGGAACGCACTTTTCCAAATACACATCCAATCTTGTTCCATGTTCCATCCCCATTTATCCTCCTCAGGACTCTGTTGTCCTCTGGAAATGGAGCTTAGCAAGGCTCTTTAGGGCCAGGCTCCATCACATCTTCAGGCCCTTGAGCGAACTGTCCTAAGTTTAATTCAGTTTCTGGAGCTCAGTGTGTTTTGTCACTTCCAGGGCTTTGCACACACTAGCCCTTTTGTCTGGAATGTTCTGCCTGCCCCCCTTCACCTGGACAACTGCTCCTTAACCTCTGCATCTCAGCTTGGTTATTAGGTCCTCCAACAGCCTGGTCTGCTGCTCTGCAGTGGATTTGGTCCTCTTCCTTCCCATGTTCCCAAAGCACCATGTACGTCACTGTCATATTTTATCATAGTTACTTTAGGATTTGTTTTGTCACAAGTCCATGAGCTCTATTACGACAGAGAACCATGTGTGTCTTGTTCATTTTCTGTATCCATAATTTCCAGGTGCTTACTAGAGAGCAATAAGTATTTATTGAATAAATGGATGAATGAATGGATTCTTTCCCATCTCAGGGTCACAATCCTACACACTCTTTAAAGTCCACCTTAAAAACCTCTTCTATGAATCCTTTCTTCATTTCCCCACCATTTCGTGATATTTACTTAGAATTCTTAAGTGCATAATTGGTACCACTTGTATGGTGCAGCCTTTTTTCCCTGTTCTGAGTTAGACCTGTTGACATCTTTTATCATTCCTTTCAGTCTCCTACGAGGGCATCTTTAAATAGCAAATAACCTTCATGTAACTGTCCAGTACCTAGTTCAGAGCCTTGTACATAATCAATTTAAAGACTGTGATTGCTTAAAGCAACCCAAAGAACTGCTCAGATAGGGCTAATTAATAAACTGTTGGCATTTTAGAGAAATTTAATACTTTCAGGAACTTTTCACTCCAAATACATGGCTGGAATTAAGATGATAAAGCTAGAGAATTTCCCTTGATTTTGGCATTTTAATAGCTATTTTAGAGAATAAAAAAAAAAAAGTGGGAAACGGACTTGGCCCAGTGGTTAGGGCGTCCGTCTACCACATGGGAGGTCCGTGGTTCAAACCCTGGGCCTCCTTGACCCGTGTGGAGCTGGCCCATGCGCAGTACTGATGCGCGCAAGGAGTGCCCTGCTACACAGGGGTGTCCCCCGCGTAGGGGAGCCCCACGCGCAAGGAGTGCACCCATAAGGAGAGCCGCCCAGGGCGAAGGAGGGAGCAGCCTGCCCAGGAATGGCGCCGCCCACACTTCCCGTGCCCCTGACGACAACAGAAGTGGACAAAGAAACAAGACGCAGCAAATAGAAACGGAGAACAGACAACCGGGGGAGGGGGGAAGTTAAATAAATAAATAAATCTTTAAAAAAAAAAGTGATTACCCTTTGAGAACTTACACTCTAATGTGCAGTGATTCCCTAATCACAGACGTCATGGTAAGAATAAACAAGCACCCTTTGCAATATACAGGTTTAGTCCAGAGATATCATTTCTGACCGCTTTTTGACCTGAGAATACTATAGACTTCTATGCATTTACTTGATCATTCTGTACAGAATATTTTTTTTTTTTTTTTAAAGATTTATTTATTTATTTAATTTTCCCCCCTCCCCTGGTTGTCTGTTCTTGGTGTCTATTTGCTGCGTCTTGTTTCTTTGTCCGCTTCTGTTGTCGTCAGCGGCACGGGAAGTGTGGGCGGCGCCATTCCTGGGCAGGCTGCTCTTTCTTTTCACGCTGGGCGGCTTTCCTCATGGGCGCACTCCTTGCGCGTGGGGCTCCCCCACGCGGGGGACACCCTTGCGTGGCACGGCACTCCTTGCGCGCATCAGCACTGCGCATGGCCAGCTCCACACTGTCAAGGAGGCCCGGGCTTTGAACCGCGGACCTCCCATATGGTAGACGGACGCCCTAACCACTGGGCCAAAGTCCGTTTCCCCAGAATATTTAATTACGCCAAAATGTCTAGATGAGCACTAAGATCCCGTCCAGTTCTAAATGTGTAGGATTTTATACACTAATTTATTCAAGGAATAAGCCTCTCCCAAGAGCTTTGGAATGCATGCAGATTCTGGAGACATATTTTTAACCCCCAAATCTACCAGTTATCTTAGTCCTGGCTAATTTCATGCATTTGGCAAATATTTTTTGCACACATACTCTAAGTATTGGGGATACAGTCGTATACAGATAAAGTCTATTGCCAAAACATCCTAGCCCCTCTGTGCTATGGTTTTCTCATCTCTAAAGCAGGATAAAATGAGGTGTAGTCTACCAGGCAGATGACTAATGCAGAGCTATTGGGGCAGGCTGTTAGGATGCCCATTTGTGAATGAACATACGTGGATGTTTGGGAATTAAACTAGGGAATTACTAAATTAAAACCACTGGGCTTGGGTCTATTAGTGCTAGAAAGTTTTGCAGCTAAGATATTTAGGCTCTTTTCCCCTTCAACCAACACGTGCGAACTCTTCAAGGTAGCGACTTAATTTGTTTTGCTCACTTGTTTATGTCTAATGCTTAGCACGTCCTCGGGAACAAGAGCACTCCATTCCAGCATTTTTGGGAACCAATGCAGAAGACCGGCCTTCTGGTCTACTGTGAGCATGACCTCATGAATCTTGGGAAACCTGAGTCCTTCGAAAGCCACTGAACAGCTTACATGTTCTTAGGCCTCTTTTTGCCCAGGAAGTAGTGCTCTGAGTAACACTTTGTCACATGGCCATGGAGGAGCACAAACTGAAAGAGCCTGAATCTCAAGAGCCCTGGCCGGGGGGCTCGCCTCCCAGGAATGTCTTACTGGGGACTGGCCAGCAGCTCCTTAGAAGTCAATTAATGCGGGGAAGGAGGCGCCCTCACTCCTGAACCACTATCGGTGAGCTGAGACCTTGCTATGTATAATGCACCATCAGTCTCTATACGCCAGTACCACCCTGCAGCCATTCTGCTGGCCTGCAGATTGCACATCAAAGTCCTGGTGATCCCTAGACAAAAAACAGGGAAGAACTAATGTCATTGATGTGGAGGCAGGGGCCACTGGAGGTGCTGAGGTCAGGGAGAAGGAAAATAGGTGCAATATGGGGGCATTTATGGGACTTGGGAATTGTCCTGAATGACATTGCAATGACAGGTGCAGGCCATTATGTATCTTGCCGTAACCTACAGAGTTGAGTGGGTGAGAGTGTAAACTACAATATAAAATGTAATCCTTGCTTTGTGGCAATGTTCCACTATGTGCTCATCAATTGCAATGAATGTATCACACTAATTAAGGATGTTGTTAATGGGAGTAAACATGGGCAGTGTGGGGAGTGGGGAATACGGGAATCCCCTCTATTTTTTATGTAACATTTATGTAATCTAAATATCCTAAAAAAATTTTTTTAAATAGCAGAAAAAAATAGTACAAATATAGGAATGCTCAATTACAAGGTGTTAAGAATATGGTGATATGTGGGAAAAATACAACTAATGTAACTCATGGACTATAGCTAACAGTAATATTGTAATATTTTTGCAGCAATGGCAAAGAAGATGTATCAATTCAAAGGGACAGCAATAAGGGGGTTTTGAAGAGTGTGGGATTTTTCCTTTTGAAGTAACATGTCCTAAAATGATTAAGGTGATGACAGCACAACTCTGTGATATACTGAGAGCCACTCAGTGTGCACTTTGGGCGGATTGTACAAGGCATGGGACTGTATAATACAGTGAACCTTGCAGTGGATGGACTGTGGTTAGCAGAACAAATATGAGAATGATCTCCTGTGAACTATAACCAATATACAGTATTAATACATGGCATTAATAATAGGGTGGCTTGTGGGGAAAATATACCAAATGTAAAGTATGAACTGCCGTTAGCAGTAATATTTTGACATTCTTTCATTATTTGTAACAAATGATCCACAACAACGCAAGATGGTGGTGGTGGGGTAATGTATAGGAATCCTGTATTGTATGCATGAGTGTTTTTGAAAACTCACAACTTCTCCAATAATACAAAATAAATTAATGAGGAAAAAAAAACAGGGGAGGGAGGGAACCGTTGAGGGGGATAGATTGGACCTTTGGCTTCCAGCCATGGTTCCAGATGCTCCAGAATTTGCGATGCTGCGGATGAACCGGGGACATATCTTTTGCACAGAAAATTTTAAAAATGTGTCCCCTGGGTTCAGAAATAATGAACAGGAAAATATACTGTATAAGCTGTAAAGTGGCTTTCACGTATTAATAGATTAAGTTGCAATTCATTAAATAGCAATTCTGAGTTGTTAATAGTTCCATTTTGTCATAGTCTTTTCTTGTGCCTGTCATGTACTTCTCTTCTTGGGGGTACAACTGCAATGATGGACAGACAGAACAAATGTAAAACCTGAGGAGTGAAGGAGTAAAACCAGTTTTCTGACCTATTTTTAGCTCATTTCTTTTATTATTTTTGAGATTTTGAAAATTACGGTGGCTATGAATTTTTCTCCCACCCTTGGTGGTTTTATTTCTGTTTTAGGGTTCTCCAGAGAAACAGAACCAACACTGTGTATATGTGTGTGTGTGTAAAGAGATTTATTATAAGCAAATGGGTCATTGGACTGTGAGGGCTGAAACCCTGGTAGGTGATGTTTTAGTCTGAGTTTCCCAGGGCAAGCTGGCTGGCTAGACATTCTGGCAAGAGCAGAATTCTTCTTCTGGCTTCTGAAGCCCTCAGTTCTGGATTTTAAGACCTACAACTGATGGGATGAGGAGATGACCCACATTGCTGAGGGAAATCTCCTTTGTTAGTTGTAGATACAATCAACTGATAATAGATGCAAATTCCATCTACGGAACACCTTCACAGTAACAAGCAGGCAAATATTTGACCAAAGAACTGGATACCATAACCTAGCCAAGTTGACATGGGAAATTAACCACTACTATTTATTAATGGTTTTGGGTAATCCTGGTTAATTTTAGCTGTAAGGAAATGTGTTAACATAACTATTTCCATTTAAATGATAAACTAAAAGATGTAAGCAGGAAAAAACCCCCACATTTAGAAGTCAAGTTTATATTCTTCCTGTACTCATTTCCATAATTTTTTAAAAAAGATTTCTTTCTTTCTTTCTCTCCCCTCCCCCCCCCCCCGGTTGTCTGTTCTCTGTGTCTATTTGCTGTGTGTTCTTCTTTGTCTGCTTCTGTTGTTGTCAGCAGCACGGGAATCTGTGTCTCTTTTTGTTGCATCATCTTGTTGTGTCAGCTCTTCGTGTGTGCGGCGCTATTCCTGGGCAGGCTACTCTTTCTTTCACGCTGGGCGGCTTTTCCTCACGGGCGCACTCCTTGCATGTGGGGCTTCCCTACGTGGGGACACCCCTGTGTGGCACAGCACTCCTTGCGCGCATCAGCACTGCACATGGGCCAGCTCCACATGGGTCAAGGAGGCCTGGGGTTTGAACCGCGGACCTCCCATGTGGTAGATGGATGCCCTAACCACTGAGCCAAGTCTGCTTCCCCTCCATAATTTTGTTCACACTCATTATTTTATATAGTGTTCACAAAAATCCTGTTACATAGGTATTGCCATTTTTATGTCACAAGGGATTAAACTGAGGCTCCAAGAGATGCAGTGACTTGCCCACTGTTATCCACATGCTAAAGAGCAGCAATGAGAGGCACACACGGGTAAGTGTTAATCCAGGACTCTTTCTAGAACCACAAGAGGTTTAATAAACCTCTTGGTTTATTAAAGTTGTTCATCGTAAGTCCACATCAGCTTGAGACTTGTACAAACAGCTAGTCTCTCAGGATATGACCTTGACTCTGAGGATCTAGGGAGAGAGATCAGAGGCAGAGCACTAAGGCGAGCTGGCTGTCCACAGCCCAGAAAAGGAAATGTAGGTGCCACAGTCTGCAACAACCCAGAAAATCAGCAGCTTCCCAAGTTCAGCAGGGGTCTTGGGGCTGCGGATATGTGACATTCTGTGACAGAGACTGTCACTAAATTTCTCTGAGAAGCTTATAAGAGATAAGAAACTTGTCAGAAAATGGGAATGTTTTAAGTCAAATAAAAGAACTTAGAAAGTAGATGGCAAGTATAATTAAAAGGAACAAAGACACTTTGAAATCAATTTAATGAAAATTGGGCTACATTTTGGAGGGATGGCTGTATTTGATAAAAATAGAAAATACATCTTCTACTTCAAAGTCACAAAGTCACTGGAATTGTTCTTTTGAACATGCCATTAAATGAATTTAGGCACAAAAATGAAAATAATACCTTTCCTTTAGTCTCCTTTCTTTTGAAACAATTTCATGTTATGGAAAGTGAAAAGATGCTGAAACTTTAGGGCCCTCCATCATTCCCAACATCCTTTTTGAGTAGACTTTTTGCATCATTAATGACCCAGTTTTGAAAATAATTATGTTAAATATAACCTAGCATGTCTAAATATCAAGAAGTGTAGACAAAGTAAGAAAGCACCTTTTAAAGAGCTGGGGAATCTATTTAAAGGAAATCATCATCAAAGTCAATTTAATAGAATTGAAGTGTATTCTACAACTTAGTAGAAACTTCCGGAAGCCTGGCACTGCTAGACTCTGTGAATGATGTAAAGAAATATCTGAGGGAAGCAGATATGGCTCAATGGATAGAGCTTCCACCTACCATATAGGAGGTCCAGGGCTCGACACCCAGGGTCTTCTGGCCCATGTGGCAAGCTGACCCGCATGGAGTACTGCCATGCACAAGGAGTGTCGCCCCCGCACAGGGGTGCCCCCCACGTAAGGAGTGCAGCCCTGTGCAGGAAGGCAGACTGCCCAGGAATGGTGTAGCTCACATGGAGAGCTGACGCAGCAAGATGACGTAATGAGAAGAGACTATGAGATGCAGGGAACTAGAGAGCTGAGGTGGTGCAAGAGAATGGTCTTCTCTCTCCCACTCTAGAAGGTCCCAGGATGGGCTCCCAGAGCCGCCTAATGAGAAGACAATAGACACAAAAGAACACACAACGAATGGACACAGAGAGCAGACAATGGGGGGGGGGGCGGATAAGAAAAAAAGAAATAAATGACATAAGTCATGCTATTAAGTAGTTTATGAGTTATTGACATGGTGAGACATACCCACTGAAACAGCGGGACTAGGTATAGCTCAGGGGTTGAGCACCTGCTTCGCATGTACGTGGTCCTGGATTCAATCCCTAGTGCTTCCTTAAAAAACAAAACAAAACTGGTGTTGCATTTCTGACTACATTTCCCCGGGACTACTTGCAGTGGTCAGCCAGGAACTGGAGAAGGTGCTGTGCTCTGGAATAGAGGAGGAGGTGTCATGGAGAAGGGGGTCTCAGGGGTTCCTTGATAAGCAGATGCAGTGTAGACAGGGAAAAGAGAAGGAGCTTTCAGGTAGGAGGATGTAGGATCAGGAATGAGGATGTCGTAGAACAGGTGGTAGATCGGTTGGCTGGAAATTCAGGGTTAGCCGAGTGGTTGGGAGTAGCAGCATTTAAGTCTACATAGGAGATACATGGGACGCACTCATTACGTGTTTGTTGAATTAATATGTGCCTCATGAGCATATTTTTATCTCTGCTGTGTGAGATTGGGAAGTTTATTAACCCTGCCACTTCTCAGTTTCCTCATCTGCAAATGAAGATAACTTCAGAGTGTCATTGAGATTATTAAATCCGTGTAAAGTATTTAGTACAGTACTCCAATATAAAGTGAACACTCAAGAAATGTTTTGTTCCCTGTTGTCTTCTTGGTCCCATAATATTTCTTGGTGCTAAAGATATTTGTTGCATGAATAAAAAGAAAGGCAGAGGAATGAAAGCCATGTTCTGGGCATTGAGAATCAGTCTAGTGAGCAGAGAGAATTTACAAGGGTAGTAATGGCGGGTCAGACAGAAAAGTGGGTGGTGGCCAGATTTGGGAGGCTTGATTTAAAAGGCACAGAGAATCCTAGGAAGGTAGATGAGGCTAGTGCAGGCCATAGGGTGCCATTAACGTTTATTAGCAAGGACATGATCTTAACAAAGGGGAGTGAATAAAGGGGGTGTAGGGAAAATTAACCTGACAGGAGCACAGAGGCAGCCTCCAGGGGCCCAAAAACAGTCTTGAATTTCATGTGTCCTAAACTGCCACATAGTCCCAGCATTCCCAGAGATCAACTCCAATCAGCCAGCTCTAGAGAAGGGGTTCAGGCATCTGAATCTTGCATTGAAAACGAAGCCTTACTATTACTTAGCTCCCTCCCCCTGATTCAGTGCTCACTGATATTTAATCTGACCCAAAACATTATTGTATGGCATTTTTAATTACACAGGTTTCCATGGTTAGCCTCGTCATCCTCACTCTAGTGCACAGAAACTCCTTTGGTAGATGTCACAGCTTTCCTGTCCCCTCCTCTATGTCCTACTGCTGTACAATATATTTAACTAATGGGCAGCCCTGACCTTAACTTTTCTTTTGAAATACTTTCAAACTTACAGGACAGTTACAGAAGTAATATATATCTCAAACAGAGATCCAATATCTCCCATTGTCCTAGGTACCCAGATTGACTGAATTTAACATTTTGCCCCATTTGCCATATCATTCTATCTCCATCCATCAATTTATTAATTCCTCTATCTCTCCATCAACATGTCTATTTCTCTATTTACAAATCTATTTTCTGAACACTTGAGTATAGGTTGTATATATCATGCTCTTTGAGCATTTAATATTGCCATGCACATTTTCTAAGAACAAGGATATCCACTTAAGTATAATTATTAAGTTCAAGAAATGTAACATCGATATAAACTTATCCCAATTTTTCCATGTGTCCCAACAATGTACTCTTGAGCCTTCTCTCTTCCCTTGTTAGAGCCCATCCAGGATCAAGTATTGCCTTTAATTGTCATTGTCTCTCTGGTTGCTTTTTCTTTTTTTGTGGGAACATATAGACCATATAAACTTGCCCATCTCAACCACTCCCAAGAGATTAATATGTTGCAGTACTGTCCCAACCTTCCATTACCAAAACTTTCCCATCTCTCCAAACAGAGCCTGTCACCCATTTTGCATTAACTTCCCAAATCCCCTGAGCCCCAACCCTGGAAAATTTTAATTTCTCTCTCTGTGTTTGCATATTCTCCAATATTTTCTCTGTAGTTGCCCTCAGGCTTAAATTTAACATCCAGCATCTATAACAGTCTCATATATTTCGATAACAACTTAACTTCTATCATCTATACAAACTGTGTTCTATATACAAACTGTGTGCCTCCATCCCCACGCCTGTATGTAATTCTTGCCAAAAGTTACATGCTCACACGTGAAGAGTTCTAAGTCACTGTTTTATATTACATTTTATGCATTCATCTTTTAGATCTTGTGAAAGTAAAAAGTGGAGTTACAAACCAAAAATACAATAGTTCTAATATTTATGTTTGCCCTTGTAGTTAAAATTCCCAGCGTTATTTATATCTTCATGCAATTTTGATCAACTGTCTATTGTCCTTCAACCTGCAGAACTCACATTAGCACCTCTGGGAGGGCGTGTTGAGTGGCGATGAACTCCCTCAGTTTTTATTTACCTGGAAATGCCTTACTCTCTCATTCTCTTTTTAAGGTTTTTATTTTAGTAACATATACACCCTAAAATTTCCCCCCTTTAACCATATTCAGATATATAATTCAGTGACATTAATTATATTCCCAATGTTGCATAGCTATCACCATTATCCATTACCACTTTTCCATCACCCCCAACAGAAACTCTGTACCAATAAAGCTGGAATTCCCCCTCTAAGAATTTATATATTCTATGTTTCATATCAGTGATATCATACAATATTTGTTCTTTTGTGTCTGTCTTTTCTTACTTAACATGAAGTCATCAAGGTTTAACAGGTTATTGCATGTATCAGTTCCTCATTCCTTTTCAAGCTGCATAATTTCCATTATATGTGTGTACCTTATTTTGCTTATCCATTCATCTGTTTGTGGACAGCTGGACTGCCTCCATCTTTTGACAAATGTGAATAATGCCACTATTAACATCAGTGTGCAACTATCTGTTTGAGTGACTGCTTTCAAATATGGTAATTCTACACTTAACTTTCTGAGGAACTGCCAAATTGTTTTCCACAGTGGCTGCACCATTTTATATTCCTACCAACAATAAATGAGTATTCCTGTTTGTTCACATCCTCTATAACACATTCAATTTTTTGTTTTTTTTTATTAGTGCCTGTTCTAGTGGGTGTAAAGTGGTATCTCCTTGTAATTTTGTTTTGCATTTTCCTGATGGCTAATGATGTTTAGCATCTTTTCATGTGCTTTTTGGCCATTTGTATATCTTAATTGGACAAATGCCTACTAAAGACTGTTGAACATGTTTTGATTGCATTGTTTGTCTTTTTGTTGTTGAGTTCTAGGATTTTTTTAGAGATTCAGGAAATTAAACCATTATCAGATATGTGTTTCCAAATATTTTCTCCCATTCTGTAGATTGTCTTTTTACTTTCTTGATGAGGTCCTTTGATGTACAAAACTTTTAAGTTTGATGAGGCCCCTTTTATCTATTTTTTTCTTTTACAGCTTGTGCATTTGGTACATGAGCTAAGAAACTGTGACCTAACATAATGTCCTGAAGATGTTTCCCTACATTTTCTTTTTTGGAGTTTTATAGACCAGGTTCTTATATATAGGTATTTAATATACATTTTTACTTAATTTTTTATATAGTGTGAGATAGGGGTCCACCTTCACTCTTTTACATATGTATATCCAGTTCTCCCATTTGTTGAAGAAACTCTTCTTTCCCATTTCAGTGGACATGGCACCCTTGTCAAAAGTCAATTGACTAGGAGAGGGGGCAAGATGGCGGCTGAGTGAACATCCCTGTTAGGGTCTTCTGCAGGGAATCAGCTGGGCGGCGTTGGAGACTCTTTGGGACCGGATTGTTTCGGGATTTTTGCTGGTCCGGAGGTGTCTGGACATCGATTTGGAGGGAAGGTAACAGAGAGGATCTGTCTGTGAAATATACACGGAGATCCCAGCTACCTGTAGAGGATTCCCTCCTTGGGTAGGCGGAGCCGAGGCATCTAGCCCCGCTCGGTGGGGCTGAGCCAGGCCGGGCCACAGCGGCGGACGCCGGAGCCAGGCCGGGCTGCGCCGGCGGCGAGCGGGGCCGGGCGGGGCCGAGCCGGGCCGAGCCGGGCCGCGGCGGCGTGCGGAGCCGGGCGGGGCCGGTTCAGGCCGCGGCGGCGGGCTGCAGACGCCGGAGCCGGGCCTGGGCCGCTGTAGAGAGCGGAGCCGGGCGTAGCCAGGCCGGGCTGCGGCGGTGTACGGAGCCGGGCGGGGCCGGTCCAGGACGCGGCGGCGAGAGGTGGACGCCGGAGCCAGGCCGGGCCGCTGTAGCGAGCGGAGCCAGGCGGAGCCGGGTCAGGCCGCGGCGGCGTACGGAGCCGGGCGGGGCCGGTCCAGGCCGCAGCGGCGGGAGGTGGACGAGGGAGCCGGCTGGGCCGCTGTAGCGAGCGGAGCCGGGCGGAGCCAGGCCAGGCCGCGGCAGCGTAAGGAGCCGGGCAGAGCCGGTCCAGGCCTCCGCGGCGGGCAGCGGCGGGCGGAGCCGGGCCTGCGGAGGGGTTTCTGTTCTTTGTTTTGTTTTTTTTTTTAATTTATTTAATTTAATTTTTTTTTTTTTTTTTTTTTGGAGTATCTGCAGTACTGGGGAGTTCGTGGGCCCTGGGCGGCCTATTGGGGGTTTGTGGGAAGGGAGGTGCTTGCAGACCCATTTGGGCAGTCAGACGGGGGGTTTTAGGGCAAAGCGGGGGGAAGTTGTTGTTTTAGATAGTGTTGCAATTGTGACACGTGTATACCTGTATCTCTCTTACCCCTATCTGTTCCCCACCGTTTGCCCATCCTCTTTTTCTTTCTTCCTTTCTTCTTGTCTTTCTTTTTTTCTTTATTATAATTAGTTTTTTTTTTCGGTTTTCTCTTTCCCTCTTGTCCCTCATCTTCCACTTATTTTATTTTAATTCAAGTATACAATAGGTGCTACAGGGAACACCTCACCTTTGCTGGGTTTTCCCATCCTCCACTGCCTCATTTCTGTGTGAACTGATTTAGGCTACCTACACTATCCCCCTTCCCCTGCATCTTGATATCCACTATCATCTACTGTCTCTCCTATATTCCACCCCCCACCTCCCGTTCTTTGATCCACAAAGTGTCTAACTCTTAATTTCTAATACCTTTGTTCTGTTTTCTGTCTGTTATCCACTCTTGAAACTATTACCTTTCTTTTCTTTTTCCCTCTCTCATGAAAACAATAGCTTTGTAGTTCATACCATATTCCTCCCATATTCAGTCATCTACTACATAAAAGGTACTCTACCTACAGCTATAACTCTATACAATCTACATGAATCTAACCTCCATCCTCCCAGATCTCATATTCTTGCTTTGTTAACATACATCACCAATACTACTTTACACTTTTCCCTTGCTTACACAATTGCCTTTCCCCAACACTAATACTTTCCTCTAAAGTGAACTTAACCAACAACAAGTAACTAGAATAAGAAGAAAAAAGTGACAAAGAGAAGAGATAACACCTATGCAAAAATAACAACTAATTAACCTCCAAGAGCAGACAAAGAAGCTAAGGAACTGATTAAATTCGTCAAAATAAAGAGATGACCAGAAAGCAACAAAAATCTACAAACCAAACCAATAATCAGGAAAACATGGCTGAATCCAATCAACAAACCAATAATCACGAAGGGGAGCAAAACTTGGCACAAGCAATGAAAGATCTCAGAACATTTATCACCGACAAATTTGATGCAGTAATGAAAGAGGTTAACAACATGAAGACATCACTTGGAGGGGAAATTGCAGACATACGCAAAAACATAACAGATATGATGGGAATGAACACCACAGTTCAAGAAATCAAAAATACACTTGCAGCAAATATCAGCAGACTAGAAGAGACAGAGCAGAGAATTAGTGATGTGGAAGACAGTACATCAGAAATCAAACAGATAGTAGAAGGGGTCAATAAGAAGATAGAAAAAATCCAATTAGGATTTAGGGACCTGAATGACAATGCAAAACGCTCAAACATACTTATTATAGACATTCCAGAAGGTGAGGAGAAGGGAAAGGGGTCAGAAGGAGTGTTGCAGGAAATAATGGCTGAAAACTTCCCAAATCTACTGAAAGAGACAGATGTACATATCCAAGAAGCACAGCGCACTCCACAAGTCATAAACCCCAACAGGCCCACCCCAAGACATATACTTGTCAAATTATCCAATGCTCAAGACAAAGAGAAAATCCTAAAAGCAGCAAGAGAAAAGAAAACCATCACATACAAGGGAAGCTCAATTAGATTAAGTGCTGATTTCTCTTCTGAAACCATGGAGGCAAGAAGACAGTGGTATGATATAGTCAAGGTACTAAAGGAAAAAAATTTCCAACCAAGAATACTCTATCCAGCTAAACTAGCATTCAAACATGATGGAGAGCTCAAAATATTCGCAGACAAACAGAAACTGAAAGAGTATACCAACAAGAAACCTCCCCTTCAAGAAATTCTAAAGGGAGTTCTGCAGGAAGAAAGGAAAAAACAGGAAAGGCAAAGTTGGAGGAGAGTATAAGACCAACAACAACAACAAAAAAGACAAAAAAAAAAATACAAACAAAATATGACAAACACAAATCCAATCAAAATATGGCTAACACAAATAATTCCTTGATAGTAATAACACTGAATGTCAATGGATTAAACTCACCTATCAAAAGATTCAGACTGGGACATTGGATAAGGAAATATGACCCATCCATATGCTGTCTACAAGAGACACATCTTAGACCCAGAGACGCATGGAGATTGAAAGTGAATGGCTGGAAAACAATCATACAAGCTAACAATAACCAAAAAAAGGCAGGAGTAGCTATATTAATATCAGACAAAATAGACTTTAAATGTGAAACAATTGTGAGAGACAAAGAAGGATACTACATTTTAGTGAAAGGGAAAATCTGTCAAGAAGATCGAACAATCATAAATATCTATGCCCCTAACAAGGGTGCCTCTAAATACGTCAGGCAAATGCTGGAAAAACTAAGTGAAAGAATAGATACATCTACAATTATAGTGGGGGATTTTAATACACCACTATCAACTCTGGACAGAACATCTCAAAAGAGAATCACCAAAGAAACAAAACATCTGACTAGTATATTAGAGGAGCTCGATCTAATAGACATATATAGATCGCTACACCCAAACACAGCAGGATATACATTTTTCTCAAGCGCACATGGATCATTCTCCAAGATAGATCATATGCTAGGCCACAAAGAAAGGCTGAACGAATTCAGAAAGATTGAAATCATACAAAACATTATCTCTGACCACAGTGGAGTCAAGCTGGAGATTTGCAAGGGACAGAAGCCCAGATTTCACACCACGATTTGGAAATTAAACAGCACACTCTTAGAAAAACAGTGGGTCAAAGAGGAAATCTCAAAAGAAATCAATGACTACCTTGAAACAAATGATAATGATAACACAACATACCAAAATTTATGGGATGCAGCAAAAGCAGTACTGAGAGGGAAGTTTATAGCCATAAATTCATATATCAAAAAAGAAGAAAGAGCAAAAATTGAAGAACTAACTGCACAGTTGAAGGAATTAGAAAAACAACAACAAAGTAACCCAACAGGAAGAAGAAGGAAGGAAATAACAAAGATAAGAGCAGAACTAAATGAAATAGAAAATAAGAAAGCACTTGAACAGATAAACAAGACCAAGAGCTGGTTTTTTGAGAAGATTAACAAAATTGACAAACCTTTAGCAACACTAACAAAGAAAAAAAGAGAGAAGATGCAAATACACAAAATAAGAAATGAGAAAGGCGATATCACCACTGACCCCACAGAAATAAAGACTATCATAAGAGGATATTTTGAAAAACTATATTCCAACAAAAATGACAATCTAGAGGAAATGGACAAATTCCTAGAAACACATAAGCAGCCCATATTGACAAAAGAAGAAATTGATGATCTTAACAAACCAATCACAAGCAGAGAGATAGAATCAGTTATTAAAAATCTCCCAACTAAGAAGAGCCCAGGGCCAGATGGCTTCACAGGTGAATTCTACAAAACATTCCGGAAAGAACTGACACCAATCCTGCTGAAACTATTCCAAAACATCGAAACAGAAAGAACATTACCCAACTCCTTCTATGATGCCAACATTACCCTAGTACCAAAGCCAAACAAAGACATCACAAGAAAGGAAAATTACAGACCAATTTCTCTAATGAACCTAGACGAAAAAATACTTAACAAAATACTTGCTAATCGTATTCAACAACACATTAAACGTATTATACATCACGACCAAGTGGGATTCATCCCAGGTATGCAAGGATGGTTCAACATAAGAAAATCAATCAACGTAATACACCATATAAACAGATTGAAGGAAAAAAATCACATGATTATATCTATTGATGCAGAAAAAGCATTTGACAAAATACAGCACCCTTCCTTGATAAAAACACTCCAAAAGATTGGAATACAAGGGAATTTTTTGAACATGATAAAGAGTATATATGAAAAACCTAAAGCCAATATTGTTTACAATGGAGAAATCCTAGACTCCTTCCCTCTAAACTCAGGAACAAGACAAGGATGCCCACTGTCTCCGCTCCTATTTAACATTGTCTTAGAAGTACTTGCTCGAGCACTGAGGCAAGAACCAGAAATAAAAGGCATTCAAATTGGAAAGGAAGAAGTCAAAATTTCATTATTTGCAGATGACATGATCCTATACATAGAAAACCCTGAGAGATCTACAACGAAGATTCTAGAACTCATAAATGAGTTTAGTAAAGTCGCAGGTTATAAGATCAATGCGCAAAAATCAGTAGCATTTCTGTACACCAATAATGAGCAAGATCAGGAGGAAATCAAGAAACAAATACCATTCACAATAGTAAATAAAAAAATCAAATACTTAGGAATAAATTTAACTAAAGAGGTAAAGAACTTATACACCGAGAACTATACAAGATTGTTCAAGGAAATCAAAGAAGACCTAAATAAATGGAAGACTATTCCTTGTTCATGGATAGGAAGACTGAACATTATTAAGATGTCTATCCTACCAAAACTGATATACACATTCAATGCAATCCCAATAAAAACGCAGCCTTCTTTAAGGAACTAGAAAAACTAACTATGAAATTTATTTGGAAAGGAAAGAGACCCCGAATAGCCAAAGACATACTGAAAAAGAAAAACGAAATTGGAGGAATCACACTACCTGACTTCAAACATACTATAAAGCTACGGTGGTGAAAACAGCATGGTATTGGCATAAGGAGAGACACATAGACCAATGGAATCGAATTGAAAGCTCTGATATAGAACCTCACATATACAACCACATAATATTCGATAAAGCCACCAAACCCTCTCAACTGGGAGAGAGTGGCCTATTCAACAAAAGGTGTCTGGAGAACTGGATAGCCATATGTAGAAGAATGAAAGAGGATTACCATCTCACACCTTATACAAAGATCAACTCAAGATGGATCAAAGACCTAAATATAAGAGCCAAGACCATAAAAACCTTAGAAAGCAGTGTAGGGAAACATCTACAGGACCTTGTAATAAGAAATGGATTTATGAATATCTCACCAAAAGCACGAGCAGCAAAAGAACTAATAGATAAATGGGACTTCCTCAAAATTAAAGCCTTCTGCACCTCAAAGGAGTTTGTCAAGAAAGTAAAAAGGGAGCCCACACAGTGGGAGAAAATATTTGGCAATCATATATCTGATAAGAAACTTATAACTTGCACATATAAAGAACTCCTATATCTTGAAAATAAAAAGATAAACAACCCACTTAAAAAATGGGAAAAAGATTTAAACAGACACTTCTCCGAAGAAGAAATACAAATGGCAAGAAAGCACATGAAAAAATGTTCCAAATCTCTAGCTATCAGGGAAATGCAAATCAAAACTACAATGAGATACCATCTTACACCCATAAGATTGGCAGCTATGAAAAAAACAGAAGAATACAAGTGCTGGAGAGGATGTGAAGGAAGGGGAGCACTCATCCACTGCTGGTGGGAATGCAAAAGGATCCAACCATTGTGGAGGACAGTATGGCGGTTTCTCAAAAAACTAGCCATAGATTTGCCATATGACCCAGCAATACCACTGCTGGGTATATACCCAGCAGAACTGAAAACAAGGACACAAACCGATATATGTACACCAATGTTCATAGCAGCATTGTTCACTATCGCCAAAAGTTGGAATCAACCCAAATGCCCATCAACAGATGAGTGGATCAATAAAATGTGGTATATACACACAATGGAATACTACTCGGCTGTAAGAACAAACACACTACAAACACATGTGATAACATGGATGAATCTTGAGAACCTTATGTTGAGTGAAGCAACCCAGACATTGAAGGACAAATACTACATGACCTCAATGATATGAAATAAACAAGCTGCCCTAGATAGCAAGAGACTGAACGATAGGCTTACAGGAAATCGGAGGGTGGAGGAAGGATATGAGCCGATGTCTGCAGGGGTGGAATTTAAGACGAGATGGTGGTAAGTATGAACACAAAGAAGAGATAAAAGGGGGGCAAGGGGTTGCCTTTGGTTGGGGCTTTGCGGGTTTGAGGGTGGCTGGGGAGGGACGGATGGGTAATGTTGCCCAAAAGTGGGGGGAGGGAGGGGTAGCATACGAACACAGGAGAGGGTCAGGTGTTGGTGGAGAGTAAAATGCCGAGAAAATCATATCAAAATATAATAAAGAGGGTTACCTGTTTAGAATGCTCGGAGGGGAGGGTCTGATGCAGGACGGGCTCCTGGGGAATGTCTAAATGCTCATTCTGCCAGAGTGGGTGACACCATGGGGTAGAAACCCAAGTAGTGAGAGTGGGGGTGGACCCATATCCTGATGAGGACTAATGCCATCAAATAGAGGGAACTGTATCCCTCGAGAGAAAGGGTGGCTCCCAGGGCATTGGGGCAGTTGAGCAAGTTAGGCCCTGAACACTATTCCATCTATCTCTGGAAGTGGCTCCTCAGGAAACGGAGGTTGGCTGTCACTGTGGGCACCAAGGTGGAAGGGAAAATGGACGTTAAATGTGTGGAACCAAAGTAAATGGGGGGTAAGAGAGGAGTTTCTTGAGAGTACACAAGGATGGATATAAAACATGTAATATTACACCATAACATATAGGAGATGACAGACTAGTAATGTAAACCATAATGTAAAACATAGGATAACTAAAAATGTAAAGAACTGTGTATCCTAAAGTATGCACCATAATGTAAGCACAGATGTCACCTTGTTAGAAAGCTAATGCCTCAGACTCTGTACATCACTTTAAGTAAATATGATATGAATAGGGCGTAAGAGTATCACTGTGGAAGGGAAAAGGTTTTCTGCTGGATGTGTGGGAGTGCTGTATATTATATATATATACATTGCTGCGGTCTAGGACTCCTGTGAAGAAAAGTTGAATAATTAGGGGGGGAAAAAAAAAAGAAAAAGATAGGATGTGGAATTTTTTCAAGTCAACATTCTTTATCTAAGTTCTTTATCTAACTTTATCCAAGTTCTTTATCTATCCTTTAAACCCATCGCTATATGCCATTCCCTAGTAAGGGACCATGACATTATATTGGGCTTCAAATTTCGGGGAGTTCTGGATCACAGAGTGTTTCAACAATGGCAATGGAGGGATACTGGTATGGGATACCAATGACAGGTGATATATGGCTGACAGGGAGCTGTACAGAACATATGTCCAGGGTGCATGGTAATATTTGGATATACTCATAGTGGCAACAATTAAAAACCACAGCAGGGGGGGTACTGGGTTCCTGGCCAGTGGTGCTCTGTTGTGGTCCCTAGGGGAGCAGCGACAGTCTCCCAGGTACAGTGGTGGGAACCGGGAGGGAGTGAGGGTTCAACAGTGAGCCCCTGATGCTAATGACTATGCTTGTGAGCTGATAAACCTAAAATAAGAACAAGGCCTAGAGCAACATTGTGCCTGGGAATTTCCTCCTGTCAGCCTTCATGTTACTCAAATGTGGCCAGTCTCGAAGCCAAACTCAGCATGTAAATGCAATGCCTTCCCCCCAGCGTGGGACATGACACCTGGGGATGAGCCTCCCTGGCAACGAGGGACCACTATCAACTACCAACTGATGATGCAACTGGAAAATGACCTTATACGGAAGGTTCAATGCGGATCAGCAGAATATCCATGTCTACATAAAATACCATGACTTTAAAATGCTGTTTGACCTAAAGTAAGGGGGAAATGGAAAGGAGAAATGAGTTTATATGGCTACGAGTTTCTAAAAAAGAGTCTGGAGGCTGGCAGAAGGATTGCCCTCATGCACAACTGAGCAGAGTCAGAGAGACAGATAAAGCAGATACAACCCCCAGATATTGGTTCCTTTGAGGGCTAAAGAGACCCATGGGAGTTATGGTCATGGCCGATGGGGTTAACTAACAGGGCAGATGGCCCCTCTTTGGAAATGGTGTTTATGTGTGATGAATCTGGACTCAGATGGGATCTCCCTTCATAAGACTTTCATGCTAATGTGCTGGAGGTACAGTTAATGTTGGGGTTCAAGATATATTTAGGGGATTTCAATCTCTGGACTGACAATGTGATAGCCAGGTCCTGAGCCTCAACAGACTCCAGCACCTACAATCTGATCTATTGGACTTACCACACTCAGCTAAGATGGAGTTGAAGAAGGACAACCACCACACCATGGAGCCTAGAGTGATTAGTGAGGATTGCATCCAGCATCCATGTGGAATCTGAGCCTCCTTTTGACATAGAGGTGCAATGGACACAACCAATCCAATGTCCACATAGAAGAGGTGGCATTGGATTGGGAAAAGTGGATATGGTGGCTGATGGGTATGGGGAAAGGCAGGAAGAGATGAGAGGTGGAGGCGTCTTTGGGACATGGAGCTGCCCTGGATGGTGCTTCAGAGGTAATCACCGGACATTGTAAATCCTCACAGGGCCCACTGGATGGAATGGAGGAGAGTATGGGCCATGATGTGGACCATTGTCTATGAGGTGCAGAGGTGCCCAAAGATGTACTTACCAAATCCAATGGATGTGTCATGATGATGGGAACGAGTGTTGTTGGGGGGGGGGGGGAGAAGGGGGGTGGGGGGTAGGGTTGAATGGGACCTCACATATATATTTTTAATGTAATATTATTACAAAGTCAATTAAAAAAAAAAAAAAAAGGTCAATTGACCATAGTTGTGAGGGTCTATTTCTGAATTCTCAGTTCTAGTCCACTGGTCTATATGTCTATCTTAGTGCCACTACCACGCTATTTAGACCATATAGCTTTGTAATAAATTTTAAAGTTGGGAATTTGAGAATTGGTTTTTACATTTCTGCAAAGAAGGTGGTTGGGAGTTTGATTGGGATTGCATTGAATCTGTAAATCATTTTGGGTAGAATTGTCATCTTGAAAATATTTAGTCTTCCAGTACATGAACACAGAATGTCCTTCTATTTAGTTAGGTCTTCTTTTATTTCTTTTAGCAATGTTTTATAGTTGTCCATGTATAAGTCCTTTAAATCCTTGATTAAGTTTATTCTTAGATATTTGGTTCTTTTAGTTAAAATCGTAAGTGGAATTTTTTTCTTAGTTTCTATCTCATATTGTTCATTACTAGTGTACGGAAGTGACTTTTGCATGTTGATCTTGCACCCCACCACACTACTGAATTTATTTATTAACTCTAGTAACTTTGTTGTAAGTAATTCAGAACTTTCTTTATATAGGATCATGCCATCTGCAAATAAGGAAGGTTTTTACTTCTTCTTTTCTAATTTAGATGCCTTTTATTTCTTTTCCATGCCTAATTGCTCTGGCTAGAACTTCTAGAACAATGTTGATTAACAGTGGTGACGGTGGGCATCCTTGTCTTTTTCCAGACCTGAGAGGAGAAACTTTAGGTCTTCAACCACTGAGTATGATGTTAGCTGTGGGTTTTTCATGTATGCCCTTTCTCAGGTTGAGGAATTTCCCTTCTGTTCCTATTTACTAAGTGTTTTTAATCAAGAAGCAGGCTGGATTTTGTCAAATGTCTTTTCTGCATCAGTTGAGATGATCGTGCATTTTCCCCCTTCATTCTTTTAATGTGGTGTATTACATTAATTGATTTTCTTATGTTGAGCCAACCTTAGATACCTGGGATAAATCCCATTTGATCATGTTGTATAATTCTTTATACTATTTGATTCGGTTCACTAATATTTTTCTGAGAACTTTTACATTTATATTCAATAGAGATATTGATCTGTAATTTTCTCTTCTTGTAGTATCTTTATCTGAATTTGGTATTAAGGTTATGGTTACTTCATAGAATAAATTAGGTAATATTCCCTCCTCTTCTATCTAGTCAAAGAATTTAAGCAAGATTGGGGTTAATTATTCTTGGAATGTTTGGTAGAATTCCCCTGTAAAGCCATCTAGTCCTGGGTTTTTCTTTGTTGGGAGATTTTTGATTACTGTTTCAATCTCTTTATTTGGGATTGGTCTGTTGATTTCTATTTCTTCTAGAGTCAGTGTAGGTTGTTTGTGTGTTTCTATGAATTTCTTCATTTCATCTGGATTGCCTAATTATTGGCATATAGTTGTTTGTAGTCTCCTCTTATGATCCTTTTTTATTTCTATTGGGTCGATATTAATGCCCCCCTTTCATATCTGATTTAATTATTGGCATCCTCCCCTCTTCTCTTTATCAGTCTAACTAAGGGTTTGTCAATTTTATTGATCTTTTCAAATAATCAACTTTTAGTTCTCTTTATTCTCTCTATTGTTTTTTATTCTCTATTTCATTTATTTTTGCTCTTCTCTTATTTCTTTCCTTCTGCTCACTTTGGGTTTTGTTTGCTGTTCTTTTTTTAGTCCATCCAGGTGTGCGGTTAGGTCTTTGGTCTGAGCTTTCATCTTTTTTAATGCAAGGCTTTAGGGCTATAAATTTCCCTCTGAGCACTGCCTTCATTGTGTCCCATGAGTTTTGATATGTTGTGTTCTCATTTTCATTCATCTCAAGGTATTTGCTGACTTCCCTTGTGATTGCCTCTTTGACCCAACAGTTGTATAAGAGTGTGTTATTTAACTTCCATATACCGTAGATTTTCCAGTACTCTGCTTGTTATTGATTTCCAGCTTCATTCTTTTGTAGTCAGAGAAGATGCTTTGTATAATTTCAATCTTTTTAAATTTATTGAGACTTGTTTTGTGACCCAACATGTGGTTTAACCAGGAGATCGATCCATGTACACTTGAGAATATATATCTTGTGTTTTTTTTTTTCATGCAGTGTTCTGTATATGTCTGCTGGTCTAATTCTTTTATGCAATTATTAAAGTTCTCTGTTTTCTTATTGATCTTATCTCTAGAGATTCCCTCTGTTGAGGAAAATGTGTATTGAAATCTTCAACTCTTCTTGTAGAGGTGTTTATTTCTCTCAGATTTGTTAGTGTTTGTCTCATATTTTCTGGGGCACCATGAAGGAAAGAAGAACAACATGTACTTAAAAACATCAACTAAATGAGAATTTGGAGATCATTGGTAAAATCAGTGACAGTACTAACAAGTTAAGTATTAACCAATTGGGATTATTTTGTCTTGTCAGGAAAAACTATAGAATATTGGCAATGTTTAGATAACCAAGTCTGATAAAATTAGAGATTGTAAGTAAGTGGTAATTCAAATTCATAGATTAAAATAAAAACTTCCTGAAGAACAGAATTATGCCTTATAACATGTTGGAATATCTTACAGTACTTGCATACAATAAATTATTAATATATTTTGAAAAGAACTGTGTATTTTAGCTGCACTGAACAAAATTAAGTCTGAGTCCTTAGATTTATTCTTGATAGTCACCATCATTTATTCATATTTCCGTGTAGGCTTTCTCTTCTTCAAATCAGAGCTTTGCCTTATTCCTTTCTAATACTTCTTCATGAGTATGTGACCCTGTATGTGACCAGATCAATTTTTATCAGAGCTTATGATTAAGTTCTTCCTTAGCAGTGAACCTGTTTTCTTCCTGAACTACTTTAAACCAATTTTCATCAGAGAGGTGCAGTTTCTTTGTTTGTTTATCCTCCTTGTTGATTTTCATAGTTTCTCTCTCACCTTAGTATGTTATGTGAATTTAATGAGCTGTTTACTCCCATTTCTCAGGTGAAGTGACAGATCTCCCACCTCCAGCACAATGGATGTTTCCATAAACACATTTTCTCAGAAGGGACTCCCAAGAACACATTGACTGCTTTTTGGATTCTGTTACTTTGAGGGTACCATGCTCAGAGGGTGCCAGAAATGAATCATTCTTGCAGTTTGTTTATGTCCATTAGCAAAAGGCACACATATTCCATAGCTTAAAGGATTCAAAAATGCCTTCTCACCTTGGGCAAAAAGGAGTTATTGGTTCTTCTTATTTAGTTTCACTCTTGTGCAAGTATTCATATGTGGAGATTACTTCCATTGCTAAAGGAATATGCAATGATGATTTTTCTCCATTGTTTGCATTGATCCATCCATATTATTGCTTACTATTACTCCTCTCTTCTGCATGATCAGTGATGCCACCAGCGAAAGCAGTTGCCCTAAGTTTAGAGGAAACAATGAGCAGATAGCAAAGGGCTAAATAGTGGGAGGATTTCTGAATAGAAAAAGAGATGGGGGTTCATAGAACATCAGCAAATGAATGGAAAGTTGAATGTTGCATGTGCACTCTCCACTATATTTTTATGAACATGGTTAAGGTCTTGTTTAATTGTTCTCCTTACTTTTAATTAATTTTATTCCAGTTCATGCTCTATTCTGCCAGACAGACCTTTATGAAAATAAATATAATCATACCACTCTCTTGCTTATCATGCTTAGTGGTCACTATAAATTCAAGATATTCTACCACTACCATGCCTTCAAGCCTTTTCCACTGACTTCCAATGTAGTGACAATAGGAGTCTTAAGGTAGAGGCATCCTTTGCTTTCTGCCACTGAATTTACCAAACTATATGCATTTGCACTCATCCTCCCCCACCCCTTTTTCCTTTTCTCACACCCCAATAGAAGAGCTGTCTCTTCTCTTAACCTCTCTCTGTGCTTTGCATCCCATTCTCTTTCACATTCCTAGGGAAATGTTCAACAATATTTACCGGGTAGTGTTCTGGGTCCTGGAGATGACAGTACTGAATGGGACAGATACAGCCCAGGGAACAAGTGAACAAACACATGAGCAAGGTGATTTCTCAGAGTAATTAGTGCTATGACAATTAATTAGCTGATGTGATAGGGAGTGACGACAGAAAATGGAGGAAGGCCTTTGTGAGGAAGTGACATTTGTGCTGAGACTTGTAAGATGCAAATGTGCCAGTCTGAGAAGATCTTTGGGCAGAAATCTGCAAAGAAAGGAGTGAGCTTTTAACATTCAAGGACAGATCTAAGTCCAGTGTAGCTGGTGCAAACAGTAGAAAGGGGAAAGAAGTAAGCAAAGAAGGTGGAGTTGCAGGCATGGTGGGCTGGATCATTCATATAGGATTCTTTTTAGACCATGATAAGAAATTGCTTTTATTTTAAATGCAATGGAAAGCCAAGAAAAGTTTTGGGCAGGACAGTGACATGATCAAATTTTTGTTGAAAAGAAAATCACTCTGTTTGTTGTAAGGATAATGGATTGTAAAGGTCAAGAAAGGAGTCAGGGGAAACGGATGTGGCTCAGCCAATTGGGCTCCTGTCTACAATATTGCAGGTTCAGGGTTCAATGCCCAGGGTCTCCTGGTGAGGGCAAGCTGGCCCACGTGGTGAGATGGCCCATGCAGAGTGCCTGCCCACTCAGGAACATGGCCCCTTGCAGGAGAGCCACCCTGTTTGGGAATGTCATCCCGCATGGGAAAGCCGTGCCGTGCGGGAGTGCCTGCCAATGTGGAGAGCTCGCGCAGCAAGATGACTCAACAGGAGACACAGAGAAGAGAAAATAAGAAGATGTAGCAGAACCGGGGAGCTGAGGTGGCACAAGAGAGTAATCACCTCTCTCCCACTCCAGAAGGTCCCAGGATCATTTCCTGGAGCCACCTAATGAGAATACAAGCAGACGCAGAAGAACACAAAGTGAATGGACACAGAGAGCAGGAAATGGGGGAAAGGAGGGAAGTGGGGGAGAAATAAATAAAAATAAATCTTAAAAAAAAAGAAAGAAAGGAATCAGGGCAACCAGGTAGGAGCTGCTATTATCCCAGGTAAGAGATGATGGTGACTTGGATAGGGTACTGGCAGTGATAATGGAGAGAAGATATAGATTTATATCTTTCCAGGCAAACTTACAGAATTTGAAGATGGATAGGATATTGGGCGGGAGAGGAAATGGAAAGAGAAATCAAAGTTGTTGAAAGTTGTCTTTGGAAAATGTTTGATGGTGAGGATTTCACACGGAAGAAAACTGAGCAAGGGATAAGTTGAAGAGTCATGGGACAAACAAAAATTTAGAAGGGTGATGGGGACAGAATTGGAATAAGACAAGAAGTAAGTATAAGGTGAAGAAATGGAGGCAATAATTATAGGTAACTTTGAGAAGCTTTATTGTGCAAGGGAGCACACAAATAAGATGGTAACTGTAAGTGACATAGGAAGGGGAATCAAAGGAGTCTTTTTTTTTTTAACTTGAGACATATTTGAATACTAAGTAATGGAAAGATGGCGAAATTGATGATGTGAAATCATGACCTTTTGATTTTTAACTCTCTTTGCTATCACCAACTTGTTCTGGCGATACTTTTCCATTAGGAAATTTTCCTATTCAATTCTTTTTGTTAGAAAAAAAGAAGCCATCTCCTTAACCCCTCATTCACTTCCTTAATCCACTATCATCTAACTCTGGCCCCTGACACTGTACTGGAATTACTTGGTTGTTGAATCCAATGGAAATGTTTTGGTCCTTATCTTACTTAATATCTCAATATTGTTACTTTTCTCCTTTAAAAACATTCTTTTCTATTTAATCTCATTTCACCCACCTCCTGAGTCTCTTTGTATTCTCTTTTTTAAAAAAGATTTATTTATTTATTTCTGCCCTCCCCACCCCGGCCTTTGTCTGCTCTCTGTGTCCATTCACTGTGTGTTCTTTTGTGTCTGCTTGTATTCTCATTAGGCAACTCTGGGAACCGATCCTGGGGCCTTCCAGAGTGGGAGAAAGGTGATCATTCTCTTGCACCACCTCAGCTCCCTGTTCCGCTGTGTCTCTTATTGTGTCTTTTGTTGCATCATCTTGCTGTGCCAGCTCTCCACGTTGGCTGGCACTCCCACATGGGCCAGCACTCCGTGTGTGCCAGCTCTCTGCGCCACCAAGAGGCCCTGGGCATTTAATTCTGGACCTCCTATGTGGTAAATGGGAGCCCAATTGCTCAAGCACATCCATTTGGTTTCCTCTGCTTTAAATGTGGTTCTGCTCAGACTCTGTTTTCTTGCTTCATACATTCTCCCTGGATGGAAAAAATGGCATCAAGGATCATCTCTATGCTGGAGGCCCCTAAACCAGATTTTCTATATCTATTTCAGTTTTATATAAGCATTCCAAACTTAATATATCTAAGACAACCCATCTGCCCCATCATGGCAGTTTTTTCTCACATATTCACTATTCCAGAGAATAATACCATGGCCTAAATAGTTCTCTAATCAGAAACCTCGGCATCCGCTTGTCCCCTCTTTTTTCACCCAACCCAAGCAATCAATCACAAAGGCTTGTTAATGCGACCTCCAAAACTCTCCTGGATTTGTCTATTGCTTTCTACTGTGAAGAGCAGGCAGAGGACAAGAGTCCTGATTTACTTTTCTCATTTATTCCCCTTTGTTCTGGGCTGCAAGAGTTGAAATAGCTTATCAATATTGCACTATTCTTTTCTTTGTTATTCACTTATGAGAGAATAATAGTACAGAGTTATGAATGATGTGGACTTCTGTATCTAGAATATAGGTAATTTGGGCTAAGTGATAAGTAGCATGCAGCTTAATTTTAAAAATCCTTGTATTAGTAGGGAGCCAAAGAAAATTTAAGATGGGATGACTTATTTGGGTTTTGAACAAATAACTATATTTTAATGTGAAGGGTATATTGGATAAAGATTTCAGAAAAATTATTTGAGGCATAAAAGTTACTTAAACTATGCAAGAGAGTAAAAGGACCTGAAATAAAGCAGAAGAAAGGGGATTTGGATGTATATAAAGGAAATGTTTCTCTCTTTTATGGTTAGAAGCTTGTTATGTGACATAGAGCTTCAAATTATAACTTTTACATCTGGATGACATTTTCTGATAATTTATCTCATTTTTAGTAGCTTCCTAAGAATGGACAGATCTCATCTTTCTTATCTGCTTAGATAGATAACCCTTGCCTCCCTCTAATTTGGGTGACTGCTAAGTGAGTATATTTTAATTTTCTCAAGAAAATCAGAGAACATAATGGGAAACCAATGGTTGCTATGCAGGCTTTTAACACTGCCTCAAAGACACCTCACGTGAATATATCTTCATCTGATGTGTAATTACACTCTAGCATTTTCCAAATATTTTGCTCATCCCAGTAGTTGGAGCCAGTTTGTTCTTCTCAGCATCAATACGAACTTCTTAGTTTCAAAACTTGTGCAATGTTTTTTATGCTGAGTTCTTATATGGACTGAGAACAATAGTGCCCAATTGTTAAAGATTTAAAATAAACCTTGATAACAGAGGCACATTAAGGTGGAAATTACTCTGACACTTAGTGTTGTAAGACCCAAGGCTACAAACATCAAAAGGAACAGTAGGAGTCTGGGTAAAGGATTGTGAAGATAAAAGGGGAAGGAGAATCCACTGTGTGAATGAGACTTTTCTGGGTTAAGAGTGTGGGTTACATGCAGAAAGTGTTTACCTCCCATTACTTGACATTAAATCTGGATGCTCAGCAGAGCTGCATTACTTAGCTTGAGCTCCCAGTTATGGGACAGATTTCAAACTGAGCACACTAAGGAATGTGAGAAAGTAATCTAGTCAGTTCATGCTGGGGTCTTATTAAAATCATTAGAGTTCAAATATGAAATTTATAAAAGCATACTGAATATCCCATCATCCTACCAGTCCATCTGGGACCTTGGTGCTTGGCCCATGTTAGGTTTTAGCATTCAGGAGCAAGGACAATCTTCTCCCTAAACCACATTCAGCTAAGGAGGCTATGGACCTGGGTGGGAGATGGGTAGGAAAAGGGGGCTCACGGCAATGTGATCTTGAAAGGCTATTATTGAGACAAAAGTGCTAAACCTTGGATGAAGGTTTAGAAGCAGAGAAAACTGAACATATCAGCAGTTAGCTTAAATAAAGAACTCTGGTCAAGTAAATAAGTAAATAAAAAGACATCATAACCCTTCACATTTATATGATACTTTATAGTTTTCAATATGTTGAATTTTATTTGGGTAAATCATTTATTTTAAACCTAAAACATATTCCACCCATCCCTGGACAGAGATGCTTATTAGTGAATGCTTGTTGGATGAACTAATCAGGTACAACAACAGCACAATTAATGAGTTTGCATTTTGTTCATTTGACTGTGTTAGTTACACCGACTCCTGACTTCTGTATTGGGTAGGGTCTAGCCAAGCAGACAAAAAAATACACTAGATGCTTTCAAAGGAAGATTTAACACAGCGAATTAGTTACATAGGCTTTGAAAGGCTGAAAGAAGTAAAGGGAGCATTTCAGCAGTGCAGATATAATAGCTGCAGGAAGCAGCTAAGGAACAAGCTTAAGAAAAGGATGGTGAAGTTACCAGAAATTAGATGCTCAGATCTCCAAGGAAGGGGGATCTTTGGCTGTTGCTGGTATCCTGAAGGTGAGATGAAGATGCTTCTAGAACTGAACTGACAGGAGGCAGGATAAACCAAGAAGGAATGTCCTTCTCCCTCCTTCCAGGCCCCTGTAGTATCTCCTATTGATACAACCAGGAGGAAGCCAATTATGTTGGAAGCCTGGAAAATGTAGTTTGCAGGTTTCCAGGACAGTGTATACAAAGAAGGATGGGTTTGCTGCTGAGAAACAGTCTACAAAACTGCTCACTTCCTGCTAAAGGGAAAATGGTTGACTTGAAGACCAAACCAGCAATAAATTGTGTGTAAATGCTGTCTCAGGGCTATTTATTGTTGTTGTTGATTTTGATTCATCTTTAGAAAACTTTTGTTGAGTTCAGTTGCCCTTCAGTTAGGACCTTCAGCAATGATGACCTGCTCCCTGGGTAGAAGAGATCTTTCTGCAGAGGCAGGCGTCTGCTTCTTCTTGAACGCCACCATCTTCCATCTCCACCCTGGAATTTTGATAACTCTTAGCAAAAGGGTCACTTCTGATTGTAGTGCCTTTAGAAAAAGATTCCCTTCTACTTTGCCTATCAATAAACACATGACCCTCCTCCCCAATCCTTCCCCTACCGATACCTCCTTCTTTTCTAGACTATACCACCCCTCCCCACCAGTATCAGTAGGCATCTTTCTGGGTCCAGCCTTGGCCTGTTCCATCCCACTTACATTTGGATTAGATCGGGCTGTTTACTAGCCATAGGTCCCTCTGATTCAAAGATGTGAAAAGTTGGTGGCGGACTTGGCCCAGTGGTTAGGGCATCTGTCTACCACATGGGAGGTCCGCGGTTCAAACCCTGGGCCTCCTTGACCCGTGTGGAGCTGGCCCATGTGCAGTTCTGATGTGCGCAAGGAGTGCCCTGCCCCGCAGGGGTGTCCCCCGCATAGGGGAGCCCCACGCACAAGGAGTGTACCCCATATAGAGAGCCGCCTTGCGTGAAAGAAAGTGCAGCCTGCCCAAGAATGGCACCGCACACACGGAGAGCTGACACAGCAAGATGACGCAACAAAAAGAAACACAGATTCCCATGCTGCTGACAACAACAGAAGCGGCCAAAAAAAGGCACAGCAAATGGACACAGAGAACAGACAACCGGGATGGGGGGGAGGGGAGAGAAATAAATAAATCATTAAAAAAAAAATGTGAAAAGTGGAACAGATGCATTTAATGAAACTTGAGATTATTTCACTCTCCAGAATCTCCAAATAATTTTTGCATTCTTATTTTTGGGTCTTCCAAATATTAATTTTCTTGCATAACTAAACCATGTCATCACTTCCAGGGGACAACTGCCTTGTCAAACTAAGCACACATTCTGTCAATTGTCCAGCATCACACCAACAGAGGTGGAAAGGCAGGGCTGCTAAAGCCATAGATGATCTCCAACTTTCATTTTGCCTAATATCTAAACTCGTCCCATACAGAGTTAATGCTGGGACTTGTATCAAGTTGTTAATCCTTGGCAAAATGATTCATTGGTCTTAGTCCATTAATTGATTGGTTGACTAAAAATATCACACATTTGTTTGGGTATTTTTAGGTCTTAAGGATTTCATTGAGTTAATCTTTCTGGGAAGGCAAATTTTCCCAAGCCCATCTGATTCCCAGAGTTAAAACCAATGTTTTTGGTTTTTTTTTCATTGTTTGTGTATTGTGTTTTTTGTGTTTTTTTAAAAAAGATTTATTTATTTCTCTCCCTCCCCCCTGCCCCCAATTGTCTGGGCTCCTTGTCCATTCACTGTGTGTTCTTCTGTGACCCCTTCTATCCTTATCAGCGGCATCAGGAATCTATGTTTCTTTTTGTTGCATCATCTTGTTGTGTCAGTTCTCTATGTGTATAGTGCCATTCCTGGGCAGGCTGTACTTTCTTTCGCACTGGGCAGCTCTCCTTACAGGGTGTACTCCTTGCACGTGGGCCCCCCCCCCAATGTGGGGAACACCCCTGCATGGCACAGCACTCCTTGCGTGCATCAGCACTGAGCGTGGGCCAGCTCCACACGGGTCAGGAGGCCCTGGATTTGAACTGCAGACCTCCCATGTGGTAGGTGGATGCCCTAGCCATTGGGCCCAGTCTGCGTCCCTAATTTATTTTTCAATTGTCTTTTTTTTTTTTAAGAGATATAGATCACAAAAAAATGTTACATTAAAAAATATAAGAGGTTCTTATATACCCAACCCCCCACCCCCCTACTCCTCCCATGTCAAAAATCTCTCTCATCATTGTGGTACATTCATTGCATTTGGTGAACACATTTTGGAGCACCGCTGCAACCACACAGATTATAGTTTACATTGTAGTTTACATTCTCCCCTAGTCTATTCAGTGGGTTAAGGCAGGATATATAATGCCTAGCATCTGTCCCTGCAGTATCATTTAAGACAACTCCAAGTCCAGAAAATGCCCCCACATCACATCTCTTCTTCCCTCTCCCTGCCCTCGGCAGCTACCATGGCCATTGTCTCCACATCAATGATTCAACTTCTTCCATTGCTAGAGTCACAATAGTTCTATAGTAGAATACCAGTAAGTCCACTCTAATCCATATTTTATTCCTCCATCACGTGAGCCCTTGGTTGGTGATGTCCACTGCACCTCTAAATCCAGTGGTTTTTAATATTGGCTAAGCTTTGAAATCACACATGCTGCTCTTTTCAAATACAGATGCCCAGTCCTCACCTCAGAAACTAAAGAAAAGATCTTTTTTTTTTTTTTTCAGATTTGGATGTTTAAATTTTTTGTAGAAGCTTTAGATTATATAAATGTTACAGAAAATTTGTAGGGGATTCCCATATGCCCATTCCCCTCCCTCTCCCAAATTTTCCCACATTAATAACATCTTTCATTAGTGTAGTGCATTTGTTACAATTGATAAACACATATTGAAGCATTGTTACTAACTGTGGACTATATTTTACATTATAGTTTATACTCTGTCCTGCACAATTTTATAGGTTATGACAAAATGTAATGGCCTGTAGCCACCATTGCTAATCATCCAAGACAATCCCAATGTCCCAAAAATGCCTCCACATTATACCTATTCTTCCTTCTCCCTCCCCTCGGAACCTCTGGTGGCCAAGGCCTTTGTATCAGTGATAAAGTTCTTTAATTATTACAATAATAATAAAAGTATATAGTAGAATAATAATAAGTCTATTTTACCTGTAGGGCCTGAGGATGTGTGTAAATGCTGCATAAATTGTTTTGTTATGTAGTAAAAATTGAGAATTGAAAGTTTCCTTCCCCAAAGAAAGTTTAAATATTATTGAGTATTATTTAACCAATATTGGCTGTTCTGTATCACTGGTTTTAAATAACTGGATTCAACAAATTCTAGTGTGAGCATCTTTAACACTATTTAGCCAATTTTAAGTCATATTGGTTTGCTTGTTTACTCTTTGCTTGTTTTCACTCTCTCAGATGTCTGAGAGTTGTTAAATCATTCAAACAACACACACATACGCTTAACACTCTCAGCCATATTGCGTTCAGTTCTGTTCCGTGCATGAAAGCTTCCTAAGCTGGGAAGAATGGATGGTTGAGTCTTTTTAGAAGGTAGCTTTGGATTCCCTGACATAATCTGTAATTTGAGTTTATTAATTTCTGAGTGTTACTGTACATAAAGAGCTCTGCCAAAGCCCAAGACTTACTAGAGAATCTTCAAATCCCTGAAGGGAAGACCATTTCTGCTCTGGAAGCCTGCCCTGAGGTCTTACTGAAGACCTGCTCAGAGTGTCCAAGAAACGGAAGCCAGACAACTGTTTCAAGGAATTGAAGAAATTGGCCTACAATGAAAATAGTCACTTTACAGGGATATAAGCAACTTCCTGAGAGAATGAGAGAAAATACACAGCACTAAGAAGGAGAAAAATGATCAGGTCTATGTGAATGTATTCTGGGAAGAGATAGTTGGGCATTTGTTGCCAAGGCTGTGATTAGCCATCACCAAACACAAACTCCTGGGCCATCAGGTATTGACACTATATTCAGGAAAGTAAAGATGGCTTAATATAAGAAAACCTATGCAAAAAGTATGCTAAAATTTGTAAGATTTTAATAGCTGCTGAAAAACAGTTGCTAAAAATAATTCAATTTAAAAAGAGCAGATAATGTTAATCCACACTGACAAGAGTAGAGTGAAACATGTAGTTTCACTCATTGTGGCAGTGTAAAGTCATTCAGTAACTCTGGAGAGTGACTGAATACATATGAAACAAATATATATAGAATATATATGAATATATATGAAGTTTTGACTTTAATCCTTTAATCCAAAGTTTATAAGTTTCTCTAGAAAAAGAAAAATCCAAAATGAGGTTTAAAGCCCTAAGCACAGAGATGTGAGTTTGAGAAAACTTTATTGTAATGAAAAATTGCAAGAACCTAATCAATGATATCTAAAATATTTGGTTGCACATGCCTTTGGGTAAAACAATATTTGAGCATGCATCTCCTTACCATATCTAGTTATTTATGTATATATTATGTACATGTAAATTTAAGTTAATGTGTATATAGTACATACACACTAGAAAGAAAATAACAAAGTATGAATTAAGGATTCATAAAAACATTATTCTCAACAAAATGTTATGGGGGTGGGGAGTGGGTTATATGGGAACCTCTTATGTTTTTCGTTTTTTACGTTTTTTAATGTAACGTTGCTTGTGATCTATTAACTTTAATAAAAAAAAAACAGAAAAAAAACTAGAAAAGTTAAAAAAATGTTATGAGTACTATTTGTTTTTTAGTAAGAGTGTTGTGATTAAATATACATTATAATTTTAAAAAATAATGACTTGAAATTTGGTTTCAACAATCCCATGGTCTTCTCTTAAGATCATTATTTCTTGAAAAAAAATATTTTGAGGTACCAGGAGCCAGGGATTGAACCCAGGACCTTGTGTGTGGGAAGCCGGCACTCAACCACTGAGCCACATTGGCTTCCCTGAGTTGGTTTTTTGTTTGTTTTGCGTGTTGTCTGGTTCTGTTTTTTTCAGGAGGCACTGGGAATTGAACCTGGGAACCCCCATGTGGGAGGTGGGAGCTCAACCACTTGAGCCACATCTGCTCCCTCTTGATAACTTTTTTAAAGTCAAGTTTATTGTGGTAAACTTTGCATTCAGTAAATTCACAAACAGTAAACTTTACCCTTTTAAGGAAGTACAGTTCATTGAGTTTTGACACAGGTATATAGCTCTGTAGCCACTACCACAATCAAGATAAAGAACATTTCCCTCACCCCCAAAGTTCCCCTGTACCCCTTTCTTATCTATTCCCCATCTCTACCCCTAGTTCCCGGCAATCACTGATCTGTTTTCCTTCTCTATAGTTTTGCCTTTTCCAGAGTCATATAACTTTTATCACTTTTGTGTCTAGTGATAGTGGATATAAATCCATCTCTCAAATAACTTTCTTCAACATTTTGAATTTTTGGTTTGCAAATTTTTTGTTAGGTCTTATTAAAGAATCGTTGGGTTTTTACCTATGGAATGTGACTGGTGAAGCACTTGCATTGGAAGTAGAATTGTCAGTTTTGCCATTAGCAGTTGACTATAGAGCTAAAAATTCAACAAAGGGGAATTGAATCTACTTTCACTGGCATGTTACTGAGCTGATAATTTAACAGGTAATTAACTACATAGAAAAATGCATGAAACATAAAATGAATCTGGAAAATCTAATCCACAAAATTATATGTGCACCATGATAACTAAAAAAGACTGGAATAGAATATAGAAAAGTAGAAAGTACTCTAAAAGTGTGTTAGGGTTAAGGATGTTTGACTTTTTTCCTTGGTTGTCAAGCTGTTAATATTGTTTTTATTTTATTCTTTGGAATTTTAGGAAAAATTTATATTACATATGCCCTTTTCATATTACATTCTAAACAGATATTTTTGAACCTGTACAAAATGTAATTTAACTTCCATGTGGAAGTGCTCATTTACTAACATTCTGACAATATTGAATTTTATAATTCTTTTAAATTGTAATGTTTTCCTTTGAATTTCTATTAGTACTGGTGACTTATTTTAAATGGGTCATTTGATTTCATCTTTTCTTAATTACTGGGTTAGGGGAGGCCCTCTCTGACTACTCTGTGCAATATAGTTACTTATCACTCCATGCCTATGCCTGTTTACGTTTTTACCACAATACTCACCCAACATATTAGATGTTTATTTTTTATGTATGATCCGTTAGGGCAAGGACTTTATCTATCTTGTTTGGTACTGTCAAGTTTGGATAACACCTGGAATAGAGTAGATGCTTCATATATAATTGTCAATGAATGAATGAGTATATAATTAAATGTCTTTTACCCATTTTCTAAGAGTACTCCTATTTTGCTTAATAATCTGTAGGAACTCTTTTTATATTAGAAGGATAAACTCTTTAAGCCTACGTTGCAATTATTTTTTTCCAATTCGTCATTTGGCATTTTATTTTATTAAGTGTTTGCAACATAAAGAAGTTTAATATAATTATGTACTCAAACACGTTAGTATCTATTTCTGGTCTACGTAAATTTAGTATATCATACCGGAGCATTCAAATCAGTGAAAAAAGGGAGATGAGCCAGTGGGTGGTGCTGGACACTTTATACTCCATGCCGAGGGGTCAGTCTAGGTCCCTCTACCTCACAAACGCTACTCTAAGGTCCTTAAGCTGAAGCCCCTCCTCTTTCCACACGTTCCCCATTAACAACCTCTTTCATTAGTGTGGTTTGTTTGTTACAATTGATGAACGCATACCGAAGCATTGCTACTAACCATGGTCTCTAGGTTACATAATGGTTTATACGTTTATACTCTGCACAGCACAATTTTATAGGTTTTGACAAAATGTATAATGGCTGGTATCTATCATTGGAATATCATGCAGAACAATTCCAATGTCTCAAAAATGCCCCATGTTGCACCTATTCTTCCCTCCCCCTCCCTTAGACTATCTGGTGATCACTGTGTTTATATCAATATTACAAATTCTTACATTGCTAGAATAATTGTAAGTCTACTTTAGTCCATAGTTGCATTTCTCCCTTTCATTTGTTCTTTTCTCAGTCCTGAGGATTTGGGGATGGTGATGCCTGCTCTGCTTCTGATGGAGAGGGGGCTTAGATCCCATGCGACAGATGGTTGGAACTGTCTTGCTTGCAGTTGAAGATACTCTCTGCTTCTTGGTTTGGGCATTGTCCATCATCATTCTTTTGTTCCATGAACTTTCAGGATACTTGGAGGGATTTTTTTTTATTGGAATTTCAATGATTTTTCTGTAGCTACTATTTTCATTTGTTATGGGGGATTTAAAAGTCTTATTTCCTGGGGAGCTGATGTAGCTTAGTGGTTGAACACCTGTTTCACATGTATTCAATCCCTGGCACCTCCTAAAAAAAACACTCCAAAAACCACTTCATTTCCTTTTCACTCTCATTTAAATGACCAAGACACAATGACTGAGCAAAGGTACAGTAGTGAGGATGGTATATGCTTGAAACGGATGCCTAATCTTCTGTTATCCCTGACTGAGAGCTTTGTACACCCCAAAGCAGCTCCCTTAGATAAGCTTTTTGATGCTAAATTGAGTCAGCCTGGAATAGTAAAAGGCACACATCATACCAGACCAATTTAAGGTTTATTACAAAGTCTTGGTTTTATTAAGTTCTAAAAATCGAGTGTGGGAAATGAAATGGCATCATGTCCTGAAATTTAATGGAGGAAAAGATACTTGAGAGATTTTCAAGGATAACATAACAAAGGAAAAATAATTAGCAAAGAAAAGCATCAAATAATATTATTGGCTTTAAAGAATCCTCACTTTTTAACAGCTTCATAAGTATATTTATTTTCCAGGAAAAATTTTTAAAAATGAAAGGACTGGAAGAGACTTTGAACAACCAAATTCATCCTTTCATCTTTGGTCAGCTCTACAATTTACTCCCTGGAGTAAATTATTTATTATAAATTACCTGACATACTTCATGAAAGTAGGTAGAGTATAAAATGTCCAATATAAATAATATTTGGCTTTTTAAAAGTAAGCTTTATTACAACTTCAAAAAATAAAATAGACAAAGGTAGCTCAACAAATCATAGAAGCATCACTCTAAAAATTCTGTCCCAGCATAGCCATCTTAATCCCCAAAACAAACTCAGTCACTTCTATTCAGAAAGATAAATAAATGAGCACAGATTGGTGAAATGATATCGCTAAGGTCCCCTTGGTAATGAAGAAAATGAAGAAAAAAATGCTTGATCATATTCATATCTCATAAAACCAAATCCCATATTCTTTTTTTTACCTTTAGCCACTAATTATTTCAGTGTATTGTTTAAACTCAATATATTTGTGAATTTTCCCTTTTTCCACCTGTTATTAATTTCTAGCTTTGTTCCCTTGTGATCAGAGAAATTGCATTGTAAAATTTCAATATTTTAAAATTCATATGGTCTATCATAGAGAAATATCCATGAGTAGTTGATGAGAAGAATGTATATCCTGCTATTTTGGGGGGTGGGTATAATGCTTTAAAAATGTCTGTACATCTAGTTCATTTATGATAATCTAGCTCCATTTCCATATTTATCCTCTGTCCAGATGTTCTATCCAGTGCTGAGAGTGGTGTATCGAAGTCTCCAACTATTATTGTAGAGAAGACTATTTCTTCCTTCAGTTTTGCCAATGTGTGTGCCTCATATATTTTGGGGCACCTATGTTAGGTGCATAAATACTTATTTAGTTTTTTCTTCTAGGCAGATTGGTCCTTGTGTGCATATATAGTAACCATCATCATCTCTTATAGCAGTTTTGCATTTAAAATCTGTTCTATCTGATATGAATATTGCTACTCCAGATCTTTTTTTTATTACTATTTGTGTGGAATATCCTTTTCCAATCTTACTCTTTCAAATGGATTTTGTTGTTTTGGTGAGTCTCTTATAGACAACAAATAGATAGCTCATATCTATATCTATATCTATATCTATATCTATATCTATATCTATATCTATATCTATATCTATATATCTATTCTGTCAGTCTGTGTCTTTTGATTGGGAAGTTCAATCCATTAACATTCAGTATTATTACTGTGAAGACATTACTTACTTCATCCATTTTATCCCTTGGCTTTTTGTTGTTATATCTTACTATTGTTTTTCTTTTAACCTTTTTAGTTATCCTTACTTATAATCTTCATTCCTATACCCCTCTCCAAGCCTCATGCACTTGTCTTTTCTTTTCAGGCTGTCACACCCTTTAGTATCTCTTGTAAATGTGTCACTTGGTAACAAAGTCTCTCAGTTTTTGTCTGTGAAGATTTTATTTCTTTTTAAAGATTTATTTATTTATTTATTTATTTCCCCTTCCTCCTCCCCTTCCTGGTTGTCTGTTCCCTGTGTCTATTTGCTGTGTTGTCTTCTTTGTCCACTTCTGTTTTTGTCAGTGGCATGGGAATCTGTGTTTCTTTTTGTTACATCATCTTGTTTCAGCTCTCCGTGTGTGGCACAATTCCTGGGCAGGCTGCATTTTTTTTCATGCTGGGTTTCCTTACGGGGCACACTCCTTGCACATGGGGCTCCCCTATGCGGGGGACACCCCTGCGTGGCAGGGCACTCCTTGCACGTATCAGCACTGTGCATGGGCCAGCTCCACATGGGTCCGGGGTTTGAACCACGGACCTCCCGTGTGGTAGATGGATGCCCTAACCACTGGACAAAGTCCTCTTCCCTGTGAAGACATTAAACTCACCTTCATTTATAAAGGACAGTTTTGCCAGAGAAAGAACACTTGGTTGGCAGTTCTTCTCTTTCAGTACCTTAAATATCATACCTTCTCACTTCCAAGGTTTCTGATGCTAGATCAGCACTTAGTCTTATTGAGGTTCCCTTGTGATTCACTGTGGGTTTTTTTTTGTTTTGTTTTTTTTGTTCTCAGAATCCTCTTTTTACCTCTGCATTTCATATGTCTTGGAGTAGGTCTGTTCAGATTTATTTTGTTTAGGGTATGTTGTCCTTGAATATTGATATTCATGTATTTCATAAGAGTTGGGAAATTTTCAGAAATTATTTCCTAAAATATTCTTTCTGTCCCATTTATATTCTCTTCTCCCTCTGGGATTCCTATAACTTGTATGTTTTTGCATTTCTTTTTTCTTTTTTTCTTTTTTAAAGATTTATTTATTTATTTAATTCCCCTCCCTCCCCCGGTTGTCTGTTCTCTGTGTCTATTTGCTGCATCTTGTTTCTTTGTCCACTTCTGTTGTTGTCAGTGGCACGGAAAGTGTGGGCAGTGCCATTCCTGGGCAGGCTGCACTTTCTTTCGCGCTGGGCGGCTCTCCTTACGGGGCGCACTCCTTGCGTGTTGGGCTCCCCTACGCAGGGGACACCCCTGCGTGGCAGGGCACTCCTTGCGCGCATCAGCACTGCACATGGGCCAGCTGCACACGGGTCAAGGAGGCCCGGGTTTGAACCGCAGACCTCCCATGTGGTAGACGGACGCCCTAACCACTGGGCCAAGTCCATTTTCCTGTTTTTGCATTTCATGTTATCATTCACTTCCCTGAGACCTGTTCAATTTTTTCCATTCTATTCTTTCTGATCTTGTCTTCAAGTTTAGATGCTCTGTCTCCTAATTCACTTATTCTTTCCTCAACTAATTCAAATCTGCTCTTATATGCCTCTAATGTAATTTTAATCTCATCCATTTTATCTTTCATTCCCATAAATTCTATTACTTTTCTTTGCAGGCTTTCAAATTGTTCTTTTTTTTCTTTTTTTTTTTTTCTTCTTTTTTTAAAAATTATTTATTTATTATTATTTTTTTAATTACATTAAAAAAAAATGAGGTCCCATTCAACCCCACCGCCCCCGCCCCCCACTCCCCCCACAGCAACACTCTCTCCCATCATCATGACACATCCATTGCACCTGGTAAGTTCATTTCTGAGCATCACTGCACCCCATAGTCAATGGTCCACATCATAGCCCAGACTCTCTCACGTTCCATCCAGTGGGCCCTGGGGGGATCTACAATGTCCCGTAATTGTCCGTGAAGCACTATCCAGGACAACTCCACGTCCCGAAAATGCCTCCACATCTCATCTCTTCCTCCTGTTCCCCATACCCAGCAGCCACCATGGCTACCCTTCCCACACCCATTCCACATTTTCTCTGTGGACATTGGATTGGTTGTGTCCATTGCACACCTATGTCAAGTGAGGGCTTAGATTCCACATGGGTACTGGATGCACTCCTCCTGCTTCCAGTTGTAGACACTCTAGGCTCCATGTTGTGGTGGTTGACCTTCTTCAACTCCATGTTAGCTGAGTGGAGTAAGTCCAATAAATCAAAGTGTAGGAGCTGAAGTCTGTTGAGGCTCTGGGCCTGGGTGTCATATTATCAGTCCAGAGATTCAAATCCCCTACATATATCTTAAACCCAGCACCAACTACAATTCCAATAAAGTAGCATGCAAGTCTTGTGAAAAGAGATCCCCTCTGAGTCCAATTCCATCACGCAGAAACACCAACTCCAAAGAAGGGCCATCTGTCATGGCAGTGAACCCCTTCTGCCATGACCATAGAACCCGTGGGTCTCTTTATCCCTTAAAAGAACCAATACCTGGGGTTGTATCTACCTTATCTGTCTCTTAGACTCTGTTCAGTTGTACATAGGGGTATTCCTTCTGACAACCTCCAGACTCTTTTTTAGAGACTCACAGCCTTATAATCTCATTTCTCCTTTCCATTTCCCCCTTACATTAGGTCAAACAGCTTCCCGAAGTCATGTCATTATATGTAGACAGGTATATTCTGCTGTTCCGCATTGAATCTTTAATTCAAGGTCATTTTCTAGTTGCTTCTTCAGCTGGTATGTGGTAGTGATCCCTCGGTGCCAGGGAGGCTCATCCCCGGGTGTCATGTCCCAACTGGGGGGAATGCATCGCATCTACACGCTGAGTTTGGCTGTGAGAGTGGCCACATTTGAGTAAGATGAAGGCTGTCAGGAGGAAAACCCAGGCACAATGCTACTCTAGGCCTTGTTCTTATTGCAGGTGTATAGGCTCAAAAGTGTAGCCATTAGTATCAAGAGCCCAATGTTGGGTCCTCCTTCCTTTCTGGTTCTCGCCGTTGCACCTGGAGGATTGCCGCTGCTCTCCCAGGGCCCACAACAGTGACCCCCCGGCCAGGAGCCCAGTACCCCCCCAGCTGTTGTTTTTAATTGTTTCCACTATGAGTATATATAGACATTACCATATACCCTGGGCATATGCCCTGTATAACTCCCTGTCAACCATATATATCCTGTCAATAACATCCCATATCAGTATTCCTCCGCTGCCATTGTTGAACCACTCTGATCCAAAACTTCCCGTAAAGTGAATCCCAACATAATGTCAGTTTCAGAAGAGTCTTAGATCACCGAAATTCATATATACAATATACAGTACTTCCCCAGATTCACCATAAAACCTTTTCCCTTCCACAGCGATAATCTTTTAACTTATTCATATCATATTTCCTGAAACTGATGTACAGATTCCGAAACTATAGTTTTCAAACAAGGTGACATCTGTGCTTACTATGTGGTCCATACTTTCGATTGTACAGTTTTCTAAATTTTTTAGTTATCCTATGTTTTGTCTTATGGTTTTCATTATTAGTCTGTCGTCCCCTATATGTTTTTGGTGTAATATTAGCTGTTTTATATTCATCCTCGTGTACTCTCACATAACTCCTCTCTTGCCCCCTTATTTACCTTTGTTCCATCCATTCCACATCCATTTTCCCCTCCCCTTAGGGCTCACAACGCCTGCCAATCTAATGCCCTGGGAGCCGTCCTTTCTCACGAGAGATACAGTTCTCTCTATTCGACGGCATTAGTCTTCCCCAGGATATGGGTCCACCCCACCCAATGGTAGAACCCACCTTGGCAAAATGAGCCTTCAGCTATTCCCTCCGGAGTCCGTCCCGCATCAGACCATACCCCTTGAGCGTCCTAACCAGGTAACCCTCCTACTTATACTTTGATACGTTTTACTCAACATTTTGTTCTCAACGAACATCTGACACTCTCCCATGTTTGTATGTTGCCCCTCCCTCCCACCTATATCTTGGACAATATTACCCCTCTGCCCATCCCCAGCCCCCCTCAAACCCAGAAAACCCCACCCGAAGGTAACCCCTTGCCCCCATTTTGTCCCTTCTTTGTGCTCATACTTACCGCCAGCTCATCACAGATTCCACCCCTGCAGACATTAACTCACATCCTTCCTCCACCCCCCGATTTCCTGTAAGCCACTTTTCCAGACTCTAGCTCTCTGAGGCAGTTAACTTATTTCATATCATTGAGGTCATGTAGTATTTGTCCTTCAATGCCTGGGTTGCTTCACTCAACATAAGATTCTCAAGGTTCATCCATGTTATCACGTGCGATTGTAGTGTATTGGTTCTTACAGCTGAGTAGTATTCCATTGTGTGTATATACCACATTTTATTGATCCACTCATCTGTTGATGGACATTTGGATTGATTCCAACTTTTGGCGATAGTGAACAATGCTGCTATGAACATTGGTGTACATATATCGGTTTGTGTCCTTGTTTTCAGATCTGATGGGTATATACCCCTCAGTATCTTCTTAAAATCTTTTATTTCTTTATTTGGCACTTTAATAAAATCTTTTAAAACCAGAGTCAGGTCAAGTCACCTCTCTGTTCACACCCTTCATGGCCTCCCCTTCTCACTGAAAATGAAAGCCAACAGCATAAAGTGACAGGTGAGAGTTACTTAATCTGGTTCTGGCCCTTCTCTGATCTTAGCTCTTATATTCCTTCTCCTGCACTTGGGCTCTGGCCACATTGACTACCTGCTCTTCTCTAAACTCTAAACTCATCAGGCATGCTCTTGTCTCAGTGTCTTTGAACTCACTATCTCCTAATTGAGAACATTCTTCCTGCAAGTTTTGCACTTGATTTCCTTCCTTTGGATCTTGGCTCACTTATTGCCTTTCAGAGCAGCTTTCCCTGACAACCCTATTTAAAATTGCAACCCTGGCACCACAGCCCTACCTCTGATGCATACTGCCCAATGCCCTTCCCTGCTCCGTTTTTCATCATGGCACTCACCACTATCAAGCATGATTTAGCATTTCCTTATTTACCAGTTTATTGATTGACCCCTCCACTGAGACAAAAGCTTAGGGATGGCAAGCTTTTGTTTATTTTCTTACTGTTGAATCATCTCCCATGCCTAGAGCAGTGTGTGGCCCATGGCCAGCATTAAATAAATATTTGTTAAAAACTGTATGGAACAACTCAGATATCACTAATGTTTAAAAATGATTTTATTTTTCTATATATGTTTAGGATTGGTTATGATTTTAACAACAAAATAATTCTTTCAACCAAACAAGAATACACATCTCTAGGATAGATAACGGGATGGGGAACACCAAGATGAATTCATTCTGCTTCTGTGTGCAACTTCATGGCTTGGAAAAGGTGTAGAATATTTGTTAGGAGCAGCAGCAATGATTTGGTAATGAGAAGTTATAGATTATGGGGTAGAAGCAGAGGGAATAATGGGCCACCCTGAGTATTTTCACACTTATACGATTTTTGAAATAGGGGAAGTTGGTAGGACAAGGATGGCAATAACATTTATAGGCTTAATTAATTATTAATAGGTATCCTGCCTAAATCCTAAAATGATATGAAATGAAATGATACTAGAAATGGGAGAACTAAAGCATTTTGAACATTTATTCTTAAACTTTTTTGGGATACTAACACCTTTGACAATAAAGGTTATGGACCCCCTCTCCAGAATAATGCACATAAACATATACTACACAAAAATCAAAACTTTCTAGGTGCTCCATGACCCCTCCAGGCCATGCATAGATCCCAGGTTAAATGTTTCTGGTATAGAAGGTTGGAAAAACATTAATCACTGTGATTCAGCATTGAATTCTGCCTAATAAAGAAAAAAAGGAAGGACAATGGACTACTTGAAAGAAAAGTAGAAATCATGGAAAAGTGAGAGTTTTTGTGCACCTAGACTGTACCATACCCTATGTTAATTTTGTTTTTTAGATTTTAAAAAATTTATTTCTCTCCCCCTGCCCCAGTTGTCTGCTCTCTCTGTCCATTCGCTATGTGTTCTTCTGTGTCCGCTTTATCTTATCAGAGGCACCTGGGAATCTGCATTTCTTTTTGTTGCGTCATCTTGCTGTGTCAACTCTCCGTGTGTGTGGCACCATTCTTGGGCAGGCTGCACTTTCTTTCACGCTGGGCAGCTCTCCTTATGGGGCACACTCCTTGTGTGTAGGGCTCCCCTACACAGGGGACACCCCTGCGTGGCAGGGCACTCCTGGCGCGCATCAGCACTGCGCATGGGCCAGCTCCACACGGGTCAAGGAGGCCCGGGGTTTGAACCGCGGACCTCCCATGTGGTAGGCGGACTCCCTATCCACTAGGCCAAGTCTGCTTCCCCTATGTTAATTTTTAAAATGTGTCCCTTTGCCTAATTCTTATAACATTTGAGGAAATTATTCTTATACACGTTTTATGCATAAGGTAAGAAAGAGCAGAAGTGGAATTTGAATCTAGGCCTCTGTAATTTATTGGGAGCCGATGTGGCTCAAACATTTGAGTGCCTGCTTCCCACATGGGAGATCCCAGGGTTCGGTTCCCAGTGCCTCCTAAAAACAAAACAAAACAATAAGTCGATATAATTCAGTGTTTGAAAATCAGCTTCTAACCATCTTCTTAAATACATGGTCTCAGTTTCAATCCCTAGCACCTGGTACCTGAAAAAAAAAAAAAAAGCTTTTTGATGAAGGCAAGTGTATATGAGTATTCTAGTGTGTCCATGAGGAAAGACACTGCACCTTGAGATACTATAACTTTTCCAGTTTAGGAAAGCAATGAAGTTTTAAGTTTCCTCAGTATTACTTTCACTAAGAAGATTACAACCATAGTCTTAGGAGTATTGGAAGTGCCTAATAAATATTCCTCAACTTATGAAACCGTTCTAAAGCTGGACTGTTTTATCTGGCTCTACAGATGCTGCATTTTTATTTCAGATGCATTTTCATCCGTCATACAGCATCCTCCTTTGCATTCTGAGGCCACTCAGGAAACAGTGAAGGACTGATTGACTATAGTTACATCATTTCAGATGTTTTGGAATCTGACTTATTTTAAATATCCTAGAAACCTTAATTACATTTGGGAAGGAACTTGAGAATCCAGATGCATAACTGCAATCCCTGGAAGACACCATGCATATTAATATCTAATGTTAATCGAGCATTTCCTAAGCACCAGGCTGTGTTTTAAGTACTCTTCATGAATTTCTCTTTCAAACTTGTAAAAAACTGTTTAAACTTGGAGCCATTTTTATCCCCTTGAGAACAAATAAGGCTCAGAGACAGAGAGTGTTTTCAAACCATCTGTTAACATAGCCCAAACACTGGTAAGTAAGGAAGCTGACCAGTGTTTGAAATTTTATTCAGATCAGTTCAATCAGAAGGGGAAATAAATATAATCTTAAATCTATTTCCTATTGGCCAGAGTAGAACTCTTTTATGTAGTGTAGTTTCAGGTATTTTGCTATGACCCCATTTTCAAATGGTTCACTTGGTGGTGAGATAACCAGACGTCACCTGCACCTCTGCAGGTCATCTGTCATCATCCCTCTCTAAGCAGAGTGTGAAGGGTCAACCACAAGCAGAGCAGCTGTGGATGGGGCTCCAGGAGGCATCTGAAGGAATGGCCTTGACAAGCATCACCTGTCCTGCCTGCAACGGGCTTCCTCTGCTTGACTGGCCACCCTGCAGGAGAGGGGCATGCGTCATGCCACGTGGTCATTTGGGTATCACATTAAGAGGAAACCATAACTGAGAGTAACCTTCTTATATGAACATATTCTACAAAACTAATTAACGCCTAAATGCCGCACTCTTCAACTGTAAAACCATTTGTCTTTGTTCTTGCTAAAAAAAAAAAGAGTTCAATCATACCTGTGTCTGGCTTCCTGTGAGGCACGGGCTCGAGCTCTCCGCCCACCCACCCCTGCTCCATTTACATACACAAACAGCAGTTTAGGATGCGAAGTGTCTTCTCGGTCTTGCTGACTCCTGGGAGAACTGTTAGGCAGACCCAGGACCGAGGCTGTGTAGTTTGTTAGTTTTAGAAATGTCTGGGGAAATTTTGGGTCGTTTGGCTCTAGCTGATTTCCTTAGCAAGTCCATGTACCTGAGTCTCCTTTACCTCCACAGCTATGACCGCCGGATGCTCTCCACCCTATACACACACCAACATGGAAATGGGTCACGGGGCCGGGTCGAGGGAGGGGAAGTGGAGCTAAATAGGGATGGATGTGCTAGTGACAGAAAGAACAAGGAAGCTGACAGGGAGGGCACCGGGATAGAGAGATGCTGGCACAGTGGGAAAGCTGATCCAATAGTCTAGCTTTGGGGTGAGGCATTCAAAGGGGCATTTTCGAGCATGGAACTTGTGTCAGCGTGAGGCCCTGCTAGGAACAGTTATATAAATCCTCTAGCATTCCTTCTCTCTGACTAATCCCATATTAGGAGAAAAGGATTTCACTTTCTTTACCATTTGTATCAAGTCATAATTACTGTCTGAGCCGAAAGTTAGGTTTGTGAGTATAAGCAGAGTACATTATGTGTAGCGCTCCCCCACCATCTCTCTTTACACATGGAAATTAAGTACATAACCAGCAAAATAAGCATCATTAGTCCTTTTTTCCCAAAGGCTGCTTTGGTAGCACTGAAAGGAAAAAGCTGGCGTTGCCTGCTCACACGCAGGAAGAATAGCAGTTTTACTTTGAATGACCCAAAGTTTAAGCAGCCTTAGCATGGGCAGAACCTCCAGCCTGCCTCTGGGTGCACTCCACTGGGTGATTCTTAGCAGAGTCATGGCTAATGGTTGGTGTCTGAGTCGCTGAAGAAGCTAACAGTGTGCCCTTAGCAGATAGGGCCTTAGCAGTGACACTGCCATTTTAACCTGAGAACGTTTTCATAAGACATACAAACAAGCTCTTTTCCTGGAACATCATCCCTCTTTTATGCTCTGCCATCTTATCCTTAATCTTTTTCAAATTTCCCTCATATACGTTTATGTAGGGGAATAAATGTGCATGCCATCTCATCCTTAATCATTTTCAAATTGCCCTCATATACATTTATGTAGGGGTGTAATATTAATATACCCATTACTAAATCTAAATTCCATCCATCTTTCAGGTCGAGCTGGATGTTTCACTCCTTTCAAGCTGTTTCTTCGTTCCGTTATTTCTCATTGAGCTTCTAGTAGGTACCGGGCATTGTTTTTGGATAAAGCCAATTAAAAAACAAAAACTGATAACAGAAAAGCAACCTTCCTACATGGGATATCCATCTAAGGAGGACATCAGACCGTAGGTATATAGTATGCCAGATGGTTATTGCAATGGAGAGAAGCAAAATAGGGAAGGGAGCATAGAGTGTGGGTGATGGGAAAATATTGCCATTTTTTATAGAGTATAGCAAGAGACCTGGTTCAAAAGGTGAGCAGCCAGTATTGTAATAACATTTCCACTCACAGGAGACAGCATCCACAAATGCCCTGAGTTGAGCATGCATTTGGGGTGCTCCAGGCGAAGCAAGGAAGCCGGTGTGGCTGAACCAACATGACAGAAAGCAGAGCAGTGGGAGGCAGAGTCCAAGGAAAGGGTGTGGGGAATCAGGAAGAAGCTGGGGCCCTGCAGTTCACTCTCAGGACTTGAGTGAAATGGGAAAGTCTGGGCAGTGAAGCCGCGTGGGGAAAGCACATTTTCACAGGATCACACTGGTTTCTGAGAAGAGTCTATAGTGGGTAAGGGCAGACTTTAGGGGGGGTTTTGCACTATTCAAGGAGAAGGATGACAGTGGCTTGGACTAGTGGTGGAATTGAAGGTATAAATGAGAAGAGCAAGATTCTGGATATACTGTGAAGACAGAGCCAGCAGGGTTTGCTGTTGGATCAGATGTAATGCAGGAAAACAGAGGAGTTTAAAATAAGTACAAGGTTATTGCTGGTTTAGTGTAAGAATGAGGTTTTCATTAATTGAGATGGGGGAAGACAGCAGGAAGAGCTACTTTTAGTGGGAGTGGATTAGACGTGCACATGGAAATGTTAGGTAGGCAATAAGATATACAAGTCTGGAGTTCAAGGGGAATATAAATTTGGAAATCATATAGGTTGTATTTACAGCCATGTGACTGAACAAGAGCATAAGGCAAAGACACAGAAGAGGGCCAGGCTAGAGGAGATGAGAAGACAGCAAGAAAAGGAGTATGTGAAAGAACAAATGAATGAAGAACAAGTATTCCTGAGGTCTGGGCTGAACATTAGCGCCATCTGAAATATCACATTCAAGTATCATAAGGAACAGTTCTTTGAATTCACAGGAATTTGTTGCTAATGGTAATACAGTAGGGGGAAAATCTTTGAAGAAATGCCATTCATGAGACTTGAGTAGGTCTTGTAGATCTGAATTAATTGTGGAAATCAAATACTAAGAAAAAGTGATTTTAAAATTCTCAGAGTCTCAGAGATTTTCTTTAAATTTGTCAGATTGAAAATTCTGATATATTTAAGTACTTTATTGTAATTAATTTGTTCTTTGCAATTCACTGATCATAATGACTTAATTTATTAACAGGAACATCACTTACTGGGTTTAGAATTCCATTACAGCGCAGCACTAATAAATCATGCGCCGCTAAAGTTCAGTACCACCAAAACTTCTAACTAAACCAATCCAACACTTGTATCCGAATTTGGTCCCTAGGATAATGGAAGCCTGCACATGGTCATTTGAAACACAATTTAAGAAGAAGAGCTTGGGATGATATTCACTGTTTAGGCTGTGGCTAGGCATTATGACTTCATCAAAGCCAGATACCAAGTCAGGAGCTGTTTTTCAAAAGAAGAGTTATTTGCTCATGAAGGCCTAGCTTGGCCACAACGTCTTAGAAAACTCCTGAGATTCTCCGAGTGATGCTGGCTCCCTATAGCATTCAGACCTGCTCCAGACACTTCGGCTCCTTTAGGTGGGCTGCCTCCTAAGTCCCAGGGGTGAGGTGGCTTACCTGCAGCTGGACCAGTGGGTGAGCTCCTTTTGCTCTGGGCCCCAGGGAGAGCTCATGGGTTATTTGGTAAATGGGTCAAAACACTACCCCAAATGTTGTCTAAGTTGCCTAAAGGCTTTAAAGGGTCTATCAAGTATTGCGAAGCCATTCCCCGCTGCCTGAGCGAGCAGATTGAATGCTGTGTGCCTCCATACTGAGGAGCTCTGCCCAATGTGAAATACTGAGGAGCTCTGCCCAAATGTTCCTGTGTCTAACACCTTCAGAATCCATCCACACATCGTTCTGAAGTCACTGCTGCTATAAATTCGTGAAAGTTTGTAATTATTTTGTTATGTAAGTCTTCTTCTTATAGGCGGGACTCTATACTTGCTCTTCTGAGGCTTGTCTTGATCAGACTCAGCATCTAGGACTGGAGACAATGAAGAGTAGTAGGTTTAAGGCATCAGGAACTTGGACATCCTAGGAAAAATCATTATTTCAGGAGAGGTCATTATGGAATTTTCAAGCAAGATGAGGGCAGAGGGGCTGCTTTTGCTGATAAGGGGGTTTTGTTGGGTTTGTGAGGTGCAGGGTACTCACATTCAGCTGGATTCATCCAAATCACGGAGTCCCTATCTCAACACGAATGTCCTTATTTTCACCTGAGACCTAACAAGGCTGTAAATCTAAGTTATGTTACCTTACATTTGGTATTTTCTTAGCTCTCAGGGCTGTGTGAAGCAGCTATTCATTCACATGATAATTATCTATCTCATGCCTTCTTAAAAATAACGTTCAAATTCATGGCTCCATGGGTCATAGTTTAAGGAATAGTTTTGCTACTTCATGGTTTAGACTACTAGTGTCCAGTTTTCCATCAATAACTGGATTGTCCCAGTCTTCAAACCCAAGCAAATGAGATAATCAAACAAAAACCGAGAGTTGGTATTACCAGAAACCCTCGCTAAGAAAATTCCTTAAAAAAACGTATATTAGTAATATAGAAAATGATCTTCAGAGAAGGCCTAAAACACACACACACACACACACACACACACACACACAAAGGTATAGTGGGTAGTAGCAGTAAATATTTTGGCTAATTTATGCAAACATTATGTGACAGTAAAGGGAAAAACCATACCAGAAGTAAGCATCTTAATAAGTACTTTGTGGGATTAAAAAAAAAAAGAAATACTAGGCAGCAGTATCATACCAATGTTCATGAAGAACAGGGATTGGAATTGTCTGTTCTGATGTCCTTGTATTTGGGAGGCTTAGGTATTACCTAATTGTTAAGTATGCATGAAAACATCTGAAGTGTAACCACTAAAGTAGTAGAAATAAACTAAATAACATACTTATCAGTAAAGAAAAAATGGGATATGAAATTAAACAAAGACATGTTTTGTTTACTCCAAAAATGCAATAAAAGGGGGGAAGAGAGGCATAAGCAATTGGGAAAATAGAAAGTGCAACCTAAGACAGGAGAAACATGCCCAAACATATCACTCAATCACAGTAAATGTAAAAAGACTAAGCTTGCTAATTTAAATAGAGATATTCTCAGATTGTCTTGAAAAATAAGTCACTGTGCTCTATTTAAGAAACACATATAAACATAAAGATCCAGAAAAGTTGAAAGCAAAGGCAAGAAAGAAAGTTATGGCAGATAAGTACTATTATTAATGATTCACTTACTACGTTGATAACAGACAAATAAACTATGGAAATATGCATTACTGTCAGCATAATTGGGCGTGCGGATGCTAGTGAAATATTACCGAGCACATTTCTCCTGCCTAACATATTTGAGCTGGGGCTGGTCCAGATTTGGTCCCTTGATCCCAGACCTGATATCAGTCTTTGTCTACAGAGAGTTCCCTGCTCCCAACTTCATTTTCACCTTGCTGTTTTCTTCTATTTTTATTTTTTTCTTTATTTTCCCTTACTATCATGTGATCCCAGTTACATATTAAGAATTTACCCAGTTTCTCATTGTATTGGGGTAGGAAGGGCTTTCAGAGAAATGAGTCTACCAGACTGCTGGAAGCAGATATCTTCAATAATTACAGTGTCTCTTTGCTTTCACTAATATTCCCCCTTTAATTTAATCCTCATTCTAAGGCTAAAATGATCTTTCTAAAATATGAATCTAATCATGTCACTGTCCTGTATAAAAGTCTTCTATGTGTCACCATCACCCTGAAAAGTTGTCATCTTACTCTGGAGAAAAGGATTCTTCTGGAACTAGCCTCTGCTGGTCTCACCAGCATCATCCCTTTGTGCTCAGCACTGTAAGATGTAAACATGTGGCAGCTTGGTGTGTTAGCACAGTGTGTCTTTGGGCAGATGCTTTTCTCTGCCTGAGGTTCTTCTTAGACTTAGGACAGCTATTTAGTGAATATCATGCACAAGACCTCACTGGTTGTTAAAGTATCAAAACACTTTCATACCAGTACTTAACTTGCCACTACTCTAATTTTCTCACAGGAATTGTGGTGGGTTTAATAGAGCCCTTGCAAAAGATATGTCCAACTTGTAACCCCCAATGAAAACTGTCCTTTTAAGAGAAAGGGGAGAGAGATTTGGGACAAAGAGGGAAGGAGGCAGAGATGGGAGTGATGCAGCTATAAGCCAAGAAATACCAAGCGTTCTGCAACCACCAGAAGCTAGAAGAGAAGCATGCGATGGATCTCTCCCTCTGAGCCTCCAGGTGGACTCCCCTCAGAGCCTCCAGGTGGACTCTCTCAGATCTTCCAGGTGGACTCCCCTCAGATCTTCCAGGTGGACTCCCCTTAGATCCAGATGGGCTCCCCTCAGATCCTCCAGGTGGACTCCTCTCAGATCTTCCAGGTGAACTCCTCTCAGAGTCTCCAGGGACCCCCCTCAGAGCCTCCAGATGGACTCCCCTCAGATTCTCCAGGTAGACTCCCCTCAGATCTTCCAGGTAGACTCCCCTCAGAGCCTCCAGGTGGACTCCCCTCATAACCTCCAGGTGGACTCCCCTCAGAGCCTCCAGGTGGACTCCCCTCAGAGCTTCCAGGTGGACTCCCCTCAGATCTTCCAGGTGGACTCCCCTCAGATCTTCCAGGTGGACTCCCCTCAGAACCTCCAGGTGGACTCCCCTCAGATCCTCCAGGTGGACTCCCTCAGAGCCTCCAGGTGGACTCCCCTCAGAGCCTCCAGTTGGACTCCCCTCAGAGCCTCCAGGTGGACTCCCTCAGAGCCTCCAGGTGGACTCCCCTCAGAGCCTCCAGTTGGACTCCCCTCAGAGCCTCCAGGTAGACTCCCCTCAGAGCCTCCAGTTGGACTCCCCTCAGAGCCTCCAGGTAGACTCCCCTCAGAGCCTCCAGGTGGACTCCCCTCAGAGCCTCCAGTTGGACTCCCCTCAGAGCCTCCTGAAGAGGCCAGCTCTACTGACACTGTGATTTGGGGCATCTGGCCTCCTGAACTTCGAGAGAATAAATTTCTATTTTAAGGCTCCGCATTTGTGATAATTTATTACAACTACCCCAGGAAAGTAGTACAGACTCGTCTCTGCTCCCTCCCACTTCCAACACCTGGGACAGCAGGGGTTGGAATAGGAATGGAGACTCTAAGACCCCACCCCAGAGTTAAGTCCTGACTGGAAACTGCCTGGGCTGTAAGAGCTCTTAAGTATTTTGGTTATTTTCCCTCCCTCTCTTCTAGTTGAATCCTAATTATATCCCAAGATTCCCATAGTGCGTTGCTTCTTCTGTGAAATATCCCATGGCCTTCATCATTAACTCTTTTCTGAGTGTCACTAGCACCCTATGCACTCCTCTGGCCTCTTGGTCCAGCACTTTATGGTAACTCATCCACACTCAACTGTGTGCTCCTTGAGGACAGAGCCATGTCTTAATTATCACGGAGGCACTGTTGCCAGCATAGTGCTTGGCATTTTATTCAACCTCGTGGCATACCACGGAAGCCTAGGATTTTGCACTGTGCCTTTATATGGGTTTCATTCTATCAAACTCAAGGAGAGAAGAGAGACTGAAAATATACCTAATTTGATCTAACTTCCTGCTTTGCACATGAGTTTAACAGTCTCAAGTGGTGCTAATCCTCCATTTTCCTGGAAGTGCATCTGACTGGGGGCTGGGGGAGAAGGGCAGACTTTCCCACCCCATGTGAGCAGAAAAAGAGCATTATATGTTTGTAATTTCTTATATAAATATAATTTTTGAATTATTTCTGATTTTTTACTGAAATTCTGGACTGTCAAAAATAGATATGAAATAGTGTGCAAAAATATTGTACCAAAATTTGATTCCACTTTGAGAAGGTCTGTAATTTTGAAGATAATTCTTTTTCATTCCCATTCCTTGCACCAATCAGAAGACTGTACCACATTTTCACATTGCTTTTATTTCTGGATATTGCCATGGTAACACAGACTAATTCCAACATGTATGCATTTTGAGCTAATCTTTTACTTAAGAAAAATACCAGGGAGAATAAAAGTAAGGAAAAGAAGCAAATGGCTTGTGCTGAATAGGTTTTATGATGTTCAGCAGTTAAGTTGGTACTAAATCAAAGCAAGCAATTTCTCCTCTGGGTGATTAAAGGAAGGGCAAAAATGTATCCACTTTTAAAGGACTTTTAAAATTTACAAGAGTAAAATGAAATCTGTTACTTAAGTTTAGAGAGGAGAAAAGAGGCATAAGAAAGACGAGTAAAGATGAATAAATCAAGATTCAGAGAGTTAAATGAATTGCTTTATAGTCACATGACTCCTGAGTTACAGAGCTCAGGCGAACATCTTTCCTTTAGTAAAAGGGACCTCAGGGATGGGGAGGAAACAACACCCAAGTTACAAAGTTACAACACCCAATTTACAAAGGGTCAGGCTGAGTTTTTGGGTATCAACTCATTCATAGTGAATGTTTACTATGTGCCGGGCCCTAGGCTATTTTCTAGGATTAAATGAAGAATGTAGCAACCATAATCCCTGCCTTCACAGAGTTTACCTTCAAGTCAGGAGGACAGAAACTTAAATACGTAAATATCTGCTGTGAAAAAGGCATAAAAGGAGCCATGTATCTAGTGCTATGATATAGCCTGAGGGGTTGGAAACGGTCTCCTTGGTTAAGTTACACTTGACTGAAGTCCAGAAAAAAATTAAGTGCGGAGGGGGAAGAAGAGCATCGAGGCAGAGGAAACTCATGTGAGGTCTTCAGGAGAGAGCAGTCTGGTGTACCTGTGTAGTAGAGTGTGGATGGCACGTGTGAGGAGGCCTGAGAGCCATGGGCATGATGAGGGCTGATACACGCTAAAGACGGGAGGGAACAGGTCATGTCGAGGATTTTTATTTCAATCTTGTGCTCACTGAGAAGCCATCGGAGGGTTTTAAGTAGGAGAGGACTGGTATCAGATTTATTGTTCCAAAGTGCTCCGCTGTTTGTTGGTGGGGGTAGGAGTAGAAATGGGATCCAGTCAAGATGTTTTTTCAAAGGTCTCTGTGGTTGCTGATGGTTGTTTTCCCTAAGGAGATGATGGAAGCGCATGTGGCCCAAGCGTTTGGGTGTCTGCTTACCACATGGGGAGTCCCGGTTTGGTTCCTGGTGCCTCCTGGAGAGGACAAACAAGATGGTGAGCTGACCCAACGGGCTATCGCAGCGAGCTGATGCAACAAGATGATGTAATAAGGAGACACAGAGGAAACACAATGAGAGACACAACAAAGCAAGGAGTGTCGGTGGCTCAAGTGACTGAGCACCTCTCTCCTAGATCAGAGGTCCCAGGGTGGGTTCCTAGCACCTCCTGAAGAGAAGACGAATGGACTTGGAAAGCACACAATGAATGGGCTCATAGAGCAGACAGCAAGCACAACCAAGGAAGGAAGGAGAAATAAATAAATGAAATTTTAAAAGTGCATTTGGAAGTAGAATAAACAGGACTGTTGGAGAGTAGGGGAAAGAAATTTGTCAAGGATGATACCGATAGGGACTTTTTCATAATCAAACTACCTGGGAAATAGGATCAAATCTGTTTTTCCTTAGTCTCCTCCAGCTTTCCTGACTCTTAAAAAGTGGGCACAGTTTACCAAGAACTTCTTGGAAATTGCTATTTTGGTTCTGAGTTGTTGTTGTTGACATGTAAGGAAATCCTCTCCTCTCCACAAACATAACTGCAGAGCTCCCACTCATCCTTCAGCAGCCCCGCTCCCCGCCAAATGTTATTACATTGGAATGAACCTCCTTGAGCCTTCCTATCTAAAAAGTGAAACTCCATCTCAACCTCTAGTCCTCACACCTGCTTCACTTTTTAAAATGTCTTGTCATACATTTCTGTATCTACTGCATGTCCCCCTGCAAGAGTAGAAGCCCCATGAGGGCAAAGACTTTCCTACTTTGCTACTCCTGCCTGGTACATCATATCTACTCAGCAAGCATAGCTGGTTGAACTGATGGATCCCCCAGGTCTCAACAGAGGGCGTCATTCTTACAGGAAAATCTTCTCTGACTTACCCCAACTAGGTTGTGTCCCTGTAGAGTGCTCACAGTACCCTCTACTATGTGTGTTATATATATATCTTATAAAAAGTATATATAAATATGTTATTTTATGTATATAATATATATAACCATTTTCAGTAGCTGCTATTTGATTTTCTCTCTTCACACTATATTGTAAATTTTGGGACAGCAGGTCTCGTGTAAATTTTGCATGGTTGTGTCACTTTAGTAAGTTTAGTTCCTGAATGAGACATGCTCGGGATTTACAATTATTCATTCTTGCACACCTGTGGACTCTGTGCACAGGTAGTCTCAACAGATTTTGGATGCTGGCTTAATGTTTTCATTATGCCCTTGCTTAAATCCTGGAAAGCAATTTCCTTTATGACCTCTTGCCTTATGCCCTTTAATTTTAACCTCCCATGGATTTTACTTTTGGAGCCCGTTGATAAGTTATTTGAGCATAAGTCTTGAATATTCTATGAGCTGGGTTGCAGGAAGATCAGGTGCCCCTTACTTCATGCGGTCTACATGTAAGAGACTTGCCATGTATCACATTATTTTATAGACTATGGTAACTGGGAAGAGATCCTATAGTAAGTAAATGCATTAATTAAATAATCTCTGAGAAAAGCAAACAATACTCCATATCTGTTATATAAATCTGCAAGTTTGTAATAAAAAATGATACATTTTATAATTGACTGAACAATTCAGTGATAATTGTTCTAATTCACTCTACCAAGTCATACCATCCACAATACATCTGACAATTTCCATTGTGTTATTCTTTTGCATAAGTTCCTCAGGGTGCTAATTCATTCAGTTTCTATAGTTCATAGCATTTGGGTAAGTTCTTACTGCATATTTGTAAGTTTAAATTATTCTTCAAACATTTATTAGTCTCCTACTATCGGGCTAGGTGTGGAAGGTTCAAAGACAGAACATAATGCTTCCCTCTGAGGGATCTTAACCCAATAAGGGAGGCAGACACCTAAGTATGGAACTAGGAAATTCAGTGGGATTGAGACTCTAACGGGGTGTAAACACAGAGGAGGGAATGCTCAGCCTTCTGATAGTAGTGATGGATAGGGGGTGGTGGACATGGAAAACTTCTAAGATGAGAGAAGAAAGTGTAGGAATTTTTAATGTAAACAAGGGCTGTGGGGATGGAGGAGGAGAGCTAGAGTGTTCTAGGTAAAATGCTGTGCCTACGAGACCATGAAGAAGAGGCAGGAAATGTGATTGGAAAGGTAAGCAGCAGCCGGGCCACAGAGGATGGAAGAAACTGTTCTAAGTAATTTGGATATTAGCTTTAAAGAAATTCAAACATTTTAAGTAGGGAGGTATAAAGATTATAGAAAAGTTCACCAATAACTGCAAAGACCTCAGTAAGTTAATTCAATCCTGACTCTCCCCCAAGTTAGGCCAGACTCCATGGGTTTGGACATCCTAAGTCTGAAGATGGACCTTCAGATACCACTTAAAAATTCCAGAGCCCAGGCCACCTGTATCTCTGACCAGTTGGCTACAAATTTGGGGCTCCCACCATCCCCTCAGGTTTGCTAATTTGCTCGAATGACTCACAGAACTCACTGAATGCATTATACTTAGGTTTATAAATTTATTATAGTAAAAGGATACAGATTAGAAGATGCCAAAAGAAGTGACACGTAGGGCCAGTTCTGAAGGGTCTCAAACACTAGCTTCTGTGTCCTCTCCATGTGGAGTCAGACGCATCATCCTCCCATCATAGAGATGTATCTTGGCAACCATGGAAGCTCATCAGAGCTTCTGGGGCCCTGAGTTCATATTGGGTCTTATTTCGTAGGCATGGTCGATGGAATCAGGCCATGTGTTTGAATTCAAGTGAAGCCCCCTTCTCTCTCAGTGCTTGGGACATGGCTGGTATGACATGAGTCAAACCCCCAGCCCCCTAATCACATGATGGCTCTTTCTGGTGGAGCCAGCCCCCACCCTCAGGCTGCAGGTGTGACTGGCCCTACCCTGCCACTATTATGTGTGGTCCTGAAACCATCATGAAGAACACAATTCGGAGGTTGCTTCCCCAGCAACGGGAGCTGAAGACCAGCCAAGTGGTCATTATACCACAGGAGGTAACATGGGAAAAAACCTCTGACATTGATGTGGAGACGAGACTGGAGCAGGGAAAGACTGGAGCCAGGAATATCTGCTAAGAAGTGGTTTCGCAGTCTAGCCAAGAGATCATGAGTGCTAATGTAACACATTTGTTGGGAAGTAGAATTGACAAAATTTATGATCAGTGTGGTACAAAGGAGAGAAAGGACTCTAAGGATGACTCCCCACTCTCTTGCTTGGTTGACTGATATTCAGATGATAGTGTCAATACCCAATTTAGGGGTCATAACAAAAAAAGTAGGTTTAAGTTCAGTTTTATCTATATGGAGCTGAAATGTCTCTAGGATGATATACAGTGTGCAGTTGGGTTCATAGTCTTGATTATCAGGAAAGAATTCTGTAGTTGAGAAATGTATACATTTGAAGGTTCTCAGGGTGGGGTTACTAGTTAAGTCCTTGCGCTTGGACGATTAAAGTGACGAGTTTGTCTAGGACAGAATCCTGGGTACAGCCATCACTGATGGAGGTGGATAAAGGAAAATAACCCAACTATAGAGATTGAAAAAGAATTAGAAGGAAATAGAAGAAGAACCCAGATGCTATGGATCAATAAACTCAAAGGGAAGACCAAGTTTCAAAGTGGAAATGACAATTTCTATGAAGATGTTAAGTAGTTTAAGAACCAAATTGAGTTCATATTAATTACCAACAAAGTATAAATAAGTAAAATGAATTGTTGTCCTTGACAGGGGTAGTTTCAGTGGTGTGATGGATTAACAATTAAGAAATGCGCTGGTGGTCCTTAGTAAAATGTTTGGAAGTGGGTTGGCCATGATGGGAATAGTTAGGAAGTGACATAGATATAGAACTATCTGTGTCAGAGCATATGAAATGTAAGTATGTCTGTATTTCTTTATAACTTAGGAGTGGTTTCAGCTGGCTTACGTAGAGAAGCTGACAGAAAGAAAGTAAAAGAAAATTTACAGGAGGAGAGGTAATGAAAGATTGATGGAAACAGTCTAGTGGCAAGATGAGAAAATGGGATCGAGGATACAGGACAGGAAATTCGTTTTGAAAAGGAGAAAGGATATTTCTTCATATGAAACCGAAAGGAAAGTGATGGTATAGACACTAATATAGATAAATCTATCATTGTTTACCATCATTTGATTTCCAGTCCATTGATATGCCCTATATTTCATTTGCTATCTTTTCAGGGAAGTTGAAAGGAAGTTAGATACAGGCTCACCTTTTCACTTTTCTTTTTTCCAAGATGCAGTCAGGTTGATTAAATTCTTCCATTACAGCAAGTCAAGTGCTATTTCTTTGACAACTCCCACTTGCTTTTTCATCGTTACACAATCTGAAGAGGTGGGTTGTATCTTTGTTGATGTCAGTCAGCCAAGATTAAAGTTTGTTGCAAACCTTTTTGAGTTTTACTAGGTTCTGCCCTGAAAACTCAGGTTTATGACTTAAATTTTCTTTCTTCAGGTTTCCAAAGGAATGACTCATCGCTGTCAAATACATATCCTTTCCTCCTTCAGTTTTCCAAGGACAGACTATGGGTATGTGTCCAGGGGAGTCTTAATAGTCTCTATTTTGTTCTACAACCTTAATTATCCATCTGGTTTCTCAGCCAAATTATTTTACTCTGGGAAATCTGAACAGATGGACTGTAGCAATTGAAATAGGGGTGGGCCATGAAGAACTTAGGCAATGGCAAAGGCGGAATCCAAAGAGCACTTTAACATGTCTGATTTTCATTTCTTTCTAGCAAAATCTCTGGGAAGTGGGAATTATCACGAATGCTAGAAGTGAATACCAGCTGTTGGAGTTGGGCTGGTGTTGGTACAGGTTAAGTATTTGTGGGACAGGCTTTCGTTCTGCACACATTGGTTTGCTTGCAGGGAATGAGCCTGCATCAAAGAGGAGGGCAAGAGAAACGGCAGTTGTGGTAGAGTCATGCTTAGTAATTTTATGTACAAAATAGTGTGCATTGGACCTCTCAACCAAAGGCTGAAAAAGTCACTTCTCACTTTCCCATCCAGAGTAAGGGCTGGTAGGGCTCACGTTACTGGTTTCTGAGCTTTCTTACTCCAGGGGAACATTAAAAGACTTTACGTTTTGGAGCTGAAAATTGCCAGGTACAGCAAGACCAACTAAAGACAGTATTGCTGCATCGTCTTAATTGGTAAATTCCAAGCCAGGGGTCACAAACTTTAATGACTGCCATGGCCAACCAGGTAATGAAGAGGGCTGGGTGTAATTCAATAGGGCGTGGTGAGGTCTGTGGAAAACCAGAAGATTGGTGCCCCTAAAAGTGCTATTTGGTTACTGCCCACACTTAACACAATGGAATGTAGGCCCAACTTGCCAGATCTTTTGATTTATTAATAGAAGTCACAAATCCAGATTTAAACATGGAAAATATAATTTTTAATGTTGGCTCAAATTTTTATAAACTACAGTCAGTTCTCATTATTTGCATTAGTTATGCTCTGTGAAACCTCTGAGCACAGAACTTGTAAATGCTTACCTAGGGGAAACACAGGGTTAGGTTCCTGCAAGTCTCTGGTTACAACAGTTTCAATAACCAATCAATATGTAACTTTGTTTTATGTGTGTTTCCAAATAAAGACACCTTATTTAATAAGTACTGTTGACTCATTAATATTGAACTCATGACCAACAGCATCTAACTGAACAAAGCGTAACTAGCACACATTTTCTCTATAAGGCACGGCACGACTTTATACTTAAGAACACAAGACAGCACTTCAGCATTATGCTTGTCAGGCTATTTTAAATATCAAAACCACCAACAAAAAGCACAAAAATGCGAAAACAGTGACTCTAAATATATTATGAAAAGGACACTTACTTACAGTATGAGAGCTGAAACAAGAAGGCATAGTGTGACTTTGTTCGACCTCAGCTGGGAATGTGCAAGTCATGAATCAAATTTTTTGCTGTTCTGCGTAAATGATCCTGAATACCCCACAAGTACTGATTTGGGGGTGATAAATAAATTTCAGCAGGTAGGCAATTTTGCAAATATGGAATCTGTGAATAATGGGCATCAACTTTATTTTGTGGATCAAACAGACATGTCTGTATTTAACCAACTGGCTGATTCTGTCCTTTCAGGCTGGGTCCGGCGAGTAGGTGAAGTTGGATGAGTCGAGTAGGGAAGGAGGTGTTACAACGCTGTTTCAAAGCGAATAGCAGGACAACAGGGGAGCAGGCGTGATCACGGGGTGTTCTAAGACTGGGAAGGCTGGAGAGAGGCAGGCCCTGCAAGTGGCTGAGACCCCTGCCCTGCTCATTTCTAAGGACACCATCAGAGATTTAGGCACTAAGCTCTGTTGGTTGGAAATGTCAGAAAAACACCTCAAGGCAGAGAATGGCTTAGCAGGAATGGAGCTATACAAGGTGCCCAGCCATGCTCTTTCATACCAGCTGTGTGGACGCGGACAAGGAAGACTGAATTATGATAACCCTGAACTGAAAACTGCCCCACCTCTCCTGAAGAGTGGAAGCCTCCAGGTGTGGGAGCAGCCTAACAGAAGGAGAGGTAGCCATGAAAACGACTGCCAGCTGCTAACGTCAGGCAGTGGTAGGGCTGGAAGAGGATCTACTACGCATAAGAGAAAATTTTAAAGAGTGGCATTCCTTGTGCTGCAAGGTTAGAGAAAGGACAGCCGGGGCTGGTGGCAATGCCCAGAGGGACAGCCCCAAGGACTCCTGCCTGAGCCCTATGGGAAAAGGAGCCACAGGAGGCACTGAAGGAATGGTTACTTGGAACTGGTGAGCCATAAAGGACGCTGCAGGATTCAGAGTGAAACCGACTGGGCAACAAGCTGTTCTTTCCAATTCCACTTAAAATTTCCCGAAGCGCTAATGCCTGGATGACTCCTGTTTGATAGCCTGATAGCTTGAGAGTGGGTGGTTTTTTAAACATTAGAAGAGAGAATCTTTGAAATGGACACTGGGGTCCCGGCAGCAGTGAATGTGGTCAGGCTTGGCAAGGGCGTGAGAGGGGCAGGGACGGCAGAGCAGGATCCATCCAAGTACTGCAGCCGGCGCCCAAGGGCTTCCGGAAGTACCTGGGCGAGGCTTTGAAGGGTCTTGTAGAACACGGAGGCCAAGACAGTGAAGCGTTAATAGTGCTCCAAAATGCGTTCACCGAGAGCGATGAGTGTGCCACAAGGATGGAGGAGGTTGTTGGTGTGGGAGGAGTGGGGTGGGGGGGTGAGGGGTATATGGGAACCTCTTATGTTTTTTAATGTAACTTTTTTTGTGATGTGTATTTCTTCAAAAAAATACAACTTACAAAAACGATGGGGTGGGAGAGCAGGGAGTGGGGTATATGGGAACCTCTTATGTTTTTTTTTTTTTTTTAATGTAACATTCTTTGTGATCTATTAACTTTAGTAAAAAAAGTATATGAAAAAAGGAATGTTAATAGTATTAATGCAGGCCAATTGTACTCACTACTAACAGCATTTTAAGACTGTGGAAACCAACTCATTAAGATTAAGGGACTTGCCCAGAGTTACCCCAATGTTTTGTGAAAAAACTAAAATTTAGGTTTTAGACTTCTGACTTCAAGTTCATCATACTCTTCATTACATCTTTGCTGTCTTTTACCCACATTTATCAATTTATTTTTTTATTGTAAGTATGAAGTTTCTTAGGAAATATCTTATAAAGGAGCTATAATCATAAATATTTTGAGGTCACTTTAAAACCTATTGACTGTATCCATTTTTGTAAGTCACCACAATTTGAATACTTTAAATAAAATGGTTTATTTATAATTTAACAAAATTCAGTAACTAAATGGAGTGTCAGAAACTATAGGCCCTGTTTTCAGAAAAATAATTATAATAATCATGAAATGTCACATTAGCATAAATAAAGTAGAAAGCAGGAAATATAGATTCTCAAATACTTCAAATATGAGCAGTGATGAGAATGCAAGTCCAATTTCTGCCCTTGCAAGGGACCAGGAGACACAGTAATCCTTGTCTCCAAAGATATCTAACTGTGCCTTGGCTACTGATGCCAATTCAGGGCAGCATATTCCTTCTCTCCCAATTAAAAGAAAATGTCTGATTTCACCTTTGGGTTTTCTCATTCTCTACCTACTCTCTGCCTTCCAACTTCAATGGCTCTGCCTTGCAGTAGTCCCCAGTTACTTTTGTTGCTGCTGCTGTTGATGTTCTGCTGGCCATTTAACATTCTTTCTTCCCGCCATTCTTCCTAGGTTCAGCTAAGGCGACTTCAAAGGAATGTCCTCTAAGACCACTGACCTTGCCCACCCATTATGCACATCATTAGGGTATGAAGCTCCTTGTGGCGCAGAACTGGCTTGTTTTGTGCCAAGAGAACTTTACACAAGCCTAGACATTCAGTAGGGTCTTCTGATTGATATTTATAGTCATTGGCTTTATGACATTAATTAACTTCCTATAATAGAGGGTTGTTTAGAAGAAATCAAGTACTAGCATATCCACTGGAAGTTATGCATGAGCTTTTATGTTGCAGGTGTTGTCACCAAGTGTTTTAATTTCCCAGCTGCTAAAACAAGTACTATATAGTGGTACCATATAACATCAGGAATTTATTGACTTGCTGTTTTCATTTCTGAGACTAGAAGATTTGTTTCTTCCCAGGGTCAGTATCTGCTGACTGGCTGGTGATCTTTGGGGTTCCTTGACTTTCCATCACAGGGCAATGTACATGGTGGATGCTTCTCCTTTCTCTTCAAGGTTCCATTGACTTCCAGCTTCTGGCTGCTGCCCATGGCTTCTCTCTGCATCCAATTTCCTTTGCTTAGGTGCTCTTCAGTCATATTGCAAGAAGCCCCACCCTCATTCAGTTTGGGCCCCCTTTAGCTAATAATGTCTTCAAAGGTCCTATTTACAAATAGGTTCACACCAGGGGTTGGGTCCTGAATGTGCCTTTTGTGGGGAACATGATTCAATCCTGAAACCCAATGTAAATTCCACCTATTTTAGCTCAAAAGTCATAGTCAGTCCCATAGTGTATATAGTAAATTTGGAAGTACCATCTGTATGTGGACTCAATCTGTGGCTCCTAAGTACGGAGACACCTGAGGACACTTTGATGTTATTCAAATTGATGAACTGCAAAAGACTAACCTTCTTTGACAATACAGATACCTAAATTAATAAGCTGCTTTACTTTAGATTGAATGTAGATAATCAGTATAGGGTGTCTTGAAAAATACAAAGAATAGAATGAAAACAAGAATCTCATTTGGAAGACAACCTCTATGGATCCCAGTCTCTGTATCCACAAAAGTATAATGCCTGGCACATAGTATGCACTTAATAAGTATGTGTTGAATGAATAAATAAATACTGTGATAGATGAATGAATAATAAATAAACACAACAGTGATTGTTCTCCTTAATTCCAAGGCTCAAGGATGAACAGAAATGAGAGTTGGGTATATGTAGAAAAAAATGGATTTATTACCAGACAGATCCTGTCTCTTGCATTTACATGCTGTATTACTTTGAGCAAAGCACTTAATCTTTGCTGAGGGCCTAGCACACATGGCACCTTCTCAATCAGGGAGAGCCAGCACTTGCGAACGGAGTGATGTGTAACACAAGGCGTTCTTTCTCGTGTTTGTCATATGACACCTTCTTAATCTGATAAATGTTCCTCTAAAGATCTAACAATCCATATTCCACACTATATTTTCCAAGTGACAGGGAAATAATATATTTTATACTATAAATATTTCTCCCCACAAGCACAAAAGTAAAACATAATAATAACTCATACTAACCAGCCTATGCAAAACACTGTGGGTCTGGTGTTCTCTGCCGGCCACTTGGGTCCTATAAACAATTCTTCCTGAAGCTCATTATGAGCAGAGAGCTGCCAGTCATTCTCACAGCTCAAGTGTTTACCAAGCGGAGTCTGGTGATTTAGCGCCAGGCGCTCAGGGTAGGGCTGGCTGTGTGGCACTGCGCAGTCCCACAGCCACAAATGTCCCATCCCAGGTGCTGCTGAGCAGAGTGTCATTCACAAGAACTCACTTGCCATTTTGAGCAATTTTAAAAACAGGAACGAGTTCTCTGCCTATTCCACACATTTATTTATTTCTGACCATAGGGGGTCTTTGAACTAAAATGGAGAAGCTGGAACACATTTACAGATATTAACAGTACCCTTTTTTGTCCCTCTCAAATGGCCCATGGATACTTCAATTCTTCTAGGAATGTTTTTTTTATTCTTAAAAGACATTCCTTCTGCTTGATTATCGCAGTGATGCTCTAGTTATCTGGAGATATCATTGAACAGACTGTGTTATAAATAATGTTTCCTATATAGCAGAAGCGGGGAGCCCTTTGGGAGCCAATCTATAAAAGGGAAAAAAAGGGTTAATCTGTGCGAATGTGGATTTTTCCAGATATCATGCCATTGGAAATGCTTCTCCACATTCTGAGCATAATTTTCCATAGGAACAGCTGTGGTGTGTCCAGTTATTTCTCCCTATACCAAAACAAAAATCCCAAACATTCCGAATGCTATGATTTTAGAATTATTGTATTTGCGGTCTCTATTTTCTTTCTGATTGCTCTCTTAACGTAAGGGTTTAGATGATCACTCTTTTCTGCTACTAAGCCATTGGCCTCTGGTCCTATTGCCTTTCCTTTCCTAATTTTGTAATTCTTCTTTCTCCTTTCTTCCTTCCCTCCTTCCCTGTCTCATTTTCTTCCTTTTCAACAAACCTCTGTTGAGTGTTTACCAAGGTTCTGTGCTGTGCACGTGCTGAGGGTTCAGTGATGCATTAGAAAATATGCTTTCCCTCCTGGCACTCATGTTCTTGCTGGGAGCAGACTCATAGCGGAGAATTAAAATCGTACGTGGTAATTGATTCTAGAGGTAGTCTAATGGGGGAGCAGAATTATAACAGATAATTAAACTACCCTAAATTAATTTATTTTAGAGGTGCATAGAAAGTGATAAGGCAGCCTATGGAAGAGAATGTATTTCGAGAATATGTCTAATAGGAGTAGAGAGGTCTAAGTAAAGAGCTAAGAAATTCTTCTTAGATGAAAGTGTTTTCTCTTTAGGAAATAGATGTTGTGATAACCATTTTGTCTGTTTCATCTCTTTTGTTTTTCCAGGTTCCAGGGTTTGCTAAGTTATGTGCGGTTGAACAGTTGTGGTATGATGTTACCCTATTTGTTTGCAGAAGAATGTGAGCCTGGTAGTTTTACTTTCCTTTCTCATTGCCTGCCCAAAGTAAAGGGCACCATTAGTGAGCATGCCTGCCCCAGGGCATGATGAATTCTGAAAAAAGAAGTACTGTACCTGGTGTCTTTTGTCACCTTTCTAGGACCAGAAAATGTAGAGTAACTCTGATAACTTCTCAAAGGTCCTAGAAACCATAAAACGTCTAATATAAATTTCGTTTCCTTCCATGTTTTTTTTTTTAATTTTTGATGTGATTTCAAAGGTTATTTTAATTTTACATTTCTGTCTCTAGATAGTTTCACACTTTAAAGTACAGTTATAATTGGCTCTTTAAGAACAAGCAGTAAGGAACACTATCCCGAGAAGAAAGCATTTAATTATGCTGTCCAGTTTCAATGCCTGAGGTTTCTTTTTCTTCCAAATTATGTTGAAATATTTTAAATAGGTGTCTTTAGAAATCCCAAGCTCCTGCAAAGAAATCCCAAACTCCAGGGTTTTGGACCCAGTTTTTATATCTGATATTCCAGTATCTTTAAATAGAAAATGGATGGCTAGGGAAATAGAATGATTTTCTACTTCTATTATTTTCTTCCTTCTACTTTATTTGGTTTAATATTGTTAATATACTGACTTAGCTAATAGCTTTTCTTTCATTCACATTTTCTAATACTTAAAATGATACCTTTTTTCCCTAATGTTTTACTATATTCCCCACATTTTGATACACAGAGTTTTCAATGTCATTTAATTATACATGTTTATTCCCATTCTAAATTTTTGATGCAGTTTTTCAAAGCAGCGCTTTAAAATTTGTATTTGGGGGAATCTTTTTGTTTTTGATTTCCAACTTCATTGCATTTTGTTCAGCCAACACGATTTTATGATACATATCCTTTAATATTTCTTGAGAACCTATTTTGTGGTCTAGCATGCATTTTTTTTTTAAACAAATGTCCCATGTGTGATTGGAATGAATGTGTATCTTCCACTTCTGGTACAATACAGTCAAATATTCTATATGCTTGGTACTATTAACGTATTTAATTTAACAAGAATAGCCTTTATTAGGTGATGTTAATAAATCATTTCCCCCTGAAAAGCAGGACTTGATCAATATGAATAAAGAGAAACCTTGAGGAAAATAAATGAGGAGCCATTTTGTACTGTAGTAGAAGCACACTGCTCTTTCTCCACCTCTCTCTGTGACCTGTCTGTGCTACGGCTTCTCTAAAGCTTACCTCTAAAATGGAGGAAATGGTATTTGCTCTACTGTCTTTACAGAATTATGAGGTGAAAGGTGAGCTATCTAAGCCCACTTCTTTGAGGACTGCATACAGAGAAAGGATGTTTGGGGCATTCCTTTATTACTTTATAAGCTTTAATTATGAAATGAAAACGAGATACTTTTAAACTATGTGTAGTCTTTTTTCCTTAGGTGGTTTCAAAATATGAGGTTTTCTGCTTTGTTTAGTGAGTAGTAGCACAATTAGGAAAAATCAAAATGATGTAAGCAATGTTTAAATAAACCATTCCCATTAGGGATTGGTGATAAGATATAACTATTAAAATGCGAGTAGAGAAGACAACAATTTGCTATATGTATGCTATGGGCTCTTTAGAAAGAACTGAAATCGATTCACTTAAAGTCTATGCTATTTTAAATTCTAAAATGGAATTCAAAGATAGCCTCATTCACAAACTTATGCCCCATGGTTTTACTTTCAGCACCTATTTACTGCACATAGTTAATTATACATTTGCTATAACCGATTAGGTAAAACAATAAATTAAAAAATTACCCTGAAAAGCTCCTTTAAGGCATATTGGGGGAGTGATAATCTTACTATTATTAAATTAACTTTAAAATATTTCTTAATTTTCATAGAGATTATAATAAAATATAAAATGAAATCTTTTTCTCGTCAAGGTATCATTGTAGCTACCTTTTATACCTTCTGTTTGTACGTACCTCCTCTACTTCCTTTTTCTCATTCCACATCCAGGATAAATTTACCCACAATCTGTCTTCAATGTTTTCTCTTTTCCCTCCTCAAGTTTCTTCCTTGGCAATCTCATTCCTTCTTATTTATTCTCCTTCTATCCCTATAATGTAGGAAATTTCCAAATATTGGCCTGTCTATTGAGATTCATATCTATGACTCTCTTCTCAGTATTTTCACTGGATTTCTTCCTGGAGCATCAAAGTCGATATATCGAACCCATCATCTTCCTGCTAAATGTGCACCATTTCTGTTCAAAGTCTTACCACCCTTCTAGTTACCGGGCTTAAACGGGAGGGCTGTCCCTGACGCCTCTGTCCTCTTTTGCTCTCCCTGTCCACCTCCATCCCCTGGATGCAGTTGGGTTTCAGGTCCTTATGGACGACAGTATCCTTCAGCCCATTCTCTTTTTTAAAAATTTTCCCATTACCTCCTTCACTGGGTTAGTCCAATGGCCCTCTAGTAATTTCACTTCTGTCAGTCTCTCCCTTATTTACCCACACATTTTCAGAAAATTATGCTGTGCCACAGTCTGATTGCCTCACTTCCTTGTTTAAATGACTTTGGTGCTTCATCACTGTCTCCCAAATAAAGTCAAAATTGATGTTCGGATCCTCTATGATCTGCCCCTACTAACTTTAAACGCATCTTCTTCTATTCTCTTTTAGGTGCGCTATTAAGCTAAATCAACCAGTTTTCCTTACTTGTTCAAACTTTCATACTTTGGTGCTTTTTTGTTCTCATATCTTTCTACCTGGCTTGCTTTCCCCCCAACCCCCCAATTTCAGCAAGTTAAAATCTGTCTGAACGTTCAAGTTCAAAGATCATCTCCTTTGGAATTTATCAGAATTTCCCCCATTTTATGTTCTATGTGCATGCCTTAAACCCTCTCCCAGACCTTAATCTCACTGAAGGGAAGGATGTGATTTATCGAAGATAGCACTTAAATTAGTGTCTTGGACACAGTGAACTCTCAATTAACATCTTTTGAATGAACCAGTGTCTATTTCAGACCAAAGCATCATCAGTTAAAGGGATATTGGCTCTTATTAGTTAACACTTAAGTAACTTCACTCTTTCTCTGTACTACTCAGTCTCAATATTTTTGTCAAGATGTATTTTTTCTGCATAAAAAAAAAGAAAAGAAAAAACTCCTGCAGATCATCTTGTTTTCGCTAATCATGATTTTTAAAATGGAGGAAGGCTCTATCCCAGGTAAAGGATGATACTGCTCTGAGAAATCGTGCATGCATCACGTGTTTTAAATAGTCTAGGGAAATGTTGCATTTATGTCAGATTGTTTGATGACACAGTCATACAAGGGGTTACCTTGGGCCCATTTGATTGGAGCACACCTTGTCAGGCTTTTAGGGGGATTGCTGGCGCTCCTTTCACAGCTGCGGAGGACGGGGAGTGTCTGGTGGCTCCAGGCTTGGGGGAGCACCCCTGAGGCTGGGCCAGCTCCCGCCCCTCTGTTTTGGAGGACATGCCACTTGGGAATAGCAGAGCACAGGTGGTGCGAGGTGTGGGCTGAGAACTGTCGTAAGGAAGACACACACACCTGAACCTTTCCTGTGAACCCCCAAACTGCTCAGCATCAAGCCTCATGTTGGGAGCCTAAAACAGCATCGGTACTATGCATATACAACTCAGAAATGCAAATGCTGGCATCTTCTGCGTTTAACGCATTTTGTATTGCTTAATGTCAGGAACTGGGGAGCTTTAAAAGGAGTGTGTATTGGGTGCAGATGTGGCTCAAGCGGTTGAGTGCCTGCTTCCTACCTGGGAGGTTCCAGGTTCAGTTTCCAATGCCTCCTAAAATAAAACAAAACAAAATAAAACAAATGAAAAACCAACTCCAGGGAGCCAATGTGACTCTGTGGTTGAGTGTTGACTTCCCACTTCCAAGGCCCAGGTTCCACGGCCCTGATAAAAGCTAAGTACCATGTAACTTGAAATGAGGGTGGTGGTATCCCTCTGATTCCAAGGTGTGAGAAGCCGAGTACTGTGCAAAAAGTACACACATTTCATTAACAAACAATTGTGGCTATTTAAGAATTTTAAAAAATTTTAAGAAGGAATATGTATTGATGTTGTTGAGCATATATGATGTCATATTTTTCACTCATCTCACTTTTCTTTGCATGGGTATAGACACTTCCTATGAAGCTAGCGCATAATTCTTAAAGGAAACCCCAAACTGAATAAAATGAAGACATCCTTTATGATGCTTCTTCAGAGATGATCCTTGAAGCAAGACAGGGCGATAGAAGGGTGGCCAGCTCTAACAGAACAAAATTATTGGAAAGCGGGTGATGTTCACAAAGCAAAAGCTCAGGTTTTCAGAGGTAGAGAAGAGGCGATTCAGGATGCATTCCTGTTACATTCACTTGCACAAAAAAACTTTTCTGACATTTATTTTATTGTTTTAAAATGGCTCTGGTTTAGTGGGAAAACAAACCAACCCTGGGCGAAGTGACCTGACCCTCAGATTTTTCTCCAGGCATGGGACTGACGTCCACGGTGATCCTGGGAAACCTGGCGCCTCCGAGAGTGAGCCTCGATTTCCTCGTCTGCGTTTCTGAGACCGCTGGCCTCATGAGGTCCTAGGCTGTGGACCCAAAGGCAGCAGCCGCTCCTCCTGTCTTGGAGCTCCATCTTCCCAGCAGCCCTTGGCTGTGAGAGGTCTGTCAACCTGCAAGTTCTTCAGCTGGTGAGTGACAGACGGAAGATAGGAAGAAATCTCCCTTATTTGCCACAACGCTATGCTGCAAAGATGGGGCAGGGGATAGCCCAGTTGAAGGGCTGCATGTGCTTTTATTTTTATTTTTTAAAATATATTTTTATATGTTTTTAAAAGATGCTTAGATTACATAAAATGTTACATAACAAAATATAAGGGATTGCATGTGCTTTTAAAAGCAAGATTCTTTCCCCCCACTTTTCTCACTAATATAAAATATTTTAGAATGTCTGTTATCCATGAAAATGTTTATTTCTTAAGGAATTAAAGAGAATTAATATGTCCATGGGATTCAATAGCAGAAACCTATCGTGGAGTGGGAGTCAGAATGCCTGATATCTACTCCCTGAGTACATGGTACCTTGGGCAAGTCGCTTAATTCCTCCATGCCTCAGTTTCCTCAATTGCAAAATTGAGGACAGTAATATTGAAAGAGTAATATTGTCCTGTTGAGCTAAATGGGGCAATGTACACACATTTAAAAAGTGTAAAGTGTAAAGTAATAAATGAGGTAAGTTATTGCATTTCCTGGCAGCTAGACGAGCATCTCACTGGAAGTGAGCAGGGCTTGATGGGCATGCTGTAAGCATGAGGGGCCAAGACGGCGGGACTAGGAGCCCGTTTATCTCCCTGTGGCAAATCACAAGTTCCTCCTTCACCAACCCCACGTGCCTTTCCTCCTCTCTGAGTACTGACAGGAGAGAATGGAGACTTTGCATCGGTGATGGGGGTGGGTGGCTTGAGCGCCTGGAGATTACCCGTAAATCTAGGTGTGCCTCTTGTAGATCAATCTCATTGGGAAAGGAGTTTCTGAAGAGCCTTGAGTTTGGACCATAGCAATTTGAATAGAAGTATATTAATATTATTCCACAAACGATAAATAAATAAAGGAAACATGCTAAGTGAAAAAAATCAGACATGAAGTCTTGTATAGCATTTGATGCCATCTATACAAAATGTAAATACAAATAAATGTATAAAGTCAGAAATATATTAGCAGTTATTTATGGCAGGGGAAAGATAGGGGGATTGAGCAGTGATGACTAAGGGGTAGGGAGTTTTTCTCTTTTTTTTCCTTTTTATTTTTATTGGAGAAGTTGTGAGCTTATGAAACAATCATGCAAGCATGCAGAATTCCCATACATTACCCCTTCACCAACACCTTACATTGTTGTGGAACATTTGTTACAAATGATGAAAGAACATCATCAAAATATTATTGCTAACTATCATACAACTCTTACATTTGGTATATTTTCCCCATAAACCACTCTATTATTAACAACATGTATTAGTATTGTACATTTGTTAGAGTTCACGAGAACACTCTCATAATTGTATATTAACCATAGTCCATCACCTACCACATAGTTCACTGTTACACAGTCCCAAGCCTTGTATATTCCATCCAAAGTATGCACTCATGGCTCTCAGTTTCATCACAGAGTTGTGCTGTCATCGCCTTAGTCAATTTTAGAACATTTTCCTTACTCCAATAGAAAAGATCCTATACACCCCCTATTAATTACCCTTAGCATTGATAAAGTACCTCTTTGCCATAGATGCGAGAATATTACACTATTGCAGTTAACTATAGTCTGTAAGTTACATTAATTGTATTTTTCCCTTGTATCACCAAATTCTTACCACCTTGTAATTATGACTTACATCTGTTCTAGTTCTTAGAAGAACAGGGGTTTTCTTTTTGGAGTAATGAAAATGCTCTAGTATTGATTGCAGTGATGAATGCACAACTCTGTCGTTATACCAAATAGCCATTGATTGTACACTTTAGATGGATTGTATGGCTTATGAATACATTTCAATTAAATTGATTTAAAAAATTGACCTCAATCAAATGCTGAATTACCCAGTGCAAAATAAAGCTGATCCTTAAAAGGTAAAAGAGGGGTTTGCAAGCACACAATATTTCCATCCTTTTCTTCTTAGAGCTCTTTCACTTTGGGAGGCGGTTTGCTTGAGTAGGTTTGGGAGAGTTTAGGAAACTTAATGAGGAAAGAAGGGATCAAGGAATTTCAAGGTAAAATTATCTGATGACTGGGCAGACATACGAATTTCTTATCTACTATTTAGCTTCACATATTCTCTTTTTCCCATAATGCACCTTCCATCACATCCTTCCATCCTACACAAAGTCCAAAGAGAAGAGTCTTAGGGGATTTCTGGAGGCAGAGGATTTGCTAGAAGAATATCTCCATAATGACCCAGGGAGGGAGGAAGAGCCTCGAAGTTACGATGATTTGGAGTCAAACCAGTCATTTACTAACTATGTGACTTTGGTCAACTTAGCAAACTTCTCTAATAGGCAATTTCCTTATCTATGAAGGGCCTAATAATGATATATACCTCTTGGTTTTTTGAAATAAGAATACTTGAGATAGTGTGTGTAAAATGCTTAAAATAGTACAACTTAAGCACTAAAAACTGCTGCACATTGCTATTTCGGAGCATGTTCTACCAGGGTATGGATTGCAGTTTCTTAAACAGATCCGTGTTCATTGGAATTCAATTAAATAACATTTTAACTGTGGTTGCAAGGAATAATTTCCAAAGTATTTAAAAATATAAATATGGCTGCTCAAATTCATGGCGTCATAGGTTTTGCAAGAATATGAGGATTTAAAAAGATATTTATATGTGAATTCAGCAAGTAAATAAGAGAAACAAGCGTTGGCATTTTAGAGCTTTTTTCCTTTAGTAACCCTTAAATCAACAATAGCTAACAAAAGTAATTGAACATGGAGCAAAGTATCTGTCTAGGGGTATTGTGTCAGTTTCTTTTTCCCTGTAATTTTGAGAAGCAGTGCTATGATTTTTGTCAGTTTCCACTTTCTTGGGCTACATTATATGAATGACAAATAACCATTTCATTGTGATCTCTATTTTGTCAAATAAGAAAGACAAGTTTTGCAAAATTCCTTTGAAATGTATCGTTTCCAGAAGAAAAAAAAACAAGTGAATTTAAAAATGATTACCTTTATTACAGTTTTATTGAAAAGGCTAATTTAGTCGAGAACATGAAATACATTTATTCATAATGTTTCAAAATGATACTTATTGGAAACAATATTATTTTCTGGCTATCTTTATGCTTAAGGAAAAATTAAATTTGATGGAAGAGACATCTTAGATTATAGAGATGTAATTAATAAAGAGAAATGCTTTGCACATCTATAAGGGAATACAGAGAGGAATCTTAGGTGTCAGAAAAATCTAGCAACTTATGTGATCTAATTCTGTTTGAGCACACTAAGGAGTCATCAGTATTCTCCACATTCTCTGAAACCAAAATTGCTTTGAACTGAAAGATACAATCGCCTTTCCCATAGTGATATGTTCTACCACGTTTCTTCTTTTTATTTCTTTATTTTTTGCTATCTTTTCACTTAGAATACAGTGAGGTTCATGATAACAAAGAGAAAGGAAACACCATTTGCTTTTAGGAGAAGTCATTAGGTGCGCATTAGTAATTGACACACTATGTAGCATTCTTGATTAGTTAAAATATCCGTTCTTGCTTATTTTCCTTAAAAAGTATACTTTTCATCATTTCCTTCATTTCTTGACTAAGGATTATGAAAAGATTTTCTCTACTGAAAATAAATCCACTGTTGCTCCTTTGCCAAGAAAAAAAGACCTTATATTAGACCCACTACCTTTATAGAAGGATATTATTGGGAACACTTTTGGCCACAAACTTGATTTTCTGTTTAGGAAAACGAACCATCTGTCCCTCTGGGATCACAGGTGGGTAAATTCTTCCTGTACTCTTTACCCTAAATTTTCCTTTTCAACTTGTCTGTGTACTCCATGTAGGCAGGGACCATTTCCATCTTGTTAATTAGCACAGTGCCTCACATACATCTGTTGATTAAATTACATCTGTTCTTTATTTAAAGAAAGAAGGCATGAGGGCAGCTACATTGCCTTAAAAAAAGAATTTTTGAGGGGATTTTGTAGCAGCTTGCAATGACTGAAAATCGGGTTATTTAAATGCCTGCTGTGTCCCTGACTTTTTAATCCATGTAGATAGTGACTCAGTTACTTGGCAGCAAGTAAACCATAATTGAAAATAGGATACGAAGAGCTGTTCTACATCTTCCATGTGGAAGAAATGGAAAAAATCCTCCCCTTTCCTTATATACTAGATTCCTTTTCTGGCTGTCCTGTGGTCTGACAGCAGCTGAATTCCTATTCCCCTTCCTACTAAATAGTACATTTGGATAAGGGGCATCGATTTCACCTGGAGGATCAGTATCCCATGATTGGAGTGACTGGCAGTGACTGCTCAAGCAATGTTGCACTAGGGCTGGCAGATAAAGTTGAGAAATAAATTTGGACCATCGATGTAATTCTTTTGTGATAGACAGTTCCTTTAGCTCTCTGTTTCATTAAGGCTTTTCCGATACGAGAAATGCCAGCACAATACTGTGCTACAGCATAATATTTGCCTACCGAAGTTGTGACTATCTGCATGCTTTGATTGGGAAGATGTAGGTCAAGGTATCTGAGCCACTTTACATGGTTACTGTTAATTTCAGAGACGTGAGCCACATTTTCCTTTTTTCTGCAAAGCTTCTTTCAGAGTTAGGTGTTGAAGAACACAGAGGGAGATCTAGGGCAAATGCATAGCAAATATAATCACTGTAACACATGCAAAAATTCACTGAAGTTACTTTTGTTTCTTGACCTTTAGACACCAGAAATCGTGCGTCAGGTACATCGACATGCAAATGCCCCAGGCAGCTACCAGAATGCAAAGGTAAAACCACTGCTATTTTACAGAGATCAAATCATGGGAAGTGGATGTGGCTCAAGGGACTGAGCTCCTGCCTACCACATGGGAGGTTCCTGGTTTGGTTTCTGTTGCCTCCTGGAGAAGAAGAGGAAGACAGCGAGCTGGCACGACAGGCAGATGTGGCAAGCTGACGCAACAAGATGACACAACAAAGAAGACACAAAGAGGAGGGACAATGAGAGACACAACAAAAGCAGGGAGCTGAAGTAGCTCAGGTGATTGAGCGCCTCTCTCCCAAATGGGAGGCCCCAGGTCTGGTTCCCAGTGCCTCCTACAGAAAAGATGAGCAGACACAGCAGAGAGTGTGAACAACAAGGGTGTGGGGGGGTGTGTGTGTGGAATAAATAAAATAAATCTTTTAAAAAAGAAACAAAGTCATATTAACAGGTTATAAATAGATAATAATTCATATTTAAAACAAAGCTATATGTTTTAAAAATCAGCTCACTGGAGAGTACCATTTATTTCCAGCTCCCTGTACATTTCCTACTTAGGTTACTAAATTGAAAGCTTTTTGGGGAGAGAAAAGTTTTCATCTGGGAAAGGTGATTGTTATAGCTTGTTAGGCTACTGGAAGCAATATACCGTGAAATGGGTTGGCCTTTAATAATGGGAATTTAACACTGTGACTTCCAACCACCTAACTCATGGGTCCTAGGAGAAAAAAAGCTGGGAGCAAAAGGACAATTTTCACCACTGCAATTGAACAATATTTAGCTGTGTAATTTTCAAATGTCCTATCTTTTTAAGAAGAGAGAATGAAAAGAAACTAACATATATGGAGCTCCTAGTGGACTTCTTGCTACACTCTTCCATTTTCTCATTCTGATGCTGTTTTGGTTTGCTATGCTGCAGAAAGCAGATACCATAAAATGGGTTGGCTTTTAACTATGGGAATTTATTAGCTTACAAGCTTATAGTTTTGAAGCTCTGAAAATGCCCAAATCAAGGCATCATCGAGATGATAATTTCCTCCTGAAGACTGGCTGCCAGTGATCCTGGACTCCTCTGTCACATGGCAAGGCAGCGTGGGCTGGTCTCTCCCTTCCCTTCTGGATCTTTTTGCTTGAGGACTATGATGGTTAAGCTCTTGTGTCAACTTGGCGGAGCAATTGTGCCCAGTTGTTTGGTCAAGCAAGCACTGGGTTAACTAATACAAGGGCCTTTATGGAATTTAGTCACCATTGACTTTATTGCAGTGGTAAATATAGATAGCTGGTTATAATTACATCAGTCAGGGAGATTGCCATCAGCAACGAGTGACGCTTAACCCAATCAGTTGAATGCCTTAAAAGGAGAAGTGATTCCAGCATTGAGAGAGAATTTCCCAGCTCGTCTTTGGACAACCAACGTCTCCCGGAACTCACCAAGAACCTTCACTGGACTTTCATTGCAGCCCCTGGTTGCAGCCTGCCTGTGGAACCTGGACTTGTGCATCCCCACGGCTGTGTGGGAGACTCATAAAAACACATACTATTGACAGATCTCTCTTGTTGCTTCTGTTTCCCTGGAGAACCCTGACTAATACAAGGACTAGCACCCCCTCTGGACCACGCTTAACTAAAGTAACCTCATGAACACCTACTTACAAAAGTTTACATCCACGGGAAAGGATTAGCTTTAAGAACCTAATTTTCTGGGGTGCATACAGTTCCAAACCACTGCAATGGTCATACTAAAAAATCTCACCCAGAGGCTGGACTGTTTCATTGTCTATATGTTCTCTGCATTTGCCATTTAAACCATGACACTCAAATAGAAATTCTAAAACTTTCTGTGACTTTCTTCATGATTATCTTCTTTCTTATACAGCTATAAAGGAAAAAAAGCCATTTGGACATCATTTCCAGATGTCCAGTGCTTTATGGAATGTTCTTTCAAGTACCAGGTTTTTTCCTTGTCTTTGTCACACAATGCAATTTCTTTTTCAGCATTTCCTGACTGATGGGACTTGCAGTTTCCATAGTGGATTTTGATTCATTAAATCTTTGAGGGCTTTTTCCATCTTGGAGAGTGGAGAGACATTAAAAGGATCAAGGTCTTAGAGATATTTCTGGACCACCTTACAGCACTTCTGGGAAGGTCACTTGAGGGGTCACTATTGAGCATGAAGACATCTCCTTCCCCAGCTCTACTCAAAAGCGTCAGGTATTTTAGAAGGGCATTGTCCTGCCTCATGATCCAAGAACTGAATGGAAATACTTTTGCGATCATATCATTTAATGGAAGATGCAGTTAAAACTCCAAGAAGTGAAATGACATCTCCAGGGTTACCCAGGTGAGAAAGCAGAGTCAGGACTGGAACCTGTACCTGCTCAACAAGTAAATGGGTTCTTCAGATATTTGCCATAGACAGCAGGATATGGACCTATCTTTGTTTCATTTTGATGAGATGTTTTTTCCTACGCTTTCTTTGTAATCACCCCATGAGAATTGCTCTGTCAACTTTAAGGTGATTCCTTGGAGATACTGATTACTCAATGGCTAGTTTAAACTGTCCATAAGAGTGGCAACAAGGACCAGAAAGTCAAAGGCCTAGAAAAGGAGCAGAGGCCTGACTCAAAGTCCATTAAAGTGGCCATAAGATGACAAGGTTTTTAGGGCCTAAACCTAGGTGTTGAATGCTGAGGTTTGAGTTTGAGCATCTTCAACTGACTAAATATTGCCAAATTGCTCTCTCATGTGTTTTTACCGAGTTCCATTTTCACCATTTAACCCTAATTATGAGTTGACTATGTGCCAGACTTTATAGTACATATTATAGTTCATTTTATGTTCACAACAGTCTTATACATTAGCATGCCACTGTTGTATACTCATTTTAAATAAGACGATAGAGGCACCGGGATTGTTCAAGGTTGATCAGCCATTGAACTGAAAGTCTGATTCTGGAATAAATACACTTTACCTCTCAGTACCAGTTTTTCCAAATCCTCATCAACACTTGCTATGGCCAGAATTTTCAATTTTTGTGAATCTAAAGTTTGTTAAATTGTATATTTTAATTTTGCATTTGACTTCTTAATAGTGAGGTTAAATGTCTTATTATATGTTCACTTTTCCCCCTCGTCTGAGAATTGACTGCTCATACAGCTGTTGGGTTGTTTGCCTTTTTATTCTTCCTTGTAATGGTTCCTTATAAGTCTGGAAATATTTATTCTTTCTTAATATTGAGTATTGCAAATAAATTCTACCAAAATGTCTTGTCTAACTTATGTCATTTGCTCTACATAAGGTATAAATTTTAATGTAGTTGAACTTGTCCATTTTTTTCCCTAATGGTTTGTTCTTTTTGAGTCTTATTTATGGACTCGTGTACCATTCCAAGGTTCTAAAAATATTCACTTGCATTTTTTATTCAAAGTTTTAGCTTTTTGACTTTCACATTTAGGAATTTAATATATCTGGAATTTAATTTTATTTATGTTGTTAGGTAGGGATCCAGTTTTTAAAATATATGTAATAACCAATTTTTATAGCAGCATTTATAAAATATATTGTAGTTTCTACACTGATTTGCAATGTTCTTCAAACATATATATATCAGCTCTCTTTTCTGTCCCTAGGACAGATATTTTGATATCTGTTGGAGTGACTCCCTACCATTTAGCTCTTTAATATTGTCTTGGCTATTGCCCATTTTCTATCCCTTGTGAGTCTCAGACACTTAGATTCTAATAAAAACTTCCAATAAAAACATGTTTATATTTTGATTGGAATTAAATTGAACCTGTAGGAAGACTCTTCAGAAAACTGGCATCTTTATATTACTAAATCTTCAAGTTCATGAATTTGTAATGTCTCCTCATTTATCTAGGTCTTTGAAAACGTCTTCCAATAGAATTCATACATTTCTACATAAAGGTCATGGGAAAAGCCCTTTTGCTGTACAGATGAAGACATCTCCGTCTGTAGAGACTGACTCACATTAAATACCTCACCTTGCTCAAAACCGAGGCCTGTTTTCCTGCCCCCACATTGGCCGTTAGCCTAAGCTCTTGGGTTGCTGAAGCTGGCAAACTCCTTAGGACAGTCCCAGGGTCATTTGACATGTATCGCTCTGATTTTCAGTTTCTTTTTTGTTTGTGACCCCTAAGGATTTCTCTTATTTTCTTGAGAACCTACACGTGCATTTAAAATAATGTTTGCAACATTTTTTTCCAGCATTCCTAAGGTGATTTTCAAGTAGTTTGATTTATCACACTTCTGGAAACAAAAGTCTAAAAGCACTTATCAAGGACTTTCAATATACAAGTTACTGAGAAAACAGTGATAAACGATATATTGTCCCTGCCTGAAGGAATTCACATTTTAGAGGTAGATATAGAGATAAATAATTATGTTCACCATGGCTCTTATATAAAGACTAGTAAAAATGCCATGAAAACTGCATAGAGGTAGTTATTCATTTTGTCAGGCCACAGTGGAGAAGGCATCACACAAAAGGCCGTGGTTGATCTGGGTCTAGTAGCAGGTGCCGTATGGTGGGTGGGATGATTCATTTTACGTTTCAACTTCGCTAGGCTGTGGTGTCCAGTTGGCTGGTCAAACGCTAGTCTAGATGTTTCTGTGAAGGTATTTTGTAGATGTGATTTACAGCCTATCTATTGACTTTAAGTAAAGGTGATTGCCCTTGACAAGGTGGGAGGGCCTCGTCCAGTCAGTGTGCCTGAGGAGACAAAGCTGAGCGCTTTTCTCTTGAGACTGCAGCACGCTTTCCTTTCTGACTTACTAGCGGGTTAGCCTGCCCTACAGGTTTCAGACTTGCCAGCTCCTATAATCGTGTGGGCTAATTCTTTAAAATAAATCATTAAATCTGAGAGATTTATTTTATATATATAAAATATAGGGAAGCTGACTTGGCCAGTGGATAGGGCGTCCGTCTACCACATGGGAGGTCCACAGTTCAAACCCCGAGCCTCCTTGACTCGTGTGCAGCTGGCCCATGCGCAGTGCTGATGCGCGCAAGGAGTGCCCTGCCATGCAGGGGTGCCCCCCCGCGTGGGGAGCCCCACGCGCAAGGAGTGCGCTCCATAAGGAGAGCTGCCCAGCGCAAAAGAAAGTGCAGCCTGCCCAGGAATGGCGCTGCACATGGAGAGTTGACCCAGCAAGATGAAGCAACAAAAAGAAACACAGATTCCCTTGCCGCTGACAACAACAGAAGCAGACAAAAAAGAAGAACACTCAGCAAATGGACACAGAACAGACAACTGAGGCAGGGGGGGATGGGGGCAATAAAAAAATAAAAATAAATATTAAAAAAGGAAGCTTTATTTAAAAATAATAAAATTATATTATATATAGGAGATTTACTTTATATATAAATTATATATACACATACACATTTATGTATATGTATATACAAACACATATATCTATATTCTGTTGGTTCTGTGTCTCTGGAGAATCCTAACAGATACAGAGAGATTTTGTGTTCAAAGGCCTAGAGCATGAAGCACATTCTTCGGGAGGTGTCTCGAGGCTTGTGTAGCAGAATGGTGGTGTCACAGAAGGAGGAGGGCATGGGACATGATGGAGGTAAAACATGGGCAAAGCGCAGGACCAGAAGAAATAGTTTTGTTTGTTTAAAATTATCTCAAGCCATCCCTGAGTGCCAGTTAAAAAGTTAGAGTTGGAGGGAAGCCAGTTTTTCTTTCAGAGCAAGATCCACCAGTGGAGGAAGCCAGTAGCCATGGACCAATATCCACGAGACTCTCCTGTAGCAGCCAGTTTCAACTGTTACTGAGAAAGACTTCCTGAGTTTTCCAGCCAGCGATTTTTTAAAAATTTATTGAAATATATCACTCATACATAAACATATATAAACAATAAGTGTATAATAGTTGTGAACTAACAAACCAAACATATATAACATCAAACAAACTTAACATCTCACCCTACCACCAATAGCTTGCATTGTTTTTAAACTTTTTGAACTAATGATTAAAGAGCATTTTCAAAATATTACTACTAAACAAAGTAGTTTTCCCCTAACCAATCTGATGGTTATTATTTTTTTTATCATTTACATATGAACATACATAAACAAGTGTATAGTAAAAGTTGTGAACTTACAAAGCAAAATGCATAACATCATACAGGGGTCGCATACATCAACCCTCCACCAACACCTTGCATTATCATGAGAAGTTTATTACAAACTATGAAAGAACACTGTCAAAATCTTACTACTAATCATATTCCTTATCTTACATTTGGTGTGTTTTTCCCCTAACCCACCCTATTACTATTTTTTAAATATACTTTTAAAAAATATATATATTTTGAAGTTGTAAACTTACAATCATGCACATGTGCAGAATTCCCAAACAACACCCCTCCAACACACAATGTGGTGTGTCATTTACTACAGATAAAACAATATCATCTGGTTGTTACCATGTCCATAGTGCACATTTGGTTCACATTTTCCACACTGCCTCAGTATCAACACAGTACATCTTTTGTATAGATGCAAGAATATTATATTATTACTACTAACCATGTCCATAGGTCACTCCAGCTGTATTTTTCCCATTCTTCTCCACATTCCCATCACCCTACAATAGTGATATACATTTGTTCTAGCTAACAAAGGACACTCTTGCATCTGTACCATCAACCACAATTCTTACCCATCTCTTGGTTTACTGTGCTATTCAGTTCCTAGATTATTCTCAAACATTCTGTCAGTTGTCATTTACATAACTAGACTACCATTTTCAGTCACATTCCCATTTATAAACTAGCTGTTACTGTGTGTTACCATCCATTCTATACATTTCCACAATTTTACAGTAAACCTAATTAAAACTTCTACATACATTAAACATCAGTAGTCCACTCAGTCCTTCTCATCTCCCTTAAGAATCCACTACCTACCACCAGGTCTTGAAGATATTTTCCAATAATTCCTCTAGAAATTTTATGGTTCTTTTATTTTTAGTTTTTTGATTCATTTTGAGTTACTTTTTGGAAAAGGTATGAGACAGGGGTCCTCTTTCCTTCTTTCAGCTATGGATGTCCAGTTCCTTCAGCACCATTTGTTGAATGGATTGTTCTGCCTGAGCTGTGTGAGTTTGACAGGCTAGTCAAAAATCACTTGACCATACCTGTGAGGATCCGTTTCTGAACCATAAATTTGGTTCCATTGGTCTATTGTGTCTGTCTTTAGGCCAATACCATGTTGTTTTACTACTATAGGTAGGTATTATGATTTAAAGTCTGGAGAAGAGGGTTCACTTTTCCTTTTTATGATGTTTCTGGCTATTCAGGACTCCTTATCCTTCCAAATAAATTTAATGATCATGTTTTCAATTTTTTCTTTAATGCTGGTGGAATTTTTATAGAGATTGCATTAAATCTGTGTATCAATTTGAGTAGAATTAACATCTTAATGATATTTAGTCTTCCAATCCATGAGTATGGAATGCTCTTCCAGTTATTTAGGGCTTTTTTGATTTGTTTTAACATTGAGTTGCAGTTTTCTGAATACAAGTGCTTTACATCATTGGTTAAGTTTATTCCTGACTATTTGAGTTTTACCTGTCATATTTTATTTTCACCACTCTTTTGACACTTTTAGTTACTTTTATTGATATAATCTTCATTTTTAGACTCTCTTCTAGGCCTCTCTCTCCTGTCTTTTTAGGCTCTAGCACATCCTTTAGTATCTCCTGAAATTCTGGTCTCTGGCTTAGAAATTCTCTCAGTTTCTGTTTATCTGTGAATATTCTAATTTTGCCCTTATTTTTGAAAGACAGTCTTGCTGGATATAAGATTCTTGGCTGGAAGTTTTTCTCTCATAGTATCTTAAATATATCAGACCACTGTCTTCTTGCTTCCATGGTTTCTGGTGAAAAATCAGCACTTAATCTTATTGGATATCCCTTATATGTTATGCATTGCTTTTCTCTTGCTGCTCTCAGAATTCTCTCTTTGTCTTTGGCCTTTGACATTCTGATGGGTATGTGTCTTGGAGTTGGTCTATTTGGATTTTTTCAGATGGGAGTATGTTGTGCTTCTTGAACAGGGGTATCGATGTCCTTCAATAAGGTTGGGAAATTATCTACCATTATTTCTTTAAATATTCCTTCTGCCTCTTTTCCCTTCTCTTTTCCTCCTGGGACATCCATGACATGTATGTTTGCACATCTTTTGTTGTCATTTAGTTCCCTAAGACCTTGTTCAATTTTTTCCATTCTTCATCTGTTCTTTTGTATGTTCACTTTCAGAGGCCATTTCTTCAAGCTCACCAATCTTTTCTTCTGCCTCCTCAAATCTGCTGTTATATGATCCCAATGTTTTTTTAAATTTCATTGATTGCACCTTTCATTCCCATAAGATCTGCTATTTTTCTATGTATGCTTTCAAATTCTTCTTTGTGCTCATCCAGTGTCTTCTTAATATCCTTAATCTCTTTAGCCATCTCATTGAATTTATTAAGGAGATATGTTTGAACATCTATGATTAGTTGTCTCAACTCTTTTATGTCATCTGGAGGCTTACCTTGTTTCTTTAACTGGGCCATAGCTTCCTGTTTCTTGATGTGGATTGTAATTTTTTGTTGATGTCTTGGCATCTGACTTACTAGAGTATTTATTCTGGGTGCAGTTTTTCTCTTTAGTTCAGGGCTTCCTATCCTTTCTCCCTTGCTGGTTGTGCAGTAGGAGCCAAGCATGCAGTTGGTGCTGTAAGCTGTGGAAGCTTAAGCTGCCCTTATTGCACCAGGGACCAATGAAGCTTCTTCCAACTTTCTCCTTTGCCAGGGGTAGGGACAGAGTCCCAGCTGTGTGGAATAATCCATGTGCAGGCCTAGACTGTAGTTGCCCAGAGAGACTGATGAAGCTTCACATCCCTTTCTCCCCTGCCTGGGGCAGGGATGGAGCTGCAGGTGTGGGCAGCAATCTAGGCACTGCGGGTCCAAGATGACACAGTTGCCCTGGTAGACTTCTGATTTTCAGTCTATGCCAGCCAAAGTTACTGGCAGTTACCTGTATAGGCTGGTGCAGGGCTCCTCAGCCTCCTCCCCACCAGAGGCGGGGCTGAAGCCTAGGCTAGGGCTGTGGGCTGATCTGCGTGAAAGAAACTGGTTCCTGCTGACCCTGAGAGTTTCCGTCAGCCGGCTTCCCTCAGGCTAGGGGCAGAGTCAGAATGGCAGCTCCTGGCCTCTTTCTGACTTGGGCTGGTTCTCACCCCAGCTGTTCCCAGTGTTATCTTTAGCCAGCCAAGTCTACCCATTAGTAGCTGAAATCAGCAGCCAACAGTTTCCTCCTCCCCTGTTTCTGGGAAATGGAGCTTCCAATTACAGCCCCAGAACAGCTCCTGGGGCGGCTTGTGCCACCAGAGTAGGATAGTTACCCGCCTCTGCGGCCTGGGCAGTAATTTCCCGGAGAGGCTGGCGCAGGTCCCGGCAGCTTCCTCCCTGCTGGAGGTGGCACTGGGGTCTAGGCTAGAGCTGCCATCTGGCCTGGATGGAAAGAAACCAGTCCCCACCAGCACTGGGATCCTCAGTCCGCCCCGTTTCCCCTTGTGATAGGTGCGGAGTTCAGATGGTGGTTCCTGGCCTCTTTCTGACTTGGACAGGCTCAAACTTTAGCTGTTGTCAGGATTGTACTTTAGCCCGCTGAATTTACTCATCAGTAGCTGAAGCTGTGCCCAACCATCTCTTTCTCCCCCATTTGGGGGAAGTGGAGCTTCCAATTTCAGTTGTGGAACAGCTCCTGAGGTGCCTTGTGCCTCCAGTGGAGGATGGCACCAGCCTCCATGGTGTGGAGCCTCTACTTATGAGTCTTCTCTGCAGATGGGCAGTCTCCTCCTTCCACTCCTTCGAGGATGTGGCAGGATGCCCTTCTGGTCTCCTGGAGCCCCCACACAGATGCTTCAGCTAGCTCCAGAGAGCTCTGGGTGTTTGCTCACTGCCCTGCTGCAGGAGCCGACTCTAGGAGCTCCTTACTCCACCGCCATCTTGCTGGTTCCTCTCTCCTGCCAGCATTTTAAGCCTCATCTTCTGCCAGGCCTGCTTATAAACAAATACTCTCTTGGGTGACCAAACATCCTGATTTGCCAAGGACTAAGGGGTTCTTTCTAATTTTCGAACTTCCGGTATTAAAAGAGGAAAGTCCTGGGCAAATAGGAAGGAGTGAACTGTGGAGATTGCCCTAGAAAGCGAGCCTCCCTGGAGCGGCAGTGGGTTTAGGACATTGTACGGCACACACTGGGTGCTTAATAAATGTTCGTTGAATGAATATAGAAGTGAGTGAATATTTTTACCTCACAGGAAAAGTGCAAGGATCCATCAGCCTTTCACCCAGGGGATGCACAATATTTGGAAAATGGGCTGACCCTTTTAAAGGCTTGAGGTCGAAGGCTCCTGCTTGTATTTTGGTGAGCAACGAGAGGGCAGAAGGCCATACCTTCCCTTCTAGTTTTTACTTTTTGTTTATTTTTGCTAAATTTTATGGCTAATGGAAATGGAATCTATTGTAAAAATTGTCTTCCTTTTATAACTTACAGCTTCAAGGATTTCATTTTTATCTCTCCAGACAACTCGCAATTCTACAGCCGCATCTGAAGAGCTTTCAGGCCGTGGCATGTCAGAAAGGGGCAGGCAGAGCAGAGAAAGGTGTGGGACTTTGCCTGCCCTGTAGTGTGTGCTTCCTGGGCTAGTTAAATGAGGGGGTGCTATCTGAAAGGAGATGTTTTAAGTTAGGGATTTGGGTCCGCATAGTAGGGCAGAGTCCACCTGAGAGAGACACTTTTTATCCCGCAGTGTGTTGCAAAAGATTTTACAAAGGCGTGAGAGAGCGCAGACAAGCAGATAAAAGGGAAATCATATTCATGTCAGCCCCTCATTACGCCTTCTGCAGCCCAGTGCCGAGCACCTCATTTCCCAGTTCAGCGCTTACTCATTTATTTATTTTTTAAAGAAATAACACTATCCACCCTAGCCGACTGGGACATTTTCTTGAATTTTAGAAGACAGTCCAATTTATTTGAATGGATTTTTTTTTCCACTTTGATTTATGCAAATGTGACTTTGGAATGATCCAAACAAATGATTTCTTTAGGATTTAAGGGAGAATGTATCCTCACTTACACTAAATGCATCTACTCTGCAGTCAGGGATCGATCTGAAAATTCCTGTTTGTGAATCATGATATTGTTTTACAAGCTGATTGAGGCTGGTGAGCAGGCAAGAAGGATTTATTGGCACAATTGAAAAACTTTTCAAGTGATTTAAAGAGACCAAATAAATCCTTTTCTCATTTTTTTTTTCTGAATGTGGTTCTGTTTTCAACATAAAAGATAAAGGAGATATCCAATTTTTTAAAATGTTAGAAATATATAACGCCTGCAATTTATGGTGACTTCTACAATATGCTACATTCCAGAAATAACCCTGCACTTCCTGCACATTGAAAAAGGGCTGTGACGCAAAACCCCCTCGTGACACAGCAAAGGAAAATAGATCCAGTCTGAACCGAAGTGGAAACAATGTTCAATCAAATGCATATAGTAAAGGAATAAACTCAATCTATAAACCATAACGGGGAAGCATGACAGACTGGGTTTTAATCCTATTACATGGGAAGAAGGTACATGCTAAGCTGGAAATTATTGCAATTGCCTATCCTGATGATATACAGGATGGGCGAGAAAAAAGTAATGAAAGCAATTTCTCTTTCCCTTACACTAGAGGCTTTCTCTGGTCTTTGGGTCTAGAGAATGGTAAAAAATTCCAGGAGAGGAATCTTTCACCGAAAAGTGTTACAAAGGCATCAAGAAATCTAATAGAATAATCAGAGCACAAGAGGGAGAGGAGAGTGGAACTGAAAATTTAGAAAGTCCTGCTTCTGAAGCCCTTTTCTGAAAGAATTCTTCCCGGGCCATCTGTCTGTGTCTGTCTCTTGCCTTTCCACCCTTCATTTAACAGTGTAGAGTATTCTGTTAGAAAAGACGACCTGGCTGATGCTCTTTGTTCCCAGCATTCCCTGTTTTCCTCTCTGAGAACCTGACTTGGGAGAGTCACCTTTTGCTACGGTCCCTAAAGTTCACCCCCCTACGGTCCCTAAAATTCACTTTCTCTTGTTGGAATAAAGTCTTCATTGTTTTCTGTCTGGTCTAAACTTTTTGTTATTTGTAACTTGATTTTATGTGTATTTTTAAATCATTCTCTACCACGGAGAAATAAGGGGGTACTGCTTTGTAAACTGAGCCCAGAGTGGAGAGGAAGACAAGCGGCTGCAAACCACTTATTATCCTACAGTTTTTGTCTTACTCTTCTCCTACCTCTGGTTCCTAATTCCCTGGGCAGCAAACTGCCTCTCTTTCAGAACCTCAAAGCCTTATTCGTGACCTCCTAACTTTAATCCTCTGCAAATAATTGCCGTTCTTACCCTGATGCTCTTTCCCTTTCCTGGCATCCTGGCATGTATGTATCTGGAAGAACCTGACTCAATGGATCTGCCCCTCCACTCTTCCTCTACCTCTCTGTCCCTCCCCACGCCACTCGCTCCTACCACCACCACATGGTTGCTCACACACCGCAGGGGAAAGCCCTTCCCAACTGGCGACTGGCAACTGTGTCCTCCCAATGAGATTCTTCTGCAGGCTGTGCCTTTGCTTAGATGTATTAGGAGGACTATAGAACAACAGGCAGAGGCAATCATGTTTTTAGCACATAATCCTATTGGTTATTTCCCCATAAAAGAATCTGCCTATTGATTTAGGAAAATAAGTCCAAGAATTCCTGAGTCCCTAGAGTGGGTGAAACTCTATCCCTTTCTACCAATCCCAAATTGACTGACCTTCCCTAACACAACTCAGGAGAAATTACCACCGAGTTTGATTGTGGTTGGGTAGTTAGAAGAGAATAGATGACCTGCCTCTGGAGTTCTGTATCTTACAAAAATCTAATTACTTTTGAGTGGTGGATTGCATGTGACTATTGGTTTGCTGATTTAACCATAATTTACCTATGCCCCGAAGTCTGTGCTGTCAGTGAAATGGGAAAGCACCCTTGGAGACGGCTTCCTCTGGGATTTACTTCACCAGGGCCTTTATGCTGCCATTTTGCTTCAGAGGCTGTTTAAGATCTTCCCAGGTCATTCAGCAGCCACTGGGAGCATTTCCCTTTTGCCTCCAAGTTTCTCCTGTACTATGGTCAAGAAGAACCCAACAAGCAGATGAGCGAAGGCTTTTTTCCATTTTTTGCTATTTTCTAGGTGTTTTCATTGTTTTGCTATTTTCTAGGTGAGGCAAAGACTTAAGATTCTCACCTCTTTCCCTTTGATGGAATGTTTCTTTGGATCACACCTGTCTAACCCATCCCGAGAGACTTTATTAAGATCTGATTTAGCAATAATAGGAATTGAGGAAATTTGAAACTTAAATATAATAACCACCTGTCATGACTGGTTAAAAATGTGACAGTAATGCCACAGTGATTCCCGCTAATCAGAACATCTTCTTCCCCAGCTTCTGCAGTCTAATTAAAATCAGCCTCCACAGCAACTGGTTCACCACATCTTCCTCATATCAGGTCACTCCACCTCAAATTCTGAGATCTCTGAGTTTCTAAAGCAGCTTTAGTCCTCCAAGGTCAAGGTATTGTGGCCTAATCAGAATACTCCAGTACTGTCTGCCATCACTCACTTGCTTCCATGCAATTATAAGACAGCAGAGTCATCTAATTAGAGAAAGGCTGTCTAATCCATCAGAAATGACCACAGGCTTAGAGAGAAGACAAAGGCACATTAAAAATAGGTAACATTATGGGAATGCCTTTTTAAAAAATCTATAATTTCTAATAGTTGTTATTATGTAGAAAAAAGAAGGATAGAGTCATCTTGTGTTGTTTGTTTTTTTTTTTTTCAGGGTGAAATGCTTTCCTGACAGTAGATATATCTGAGATTCAGAATTCTTTGTTATGCTAGTTTTATTTAAGTTCCCCAGGTAAGGATAAGGAGGGAGAGAGCAGGGCTCTGACTCGAGCTGAGCTCAGGTTTGGGATTGAGTCAGATGAGGGCTAGCATCTGGTTCTAGAGAATGGCAGTAAGAGGGAAACTGAATTGGGTTTCAGAGTAGAACTAAGTAAACCTAGGGCCAAATAAACTGAACTGAGTGATGATGTTTCATTTCCTAGCTGCTAAAACAAATATCATACAATGGGGTAACAAACAAGGGGATTCATTGGCTCACAGTTTTGAGACTAGAAGTCCAAAATTGATGAATTGGCAAGATTATGCTTTCCTAAACTGTTGCTCTGGGGCTGGCTGCTGGTGATCTTTGGCTCCTGGCTTTTCCGTCACATGGCAATGCACATGGCAGCACCTTCTCGGCCTCTTCGAGATTCTGCTGACTTCTGGCTTCTGGCTGCTCCCCATGGCTCCTCTCTGCCTCTGACTTTCACTCTGCTCATACAGGACTCCAGATTAAGGCCCATACTCATCATCCGGGTACATTTTAAGAACGTCTCCAAATGTCCTATTCAAAAATGGGTTCATACCTACAAGACCAGGGGCTGGGACCTGAATGTGCCTTTTGTGGGGGACATGACTCAATCTCCAATACAGACCCAAGTGGGCTTTGGAGAGCAGATGGAAGGCAGATGCAGGGTGCCTATGACCACTCTCTTGGGAGACCTTCTAAGTTTGCTGTGCAGATCAACTTCTCCTTTATTTTGATTCAAAGCTTGAGATAAAGTTAAAATGGGCATCACCACCCCCAAATCCTCAAGATTGGGGAATGAACAATGGGCTAAAGTTGACTTATTATTATTCTATTATTGACATTATTATTCTAGCACTGGAAGAACTTTTTGTCATTGATATAAAAGCAGTGGCCACCAGAGGTTCTGAGGTGAAGGAGAGGGAAGAATAGGTGTAACATGGGGATATTTTCAGGACATTGGAATTGTCCTGCATGGCATTGCAATGACGGATACAGGCCATTATACTTTTTGTCAAAACCTATAAAATTATGTGGAGTGCAGAGTGTGAACTATAATGTAAACTGTAAACTGTAGTCCACAGTTAGTACAATGCTTCAATATGTGTTCATCAATTGTAACAAATGTACCACACTAACGAAAGTTGATATTAATGGGGGAAAGTGTGGGAGGGGATGGGGAATGTGGGAATCCCCTATTTTTTTTATGTAAACATTTATGTAATTAAAGCTTCTTTTTAAAAAAAAAAATTAAATGCAAGGTAGAACAGGAAGCTAATTCCAGCTTCCGGTCATACCTTGAAAGTTCAGTAGCCTATGTTATTGCAACCCTTGAGGACTCCCAGAGGCATTAAAAGTCACTGTGACGGTCCATGGCACAGATCGTCATAGCCAAGATCAGCCAGAGGCAGAAAGGTAAAGTTATGAAATTTTATCAGAGATGCTCTCTCACTCTCCTCTTGATTTCCAAAGAGCTTCTCACTTGGGAGTAAGTAGTTCCTAAATATGGTCCCAGGAGCCCTGGGGATTCCTGGGGAGCCCTGGAGATTTCAGGGAGCACACAAGGTGAACACTTCTTCATAATAATAATATGTTATTTACCCTGTTTTCTCTGATTTTCTCATGAGTGTACTAGAGGTTTCAGTGTGATATCACCACAAATCGAATATGGAAACAGATATGAGAATCGGACTCTTTTCTACTAAGTCAAAAATTAAAGAGATTTGCAAACACGTAAAACAGTCTCTCCTCTCTGTTCTCTGGGAAATTTCATTTTTATGACAATATGTTATTTTTATTAACACATGGATTTATTAATGGTGATTTTAAATAAGTTTATAAGTAAATATTTTTAAAGTTCTCAGCTTTAAATCATGATGTAATTTACTCCATAAACAAAAGCTCTTTAGGTCCTCAATAACTTTTATGAGTAAAAAGAGGTTCTGAGACTAAAAAACTTGGGAACCCTGCCTTCACCTGCTCCCTGATCTCACAAGCAGCTGGAGTTGACATTCATTTCTGTGATACGTGGCTCAAGGAGGCACCCCTGAAATCTCTACCTATCAGTGTATTGCTGATGTCTGATTTACTACCATTTGCAATTTTTTCATTTGGGTTAAGCAATCTAGATAAAACTAGTCTAGATAAAATCCACTAAACCTTAGCAGCAGTTAGCCTCCCTACCATAACCAGCATCTGTATAAGAAGACATTAGGTCAACATTCCTCAAACTGTAGCATACAGATAATATCGTGGGAAAAGTTTTAAATTGAGATTACTCCTCACTTGTTCTTCTGAATCAGTTTTGGAAAGTGTGACTCAGAAATCTGCATTTTCACAAGCTTTTAAGGTTATTCTTATGTAAGCGGTTTGAAAAGGACACTTTGAGAAACGTCACACTAGCCGGACCTCTAAATGCCCTGTTTGTCTTGTTGCTTGCGATGTCACCATCTACAACAAAGTGTATGGGGTTTACATAAAATGCCGCTGAGGGAGAGAAGGAGGCGCCACTTCTTCAGGGGCCTCGGGCGAAGACCTCAACCACTGCCTGGCGAGCCAGGCTTCAGGAGGAAAGTGGAGAAGCTCAAGCCCAGAATCCAGGACAACCTGAGGGCAATGTGAGCTTCAAGAAGGAAGAGGCAGGAGAACAGGGAATGGGGAAAGAGACCATCAGAGCAAGATTTTGGTTGAGCCCTTCTGGAGGTCAGGTACTATGCCAGGAGCTTTTCATGTTTCACCATATCTTACTTCTCACAACAACCTTGAGAGCGGAGTATTATCATCTGCATTTTGTTGTCAAAGGTATTCTTTCCCCGGGCTGTTCCAGAAGGACACAGGCAGGGTGCTTGACTGCAACAAACAAAAGCCTCACTCATTTCTCCTCACCCATCCTCTTCATTTCTCAAATAGGGACAGAGTTTAGAGGGAAGTACAGGGATTTTGGAAATCTCTCCCACACATCCAGTGTTAGGCTATAAACTTGTCTCCTGCATTTCTGATTGCAAATCTGTGCATCACTGTTATCAAATCTGCATGCTTCTGATACCGATTGAGTCCATCTGGCCATTGAGGTGAATTGTCTCATTCTTGGTTTTTGGCGGGACCTGCCCAGTTTCACTGCTGTAGCTGCCAGGTGAGTGATTTATCAGGTCTAGCTCCTTACTTACTGCCCAGGCCAGTCCAAACGAGTCCGTTTACTTCTCCCTTTCAGATAGGCTATGGGATGTAGCAAGAACAAAGAGTGGACAGAGCAGCAACAAAGTACCCATGGTGCCCATTTAAATTTAATTCCAGATCAACAAGGGATAATTTTTTAGGATACATATGTGTTATGCAGTATTGGGGACATACTTATATTAAAAATTATCCCTTGTTGATCTGAAATTCAGGTTTAACTATATTTTATCTGGCAACCGTACCTTCAGAAAACATCAGTGCTCCACAACACCTCTAACTTTCCTCCATCCTCCTCAAAAGAGTTGTTTACACTTACTATCTTTTTACTTCCTAATCCTTTACCGACCCACTGTAGCAGAGCTTCTGCTCCCACTTTTCCCTGCAGAGAGACAGTGAATGTTCCTGACTGTGCTCTCAGCAGCATCTCCTGCCCACAGGGGCCCAAGCTACAAAAAGCACAGGAACGGTGTCCCTCCTTTGAGCCCAGGTCCTGGCCCAATGTTCAGACCTGGCCTTGAAGCTGTACTACCCCCAACAGCTCCTAAGCCGAGCTAAAATCAGTCTTCCACTGACTCACCTGGAGTTCAGCTGAACCTTATTCCGGGATGCTATATTTCCAGAAGCTTTTGAGAATCAAATCCATTTTCCATAAGGACACTTCATAATCCTTTTTAAAAAATACAAACTGAACCCTTTCTCTTCACTACTTTAAATCTTTCAATGGCTCCCTGAGGCCTCTGAGGTCAAGGTCAAATTCCCTGAGAACAGGTTCGAGACCCTGTGTCATCTGGTCAAGTCTGCTCTCTCAGGTTCAACTCTACTCCCTAGTGGCGTCCCACTGCTGTTCTATCCCTGCACGGTGCAATTTCAGCACCCAACTTTGTCTCCTGGGCCCGTACATGCTGGCCTCTCTGCCTGGACTACCTCTCTCTCCCTGTCTCTCTGATTATCTCCCCGTAATCCTGAAGGGGAGGACATGGACACCACTTCCTGCAGGAAGCTTTACCTGACACCCCTGACCCCCAGCTGGTCTACCATAGGAGCCTCTGCTGCGTGTTCCCACACTCTGCGGGACATCCTGTGTCAGTGCACTTACTACCCTACAGGAACATGTCTGTATCTCCCACTGGACCCCAAGCTTCTCGAGGGTAGGTGCGAGGTTGTATCTCATTCACTGGTTTCCCTTGTGTCCAGCCCAGTTGACACTCAGTGAATATTTGGTGAATGCGTGTTATGTTCAGAATTCTGATAATTCAATACAGATTGGGAAAGATGGTTTATCAGCATTGGGTATAAAAGCATGAGGGTAATTTGTTCCAGCTTACCTAGATTTGGTTTTTAATCACGTAACCACTCTAACCCTCTGTTTCCTACTCTAAAATATAAGGAAATAGATGATTTTCACATAGGGATGTTGAAAGAATCAAAGGAGATAATGAACATGAAATTGCTTTATATGGTATAAAACACTATGCAACTGAAAGGTGTTATTATAATCAGACTTTTATTGTAGTTGATTGATTGACTGATTGTGTGTAGAGATCATTTGCACTTAAGTGCTTCCAAAGCCAAACATTTCTATTTAATTTATGATTAGGAAATGAAAGCTTTAACCCTTTATTTAAGGAAATCTCAGGTATTAGAGAGGTTTTTTTTTTTTTTTTTTTTGAGCATATATATAGGCTCATGGGTTAGGTGTTGGGAAATTGATTAAGGTCATTGGCGCCTGATACTAGAAGCTTCTGGAGAGAAAGGTGATAGATACTGCCTTGTTCAGCCCCAGTGCTGATGGGTCAGCAAACTTCTTTTCTGTTTGAGTGCTTTCTCACTCTTTCTCTGCCTGAGTAGGGACATCTCCCCCTGCTCCCCATGTCATCTAACCATAACCCACCTACTGTTTTTCCCCTTCACCCTCATTCCCCCTTGGTCTTCCCTCTCCAGATATTCTGAGAACTATATCTGTATCTATACCCATTTGATATTATTTGAGATAGAAATTCAGGTTTTTTATATTAGCTCCCTTATTTGGTATTCTAGAATATACTTCCATGCTTCTAAGATGAGTTCTTTAAGTTTCTGTACAAGGGTTACTTTCTTTCACAGAGGAATTATAATGTTTAAAACCTTTATCACTTGGAGCCAAGTAGGAATTCCTGTTACAATAAGAGCAAAGCACTTTTTTGGTCTTTACTTTTATACAGCAACTCCAGAGGAAGAGAGCATGACAACTGGCTTGCCCCTTTGTTACCTCCCTCCAGCCCACCTCTCTCCTTCAATTAAGGGGAGACTGGGCGAGGGAGAGCAGGATGGCCTTCCTGCCGTTGGCTACACCTAGCATTAGAGGCCTGCTAATTCTGGTGAGATTATCTTCTTGTCCCTCTACCCTTCCATGCCCTGGCTTCCCTCTGTAAGGCAGAACTTCACAGCCAGTGTGCCATGGCCCAGTCATTGACCATGAGTTGAATGTTCATGAGTTTGCGGACATGGTGATGCCTTCAGCCCCATGGTGGGTGGGCAGTTGGTTTGCTCCGGTGCTCTGTACTGATGGCACCATCTTCTGTGTGTTTCACGAGAAAGGGTGTGAAGAGATGCTTAATGGACAGTGCTTACATGGCAAGGGGCTGAGTCAGGAGATCCAAAGCAATATTTCCACTTTAGCACCTCTGCAATGACACAGTAGGGCAACAGGTATCCTATTTTTATGAAAACCCTAAATATTGGCTGGAAGAAATGTGAGGAGATTTTAGGACTACAAGCTTAGCCCTAGAACGCTGGGGCTTAGACTCAAACACAGTGATCAGGAAAGGGCAAGTGTAGAATCAAAACTGTTTTTAATCTATTGGGAAGCAAGAAATTTATCCTGGTGTCTAATAAAGTAGAGTTCTGTCCTGGGACAATAGTTTCGGCCAGTCGGTGGGATCCTGTTGGATCAGACATTTGATTATATAACATAAATAATCCTACAACTCAGCTCTGTCCTAAATTGCATGGACTAAAAGCTTCTGAGGAAAGTTTCATATCAGACTATCTTTGGGAAACCAAATAAAAGCACTCCACTGCTGGTGGTGGGGTTGGGTAGGGTGGTAAAGACACTCTCTTTCACTGCAGTGCAGGGTTTCTCCACCTTAGCACCACTGACATTTTGGGATGGATAATGCTTTGTGGTGTGAACTACCCTGTGCACTGTAGGATGTTTTGCATCATCACTGGCCCCTACCTATTAGATGCAATAGCACCCTCTCCCCTATTTGTGACAACTGAAACTGTCTCCAGAAACTTGTGTCTCCTGCAGGGGGTGGGTGGGGGTGTTGCCCTAGGTTGAGAACCACTGCTTTAGAGTAAACAGTGTTAAAGGCAGCCTCCTTAGAGAAGTGGTGCTGTCGGTGGTGGAAACTGTCATAGCCGAAGCTGATGGAAATGTCCACAAAATGGGAGAGAGTGGAAGGAATCACAGCATCAGGAGCTTTTGAATGGGCACTGAGGGGAACAGGTAAGCCATAAGAAAAGTGATGAACAAGGAGAGGGTTCCAGTAATTGGGCTAAGCGAAGCTCTGGAGTCAAAATAACCTTGGCTGAGAGTCCATTGTCCTGCCGCCCCCACACCCCCATGCCTCAGCGTAAACGTGAGACTCAGACACTTTCCATCGTCTCTCATTCACTGAGCACTGAAGGCCACTGTAGTCCAACCACCGTGCCAGTGACTGAGGCAAAAAGGAGTGAATCAGGCCATTGCACGTAAGATAGACCTGCAAACCAACAGTTATAATATGTGTTCATAAGGATGACGACGGTGACATGACAGGAGAACAGGAGTAACACCCCATTATGCCTGGGGAAATCAGGGAAGGGTTCGCAGAGAATGTAATGCTTAATCTGAGACTTGAAGGATGATGGAAATAATTTGTCAGGTAGATTTAGAAGACAGGGAAAGGACACTCAGAGCAGAGGGAGCCATGGATGAAAAGGCACTGAGAAATGGCAGGACACTTTATGTTCTTGGACTAACAAGTACGACAAACTGTGAGAGGGTCACCTTTATGAGGGTAATTGGAAAGACACGGGTGAGAAGCGTAAGAGGGTATACCTCTGCAATGACTCCAGTTTCTGTCTTCGTGGAAATATGTGACCTACCTACAAGAAATGTGTACGCAGATGCAGGGCTCCCTGGTTAACCGAGGATGGGTGCTTACTTTGTGTGGGTGGGAAATTGGCGGGAAGCAGAGGGGAAGAGGCAGCCAAGCCGAGCATCCGGTGCGCGCTGGCCACTGGGCAGGCCCCTGGGCCCTGAGCTTGCCGCCTGATGCGCACACGAGGACAGTGGGCGAGCAGGGAGCGGGAGATCAGGGTGGATCCATCCTCCCAGGAAGGGCATCAAGTGGCCGGCAAGGCCTTCCTGAGAGGAGGCCGGGGGCCGGTCTTCTAGGCAGCTGGCTTGCTGCCCACCACGTCCCCACGCTGGTGAAGGAGGGATCACCGTCCTACACAGGAGGAGGTGCTGAACTCCTGACACCCAACTCTGGGCAACGAGACTGGTGTTCACAGCCCACGGGGAGGACACCGACCGTCCTGCAGGCCCCCCGGGGGTGGCACTGAGGAAAGAGGGAAGCAGCTGGTGGCAGGCAGGCTTCGCAGTAACCAGAGGGTTAGACCTGCGGGCTGACAGGAAGCTGGAGTCCTTCAGAAGAGGAGGGGCCAGGGTGCAGCAGGTGCAGCAGAAAGGGGGCTAGCCGAGTGGGGAGACTTTCCCAGGGGGTGGGGACATGTCTGGCGAGAGCCGGGGACCTCACAGGCCTTCGGGGCCCTGCAAGGCGTAAAGATGTCAAGGCAGCACTTGAAGTACTTCCATTTACTTGCTAACTAGAATTTTGATTGTTATTATCATTACTGCTAATGGTAAAATCACTAACGCTGTGTTTAAAATGAGGATCTGGGACTCATGTCCTGAAAAACTGTAGAATCACTTTGCCAACTTTCCCTTTGCCCTAGACCGGCCTTTTTTTTTTTGCCCCTGCTTCACATTGGTATGTTAATTTCTTTCCCAAATGAGTCAGTAGAGATGGAAATGTTAAATTAGTTGAAAAGACATATTTACATAGCTCTGAAGAAAAGTGCAAGTATCCTGAGTCAGCACAGAGCTTTAATCCATGCTGATGAGAGGACGGTGATATTGGCTGTTCTAACAATGGAACAGGAAGATATCCTGAATGCAATATAAAGTCCTCTAACAACCCAAGCCCCTGTCACAAACATTCAAACGATCCCATAGGATCAGCATAACTCCAGTTTAATCAGGGGCAGCATAACAAGAGGGACTAACAAGCCAAATGTTGGCCCTGCCCTTCTGTCCTCGTTAGGAAGAGATTTGCACATGTTTGGACCCTGGCTGATTGTCACCATCCCAGCCTCCACTATGTTTTCCTTCTTACAGTTACAAAAAGAAAATATTCCAATATCCTGACTCTAATGCTGAACACAATTCAGGTTGAATTTTGTCATACAATTGCATTTTAAATATTTATAAACCTCAGCTTACTTTCCAAATCAGTTTCTCCACACACAAACCATTTACTTAAACAATGTACAAAGAATGGAGGTGCTTAAATGAATAAAACTTAAGGGAAGGAAAACTCACAAGGTTAAAAATTAATTGGGTTTACTAATGGTTGTCATGTTTCTATGCCAACTTGAGATATTTTCAGGCAATTTTCATAATAAAGTCTTTCACAATATCTATTTTAGAAGAAATTGTATAATAGACTTCATTAATTCTGCCTCCATATAAATTTCCGTATTTGTTCAAGAAGAGATATGAAGTCCTTGTCGCAGAGTTGATTTCTTTTTTCCTCTTACGGTTGTACTTGATAGTATTGAATAAATAAGATTCAATTTCGCACCTTCAAATTGATTTTTTTTCCTCGTTAACAGGTGTTGCATGCAATATGGTAGAATATGTTAAAACAGATTTCAGGTTATGACACGAAATCATGACATAGAAAAGTCCAAGTTCCCGTTGCCACCCTCACTGTCACCTCCGCCTCCCCTTGCTCTCTTCACAAAACGCGAGCTCTAGGTCCCCACGAGTTTCTTGCTGGCGCAAGGCTTTTAAACGCGCGTCCCCGAGGGCGCATGCGCCGCTGAGTCTTCTCCAGGGCTGTGCCTGGATGTAGTTGCTCCAGGTACTGGTGAGCGCCAGCGCTGCTTTTGAGCCCTGCGGTGCCACAGGCAGAGTGGGATTGATGACCCCACCGCTCCGTGGAGGGGACTTGGCAGTTGCCCACGGACTCTCCCTGTGGGGGCGCTCATCTCCTTTTCCTACCTGGGCAGCCATTGGGAAGGGGATGGCTCCGAATTCCTGCTGGGGCTTCCCCTGCACCTGGTGTAGACTAAAGAGAACCTCTGTGTGTGTGACTGTTTCCTCCATCGGAGAGGTCAAAACAGCAAAAATGGGAGCGAGGAAGTTTCAACAGAACATCAACACACAAGAGCTGTGGAATCCCAAAATGAGGTGGCAGGGCAGGAGGCAGATATTCAAAGAAATATTTCAGAACTGGTTCACAACTCTGGAAACCTGTCGTCCACAAGTGGGGGACAGCAAGGGGGATAAAGAGTGGAGATTACACGGGCATCTATGAAGGTGATTTGTTGGTTTAGAGAGAGGTGAGGAGTCCAAGGGGCACTGCCTCTTAGTTCAAGCCTGGTGACATGAGAGGCATTTCATCCAGGCCATTGAAAAGCATCACCGATGCTCCCTGAAGTTGGCAAATGCAAGGGTCTGCTCCCTTCTCAGGCCTGCCTGCAACCGCTGAGTAAAGGACTCCACACACGACAAAGTAACAGGACTCCCCTTCGAAGGTGGGTCAAAGACCAGATGTGGAACTGTGGGAATGGAAGCCGGAGTCTGTTAAAAAGGCATCTTTGATCCTCTGTGGCTGCCAGGGAAAGGGGAGCCCAGGAGTCAGAGGCTGTGCGGTTTCCACTAAGGACAGATGCTGGGTGGGGGTGGGCGGTACAGGAAAGACCACGTGAGGGAGAGGCCCTGACTTTATGGAGGAATTGCAGTCAGGAGGCCCAGCACTCAAGAACTGTGGGATATATCCATGAGAAAGTCAGAACCAGAAGTGAGAATGAGAGAAGGCAACCTTGAAGCTCAAAGTGTAGGTTTTGTTGGGTTGAAGTCTTAATTCCTCAAATGAAAATGTGTTCCGTGATTAAAATGATAATAGTGATCAGAAAAGTCATTGGATGGTTCAGGTTTCCAACCAAAGTGCAGGGGAAGAATACTGTCTATTTAAACAAATAGAAAGTTTGAATGGAGTGTGGGAGGCAAAAATAAATATGCTCTTGTGGTTTAGCCCCAGGAATCCCCTTGATCATGTTTTTCTGATTCCATCTTGCACTCTCCTCCTTGGACTTATGTCTCCGTGTGGCAAGGACCTGGGCTCCCAGGCTTTTTGAGACCATGCCCTGAGCTAGCTGGAACCATATGTACATAATCAAAGACCCAGTATGGCCCACACTTAACAGAAGATAGCCTACTCAAGGGCAGAGGGCAAAGGTGGGGGGGGGGCGGGTAAATCTAGCACCTGCTGTCATTGGTCACCAGGCCTCTGTGAGGAACAATGTGGATGTTTACAGTGAACTCTAGGATTTATTAAATATGTGACAGCAGATGAATTCTACGCACACACTGAATCACTACAGCATGTTTCCTCTGTAAGATGCCATTTTCTTTAATAAGTTCCTACTTCCTTTCCTTTCTTTCCTTTTCTCTCTCTTTTAATCTCTCTCCCTTCCCTTGTTTCCTTTCTTTCTGTTTTGGAAGGCTCACAAATTTCATTGTAAATACGTAATGGAAATTTAGCCTTTCATAGTAATCTATGCGCTCGTGAGACCATGTGGGTGAAATGACTTTAACGAGTAAAAATTCAAACGTGAAGGGCAACTATCGAGCCAGGGCCGGGACCAAGGACCTCCTCATTTCCCACTAGCTCCCGGAGAAGAGGCGTGCCTGGGTCAAGTCCACAGTGCTCCGTCAAAGAGAGTCAAACATAAAGTGCGTTTTCTTTTTTCCCTGCAAAAATTACTTCGCAGTGAAATTGTACAACAAAAAGCTGAGCTCCAAAAAGACCTCTGGGTGCAATATTAGCTGCGTGATGGTTTATGGAAATTCTTCGGGGCAGCCTCACTCTGGCCAGCTGCCTGGAACCAGCACCCTCCCCTGGGCCTCTGACTTGGGCCTGACTAAACCAATTTCCTCCAAGCACGAAGCGCACTATTCACAGCAAAAGAATAAACTTAAGTAGATATAATGCTGCCTTCCCCGCGGGGCAGTTTTATTCTTCTCTGGATAAGAGCTTGGCTGCTGTCTAGAAGGATGTCCTAACTTCCTTGTTCAGCCAGTAAAGCCCAAATAATGTGAAATGGCATAAGCTTTTAAATAAATCCACTGGCGAGCGAAAGCCTGCGGGAGGGGCTGTCGCGAGGGGTGAGTGGCAGGGGAGCACCAGAAGCGCAGCCCTGGAGAGGCCAGGTCCTTAACTGAATTCCACAAATGGATTCATTCCCAGATAGGAGGAGCACGGTGAGCTGGTCACAGCAACAGGCTTTCCATTCAGCCAGGGGTTCAAATCCCCAGGTGGGCCGTGTCATCAGCCAAGCTATTTAACCTCTCGGAACCACTTTCTTTATAAATAAAATGAGGAAAATAATACCAACCGCACTGGGTTTTTTCTAAGGATAAAATAAGACATATATATATAAAACAGCCTGAGCAGTTTCCAACATCAGAATTAACTAGGAAGCGTTGAAAATAATTCCCGCAGTCCAGGCAAGAAATCGAACTCTCCGGGACTGAGCTGTAGTATTTGTATTTGTAGAAAGCTCCCCAGGTGATTCTGGTGCACTGCGATGGTTGATGCGTACCCTAGAGTACTAGATAATAAATCTTCAAAAAAGAATAGGTACAGGAGAAATGTTTCAATGAGAAAATCTTGGAAAAGTGCTTACCACAGCACTTAGCAAATATTAAACACTGAGAAAAAGCTAGCTATTTTTAATATTGACCCTAATTTTATTAAGCAGTATTTATAACGGACATTTTTTTTTGGTCAGGAGGAATTGCTTGTATCTATAAGCTATAGAGACTGCAGAGCAGAAATTTGACTCAAAGGAGAATCAAGTGTGGTAGGAGCAAGTATATCAATCTTTAAAGATGTTGGGCTAAAGGGTAATGGTTTTTTGAACTGTCGTATCAGATTGTCATTGGAATAAGCCATCCTGCCAGGTTTCTTATGAAGTCAACTCTTCCTGGAGAGGCACGGAGCTGAGCGGCTAAGAATGCGATCCTCTGGGGCAGACTGCTCATGGGCCAGCCCTGATCAGCCACTTCACAGCTGTGTGACCCCGGTCAGGTTATTGAACATCTCTGTGCCTCAATGTCTTCATTGATAAAATGCAGGTAATGATGGTCCCTGAATCCAGGTTGTTGTGAGGACTAAATGAGGTAATTTAAAGAAAGCCCTCTTGAGAGCATGGGGGTACATGGCAATCACAAGCATTAGCTGGTAGTAGTAGAGGTGGACTTAAATACGCCGTGCTGAATTTTTCAAGATTGTGTGTCAGAAGATAATTGAATTCTAAAGTAATAAGCATGGCTTTCAAAATTTGGTATACCTTAGAATCACCTGGGGATCTTGTTAAAAATCTGAATTCTGGCTGAATCTGATATATACCAAAATTCAAGAACTTCTACTATTACAGAAATACTCGATTTGGAATCAAATATGGCCTATGTCTCAATGCCACTGATTCTGGTCTAACTGAAAGAAGTCAGAATCTCCTGTGCCCCAGTTTCTATTCCATGAAGTGGGGTCTACAATCTGTCTAACTCATCGAGTTCTTATGATAACCAGATGAGCTAATCACAGTTTATGCATAAAACAAGTTTATGATTTCTAAAATATCAGCATTTTCCTATTATTTGCTTATACTAAAATGCCTTTGTTATAATTACTTGTAATCTACCTTATTTAATAGGATATAAGGTGAAATAAAACCCCTGAATCACACTAAAAAAATTGCTTCCATCAGTCCATACCCTTTTTTATTATTAGAGACATAGGTTTACAGAAAAATCATGCATAAAACAACAGAGTTCTCATAGACCACCCCATAACCCTTTATTATCTAGGACTGGTAGGTGACAATAAAACATAGCTTTGATGAGGAAGAAGTAAGAAAAAACATAAAAGGTTTGGATAATAAAGATTGAGTAACATCTCTCCTGAAATGGAAATGCTGCAACATCAAAGAATTAATCATTTTAAACTTTCTTTCCTATGGTTTATGGATGGAAATAGTGCCCGCTACTGAGAAATAATAACAATTATGATAGCTTTATATGAAAATACCACTAAAAGTGAACTAGGAAGGGTTTTCACTTTGAGTATATCGTCTCCTCTGTTCACTGCCAGAGACGCGATGCCTTGAGGCAGAATGAATTGAAAAGCTACACCAGCCAGGAGTTTGATTGTAGAACGTGCTTCGAGATTCGATTCTCTGCACTGTTTATGTTCCTGGGGAGAACTCAGCCTCACAGACAAGTGATAAAGCAAATGTCCTTCTTCCAAGCCCAGGGCCAGACCACTCACTCCAGTGACAATACAGAGATCCAGAACCCTGGAAACAAGAGCATCAGCGACGTCTCCTTTTCCACTTAATGACCAGAGGGGGAGATTTAAGTGGGTGGGTGATGGTAATTTTGGAACTTACAAAATCGTTTCAGAAATCTTTCTGTGAGTAGGACACAATTCGTTAACATGGAGCCTGACATGAGGTCCCAAAAGTGCCTAAGAAAGTTTCCAGAACTTTCTCTTCTTTTTTTCCCCCATATCCTTTGAAATTTCCTGTGGGCCCTAGAGCCATTTCTGCAGGCAACTATCTTGGGAGGCATGATGCTTCATTATGCTTCCAGGTCTTGCCTGACAAGGTGACTCGTGAGTCCCGTTTTCTCAGTAGCAATTATGAGAGTCAGATGGCTGCTTCTTAACCACGGACACAGGGAGTGCGCGCTGGGCGAGGAGCACTGAGCAGTGCAGGACGTGGCTCCTGCGTCAGGGGAGCAGGGTGAAGCAGGAGAGATTTGCAGACTTCCCAAAGGGGGGAGACGATTTCAAGAACAATATAGAGCTGCTGCAGTCAAGTAAAATCTGCTATGTAAATTGTGACGCACAAGCTGCAATTCCATTATGCAACAGCGTGTGAATCATAAATGTCTCATGAAGATTGGAAAAAACATATGTAGAATAATTTGGCAAAAATTCTCTGAAATGATATTTCAGTCCTACCAACCTGTGGAGAGACCATCCTACCCGGTCCATGTGACATGGTCCACCCTTCCCTGTGCCAAATTAGCCATGCTCTGCCTTCAGAAAACAGAGTTTCTTTTTCCGTTATAAATGACACTAAATATTTTTTTTTCTTTTTTTTTTTTATTGACTTTGTAATAATATTACATTAAAAATATATATGTGAGGTCCCATTCAACCCCCCCACCCCCCCTCTCCCCCCCCCCCCAACAACACTCGTTCCCATCATCATGACACATCCATTGGATTTGGTAAGTACATCTTTGGGCACCTCTGCACCTCATAGTCAATGGTCCACATCATGGCCCATACTCTCCTCCATTCCATCCAGTGGGCCCTGTGAGGATTTACAATGTCCGGTGATTACCTCTGAAGCACCATCCAGGGCAGCTCCATGTCCCAAAGACGCCTCCACCTCTCATCTCTTCCTGCCTTTCCCCATACCCATCGTCCACCATGTCCACTTTTCCCAATCCAATGCCACCTCTTCTATGTGGACATTGGATTGGTTGTGTCCATTGCACCTCTATGTCAAGAGGAGGCTCAGACTCCACATGGATGCTGGATGCAATCCTCCCATTTTCAGTTGTAATCACTCTAGGCTCCATGGTGTGGTGGTTGTCCTTCTTCAACTCCATCTTAGCTGAGTGTGGTAAGTCCAATAGATCAGATTGTAGGTGCTGGAGTCTGTTGAGGCTCAGGACCTGGCTATCACATTGTCAGTCCAGAGATTCAAATCCCCTAAATATATCTTAAACCCCAACATTAACTGCACCTCCAGCACATTAGCATAAAAGTCTTATGAAGGGAGATCCCATCTGAGTCCAGATTCATCACACATAAACACCATTTCCAAAGAGGGGCCATCTGCCCTGTTAGTTAACCCCATCGGCCATGACCATAACTCCCATGGGTCTCTTTAGCCCTCAAAGGAACCAATATCTGGGGGTTGTATCTGCTTTATCTGTCTCTCTGACTCTGCTCAGTTGTGCATGAGGGCAATCCTTCTGCCAGCCTCCAGACTCTTTTTTAGAAACTCGTAGCCATATAAACTCATTTCTCCTTTCCATTTCCCCCTTACTTTAGGTCAAACAGCATTTTAAAGTCATGTTATTTTATGTAGACATGGATATTCTGCTGATCTGCATTGAACCTTCCGTATAAGGTCATTTTCCAGTTGCATCATCAGCTGGTAGTTGATAGTGGTCCCTTGGTGCCAGGGAGGCTCATCCCCGGGTGTCATGTCCCACGCTGGGGGGAAGGCAATGCATTTACATGCTGAGTTTGGCTTCGAGACTGGCCACATTTGAGTAACATGAAGGCTGACAGGAGGAAATTCCCAGGCACAATGTTGCTCTAGGCCTTGTTCTTATTTTAGGTTTATCAGCTCACAAGCATAGTCATTAGCATCAGGGGCTCACTGTTGAACCCTCACTCCCTCCCGGTCCCCGCCGCTGTACCTGGGAGACTGTCGCTGCTCCCCTAGGGACCACGACAGAGCACCACTGGCCAGGAACCCAGTACCCCCCCTGCTGTGGTTTTTAATTGTTGCCACTATGAGTATATCCAAACATTACCATGCACCCTGGACATATGTTCTGTACAGCTCCCTGTCAGCCATATATCACCTGTCATTGGTATCCCATACCAGTATCCCTCCATTGCCATTGTTGAAACACTCTGTGATCCAGAACTCCCCGAAATTTGAAGCCCAATATAATGTCATGGTCCCTTACTAGGGAATGGCATATAGCGATGGGTTTAAAGGATAGATAAAGAACTTGGATAAAGTTAGATAAAGAACTTAGATAAAGAATGTTGACTTGAAAAAATTCCACATCCTATCTTTTTCTTTTTCTTTTTCTTTTTTTTTTTTTTCCCACCTAATTATTCAGCTTTTCTTCACAGGAGTCCTAGACCACAGCAATGCATATATATAATATACAGCACTCCCACACATCCACCAGAAAACCTTTTCCCTTCCACAGACACTAAATATTTATTGATCTGAAATTAATTACATATTGAATGCCATAGGTTTAATTTACATAATTTTTTTAGAAATTCCTGAAATTTATTTTGTTGTGTTTAATATCACCATCAAAATTATTTCATAGATATAATCCCAAATATGGGGTTGCCAGACGTTCATCATTATCACCAGATACAATTCATTTTTCTCCAATTTTTTCCAAACTCTATAGGCGACAGGCTTTTTATTGAACTCTGAAGAGGCCAAGCATCAGCACTCACTCTGCTTTATCTCTGAGATTCTCTGCCTGGCTCCTTTGCCCCTCTTTCTTCTGAAACCTTGAAGATGGTAGCTCTCTCTACTCAAATTTACGTTAGAAGTTATCCGTTTTGTTTCCAGAGACTGGTATGATTCCTGGAAAGGTGGCAAATGAACATCAGACTTTTCTTGAAGCCAGACCAGAAAGGCTATGGAAGTACGAGGAAAGTTGACGGCTCTCAGTACTTCATGTAAAAGTTCTTAGAACTTTTAAGAAGGGCAAAGGTGGTTAGGATTCCATATCGGGTGAAAATAGCCAGGAGAGGAAGAGGGCAGGGCCCGATGCATGGACAATGCTGCGGAAAGCTTTTTGGTTCTAACCTGTTTCCTCTTCCACCCTGTTCTGTGGGACGGAGAAACGGCAGCCTCTGCCAAGCCTGGAGCCGGGCAGGGCTGGGCTGGCCACCGGGTAGCCGTGTGCGGTGGGGAGCAGGTGCTTTACCCAGCTCATCCGGCTAGGGCTGAAGCCCTTATGGGACTGACAACTCCTGGCTGAGTGCCTCTCTTGGCCTTCCATCAGCTGAATACTCATCTCCATAGCAGAATCTGCTTTCTGGGGCCCCCGACCTGGTTGCGGTTTGATCTGCTAGCCCTTGAACAAACCTCTTTGCCACCCCATTCTCTGGGACGTGGTGCCTCTAAATCAGAGAGGCAGCCACTGGAGAAAAGAAGCCAGTGGATGTGGAGTTCCTCTGAAGGGCTGGGAAAGGTTCACCTGGTGATTGAGGCACAAGCAAGAAGTGCGTGAGCCCAGAGACCCTGTGTGAGGGGCACGCCTTCCACATCCGTTCACTTCTCGTGTTTCCAAGGAGACTCAAGCCACGAGAGGGACCTCTGATAGAGCCATGATGATAAAGCGGCCCATCATAGCTGTAACAGAATCATAGATCAAATAAAAAGAATCAAGAAATCCATGTCTAACTCCGATTAGTGACATCAGCCTGTGTTTTTACCTGTAGCTCAGCAGTTTATGTTAGCTCTGAACAGTGGCTTTGAAAATGGCTCCGTAGAACTACATTGTTCTGTAAATGTTACAGGTTTTCAAATGTACAATTAGCCCTTTTGGTAAGAAAACTAGTCCTTTTTCAACTCTTGACAACTCTGAATAATACCTATTATTTTCAGAGGGAAAATGTATTTCAACTGCCTGAGTATAGTTTACTAAAGATTGTGGTTTTCATAGACAAGATTGTACATAACGAATAATCCTATGGGTACATAAATCCAAAAACTATTTGGAACAAGGGAAGCTGTCACCCTCAGGCATTTGTACAAATGATGGACTATTTGGTGAGATTACCCCTTGGCTGTGTTTTTTTTGCGGGTGTTTTTGTCAGGCAGAAATAGGGCTGAGGATTTCATACTAAAGTGGACAGAACAACCCTTTCCTTGAAAGACTGTTGGTGCAGGCTGTTTAACCAAATGTGATATAATTGCCAAATTGAAATAGGCTCTGCTCAGACCCCTTGTAAGGGAGGTTTGTATGATCTGCTATTCTGGCAAGTAGGTAGCTGCAATGCCTCTTCTGAATAATACTTAAAAAAATGCTTATCACGAGATTCTACATGAATATTCAGACGCTATGAGAAAGACTGTGAGAATGACTAAGCTGATATGGTTTACTTTGCTAATTTTTAAAAAATTGTTTAAATAATATGTAGATAAAACTGTATTTACGTTTGGCATTATCTGTTAAGTTTTCACTTGGTTTAATAAAACACTGAGTTGGGAAAAGCTAAAGGACTTTTTTTAATGTTTTATTTTTTCTTTTAAAATCAGCTTTGAGGTATAATTTGTATACAAAAATGCACCCATTTTAAGAGTATAGTTCAATGGGTTTTGAAAAATGTGTACACTGCATAACCATCATCCCAGAAAGTTCCAGCTTGACCTTTTGCAGTTGATCCCTTCCCACTCCCGGCTCCAGACAACTGCTCTACTTTCTGTTACCGCAGATTTGTTCAGCCTGTTCTACAATTTTGTACAATTGAATCCTAAAGTACGTATTCATTTGTGCCGAGATTCTATTGCTCAGCATGTTTTTGAGAGTCATCCGTGTTGTATATCTCCATAGTTTGTTCATTTTTACTGCTAAGTGGTAGTGAATTGTATGGATATATCGCATTTTGTTTGTCCAGTCATCTATTGATGGACATTGGGTTGTGGCAAGGTTTGCACTATTATGAATGAATCTGCTTTGAACGTTCTTGTTCAAGTCTTTATGTGGACATATTTTAAAATTATTTTTAAACATTTGTTTTGGAATAATTTTAAGTTTACAGAAAAATTGCATTAATAGTATAGATTGTTCCCATATATACTTCACCCACCTTTCCCAAATATTAGCCTCTTACGCACCTAAGAAACCAGCAAAGGGACAAAACTATTAACCACACTACAGTCTTTAGCCAGATGGTCCAGGTTTTCTACTGAGGTCTTTTTTCTGTTTCAGGATCCAATCCAGATTGCCACATTACACTTGGCTCTCATGTCTCTTTAGGTCCTCTGATCTGTAATGGTTTCTCAGTCTTCCTTGTCCCCCATTCATTTATTTATATCATATGGACTCATGGATGTTTATTTTATTCATTGGGTTTATATTAGTTTTCTACTGATGCTGGAACAAATTCCTATATGCTCAGTGGTTTAAAACAACACACTTTTTAAATCTCACAGCTCTGGAGATCAGAAGTCTGAAATGGGTCTTAAGGGGCTAAAACTGAGCTAACAGGAATGTAGGGCTGCATTCCTTTCTGGAGACTTGGTGATTGAATCATACCCCATCTTCCTCCCCCATCCCACCCCCCCAAAAAAAAATAAAGAGACACATTAAGGTCCTAGTCCCTGATCCTGTGGGTATGAACCCATTTGTAAATAGGCCCTTTGAAGATGTTATTATGAGTTAAAGTGTGACCAGACTGAATGAGGGTGAGACTTAATCCAATATAGCTGAAATCCTACAAGCAAAGGCAATGAGATGCAGAAGTCAGAAGAAGCCAGAAGTCACCAGAAACCAGAGGAGCATACATGAGAGAGAAATTGCCACATGGTGGGGGCAGAGATCCAAACCAACTAACCTCAAGCCTTGTGGCAAGCTAACACCAGAAACTACTGTCAAAACCTCGATTTTAGACTTCTGGACTCCAAATCCAGGAGACAATGAATTCCTGTTGTTTAGTCAACCCACCGTGTGGTGTTGACTACAGCAGCTCTAGAAAACTGAGACAAGGCACAAGCAGAAGGTCTTGTTTTCTTGTCTTTTCCAGTGTCTATAGGTTGCTTGAATTTTTTGGTTTGTGAACCACCCATGTCCATCTTCAAAGCCAGCAATGGCTGGTTGAGTCTTCCTCATCCTGCATGACTCTGACACAGAATTTCCTTCTTTCCTTTTCCACTTAAAAGGACTCTTGCGAGTATACTGGGGCCAAAAAGATAATCTGGAAAAGTCTTCCCAACACCAGGTCACCTGAATTCCATTAGCAACCTGAATTCCATCTGCAACCTTACTTCATCTTTGGCAAGGAGTGAAGTATATTTGTACGTTCTGGGGATTGGAATGTGGACATTTTTGGGAGCTCATTATTTTGCTTACCAGAGGGTAGTAATGCAATACTACATTATTTATTTTGTTGCTCAAATTGTTCCAGCTTTGGCTCCTTCATGGTGTTCCCTGTATCCTTTGGACATGTTCCCATTATTAAAAATTTTTTTTCCATAATTCCTTACTTTGTGGAGCAATAAGATGCTTCAGATTTATCTTGTATTTTCCCTGTTCTAGCCTTAGAATCAGTCATTTCTCCAAGGAGTCCTGCTTCCTTTGGTTGGGTAATGGTATTTAGAAATCAAGATTTGGGTGCTGGGTGTGCTTGTTACTGCTTCTCTGTCAGTGACAGAGCTGGAAATTATGTGTATATATAGTAACCTATGTCCACATGTCTGTTATAATTTCCATCTCTATATATTAAAATAAATATGAGTTTGTATTGATTTCTCCCCTGTCCAGTACTATAGGGTTTAAGTTACCCTTCTGCCTTTGCTATTTGTAACTTCTTTCTCTGAAAGAAATCTGGCACCCATGTTCTACAATTTATTTACTCATTTTCCAATCCTAATACATACATATAGAGTAATTTAAGAATTGCTCATTTGGACCTCTATAAGAAAGAAATTTATCAACTGGATTACAGTATTCAGGTATAGGTCTTTTTCTTTTTTAGCTATACAGTGTCCAGTCAAAATGACATTTTCCAGATTAATTACGTTAGCTCTTTTGTTCTCCCACCCCCTTCAATGAGATTATATTATATATTTGTAATATAGATAGATTTAGTTGTCACAATCTGCATTCATCCCGGTTGAGTTTTAAAAATTTACTTATAGTAAGATTCACTATTTTTATTATACAATTCTATGGGTTATAACAAATTCATAAAATCATATATCCATCAACTCAGTACCAAATGGAGCAATTCCATCACCCTGAAAATTCCCCTGTGAGGTCTTTTTGTAGTCCAACAATCTCTTCTTCCCCAACCCTGGCAACCACTGATTGATTTTTCCATTCTCATAGTTTCGCCTTTTCAATCATGTCATATAAATGGAGTTATACAATATGTAGCTTTTGGGTCCAGGTTTGTTCACTTAGCAAAATGAATTTTAGATATATCCATCTTGTTATGTGAATCAATAACACATTCCTTTTTTTTTCCAGCTTACATTTTATTTTTTAAAATATTTTTATTAGACAAACAGTGAGCTTACAGAACAGTCTTTCTGTCCATTCTGAAGTATTAGAAATGTAGTTACATAAAGTAAAATAACATAGAGCCTTAAGGATGCATTGCAGTAGACGATTTCCCTCCCAGTGATGGCCCAGTCGTGCCTGTCTTCCTCTCCTGCAGTTTTGGCCACCCTTTCCCCTCAGCCTGTTCCTGACCCCTCACACCTGTCTGAAATGGTCTTCTCATACCTATTATGGCCTGGTCAATCTTCCCTGGGCCTAGACCATGCGAGACCTTACCTGGGCCCAGCTCTTAGGCCATCCTGGGACAGCCTGCTCCTCAATCTGCATGTCACTTACCAGACTGAAATAATTCTTACCTTACCTATCCACTTGGCTAGGAAAATTTTATTCAAGAAAATTTTGTCTCCAAAGACCGAATGTATTGACATTCTCCTTAATGGAGCTGGGATGACTTTGAAAAAGTGCAAATCTTATGTTATTCTCCTGATTGAAAACCTTTTAATGGTTCCCCATTTCCCACTGGATAAAGCCCAAATTCCTCAACATTGTGGCCAAGACCCTTTGTGAGAGTCCCCTTGCTTTCCCCTCCAGCCTCATCTTCCACAAGGGCATGCTGTGAGCCGTTAAATGAACGTTTCCCTGAACATACCAGATTGGACTCAGTGCTCTTCCTGAGAGTTCCCATAGGCTGTGCTTGCCCCACATTTCCGAATTGTGATTTTCTGTTTGTCTGTATCTCGCCCACACTGTGGGTTCCCTATGGGTAGAAGAGGCATCACGTTCTCTGGTGTATCCTCAGGAGCTGACACAGCACCTGGAAAATAAATTCTTGTTGAGCTAAATAACGGAATGAATGAACAAGTGAATGAATGAATGATGGTACCACTGCCTTTATTTTCACAAGACTATAAACCCCCATATTTATAGGGATTTTGGTCACAATTCAGGTCTTTGGATTTTTCAGACTGTCGCCAGTTCAGTAGTATAGGAGGTCATAAACATAGAGAAATGTTAAGTTCCAAAGCATTTTTGTAGAACAAGACAACATGTTCAGTGCTCTCATTATGATGCCAAAAGAGCAATAATGGCTTAACTGGCCACCCACGTAATGAAGCTGAGTCCTTGTCAAAATGACCTTGTAGGAACATGTGGAACAATATCGCAACCATAATAGCAATTGAAGAAAGATCGAAGGCCGAGGACTCATAAGGAATAGATGGGGCATAAATTGGAAGCAGGCATGTGTTGCCACTCATGTTTAAAAGGAGCACATAAATGAATTAAATAAATAAAAATGAGATCTGGTAAATTGCCTGTCAGATAGCTGAGACTGTTGCAGCAAGAATCATCTTAGAATCATTATGCCAATGCTGCAGTAGACAGGTTGAGAAACAACATGAGTAATGGCTGCTTTTATTTAATTAGGGTTCGTTCTGGTTGAACTGAAAATAGTTGTTTTAGGTTTCATGGCCCAATGATACATAAGTTCAGGTTTTCCAAAGGCACAGCACTCTCTTCTCTTAGCTGTATAGTCAGATAGGCAAGCCCATGTATCACACTTTGGAAAATATTTGACCATATAATTGCAAAATTCTTGTCTAGCTTAGTGGAACCTAAAGAGTGCAGCTTTGGAGCTGCTTAAGGATAGTATTAAATCCCATCTGCACTCTGACCAGCTCTGTGACCTTCAATGGGCAAACTGCGTGACAAGTTCTTCTTTGTTTTCTTATCTGCAAAATGGAACACAGTGGATGTATCTTAGTGGTCGTCTAAGGTAGCACTCTGAAGAAAGCCCATAGCACATTTCCTTATCGGAGCAGATACTGCGCAGAGAGTCAAGCAGCTTCAGCCATTTCTTATAACTTAGCCATTCCTGGCTTTTTTTCATCTTGTGTCTTCCAGCAAAGATTTTTCTCTGAACATATCTACAGGGATAAAAGAAACAAGGTCAAATAGGGAAGCTGAATGTTCCATAAGTTCAGCGCCTAATTCCTGTTAGAGACTCATCTGTTTTCCTTTCTTCCTTCTGTTTCCTAGTCGGTCATATGCACTGAGCACATGGACTAGTGCTTGTAATCCTAGCTACCACTGACATTTTCACCATACAGCAAGGACTAAAATAGACCCCTAGAAGGTCAGACTTGTGTGAAAAGAAAAAATGCCATAGTGCCCTGATTCCTGATATTAATGCACTAAAGCTACTATTAGAAATGAACATTTCTGTATGAACCAGTTTCTGATCTTTTCGCTATGACTACTTTTAGTAGAAAAATAGCAGAAGGCACTGGTGGAAAAGGAAGAGGTCATCTCCTGCAAGGAGACCAGCAGTCCTGGAAGCCGGCCTGCCATAGTTGCTGAGGACCCAGGTTGGTTCTACCACAACCTGGTGGATCCTGCCATTCATGGCTATATTTTATTCCTGGTAAACAATTAGAGGAGTATAAAATATTTGTGTCAGTAAGTCTTAGCGGCTACTATGAAAAATAGCATGCAATGGGCTGGCTTAACAAACAAGAATGTGGGAGCTGCTATAGCTCAAGTGGTTGAGCGCCTGCTTCCCATGCACGAGGTCCTGGGTTTGATCCCCGGCACCTCCTAAAAACAAAAACAAACAAGAAAACCAACTCGAGGCAGCCGTGTAGCTCAGTGGTGGAGCCCCAGCTTTCTACACATGAGGTCCTGGGTTCAATCCCCAGCCCTGGTACCTCAAAAAAAAAAAAGTGGTGTCTCATGGTTTTGCAGCTAGTAGGTTTTGGCAAGGCTTGCTTTCTCCCAGAGTCTGGAGTGTTCCGTTGCTGGCTACAGGCAATCCTTGGAGTTCTTTGGCTTGTATCCCTACTGCCCATCATATGCTAGGTCTCTCTCCCTGTGCCGACTCTTCCTGTTTCCACTGACTTCCGGCTTCTTCCTGTGTGGCCTTCTCCAATGTCTTGCTTCTGGTTTCTTCTCTCTAGAAGGCCTCCAGAACTATGGATTAAGACCCACTCTCATTCAGCTGGACCACACTTAACTAACAGTAGCATCTTCAAGAGGTCCTATTTACAATGGGTTCACACCTGCAGGAATGTGGATTAAGATTAGGAATTCAACTATGTTGGGGTACATAATTCAATCTACCACACAGTATTTTACAGGAAAAAGCATTAGGCTGTGCATTTTCGCCACATTTACCCTCAGCCTCTCTAATGTTAGTAATGTTTTGTTACAAGGATTGGAGATGGACTGGTATAATTCCATATTTCCCCTTTGTCTGTCTGCTCCATTTTTCAGGTAAATACATAGCTAGGCAATTTCTGCCCATGTTTTATCATGTAATCTTGAGAACATCGCATGTGTCCGGAGTTCAGACTTGAATACAGTCTCCAGCATTTGGGTTTTGCACTTCGTGAGGCATCCCATTTTCTAATAGCATTTTATTAGCCACTCTTGTTGTTTAGATGTCAGAGATGGCTTCTACATTGTCAAATCTCCAAATCTTTTTGCTTGTTTTGCAGTTAAATGCAATCATGTGGTACATCACTAATGCCTACCCTTAATGTCTTATGGTATATGAATACAAGTGATCATATTTTATATGTATTTTGAATATCTTAACATTCAATACTCAGCATTTTCTAAAATAGACATGATAAAATATATAAACTAGAATATGTATCAGCAATATATCACATATAAAATATTTAAATCATTCTTGCTGTTTACATACATTGAGGGCAACATTGTCAACCCTCAAGAAAATGGAATATGTTATATGTGCATTATCCGTTCTATTATTTTTTAATTGACTCAATATCTGAGGAGAGGATAAATGTAAGAAATGCCAAGAACAATACTTAAAAATGCATAATAGCACTTCAAATCAAGCTACTAAAGGGATTGAACATGAACTACTTTCAGTCATTTGTAGTTTCTTACTATCTGATTGCTGTTGTATTTACAGGAAGTCATTTTTTCACGTAAAACTTAGATACTTACATAAGTTTAATTCTGCAGAGGAATGAAAACTCAGTTTTTCCTTTTTCACAGAAGAATGAGAAGTTTTAATTATCCAGCCTACGGGAAGTTTGCAGTCCTTCCCACCTCCCCCTGCAATGTGTCCTCAACCCCCTCCCCACCCCCTACACACCCACACCCACCCGCTTAAAAAGACTGGAATCCCTGATGCCTTTTCAGGATATCACTGGAGATTTTTGTCAACACAGCTATCTCCGAATTTCTGTAAGACACATTCTGTTCTGAGGGACTTTTCAAATTAGTGGGGGGATGAGACAATCCCACTTTTCTGACCTTCAGCTTTCTCATCAGTTGGCATGAGGCTAAATGGCATTCCCAGGACATGTTGTGAGACCTCCACACGCTAGGATAGTGACCAACTGTGCCAGTTTGTCCAGAGCTGTGCCAGTTTTAGCACTGAAAGTCCCTCATTTCAGGAAATCTCTCAGGCCCAGGCAAACCTAGATAGTTGGTCACCCTCTGCGCTAGGGTTTGGACAAGAAGAAACCAAGGATTCAGGAAAGTTATTTTCTAAAGTTATCGCTTATCCATTGCTAGCCAACCTCAATCCTGGCGTAAACTCTTTCCAATATGTTTGTATTTGCTAAGCAAATGTGACCATTCCCTCTTTCAAAGCCCATGCATACATTATGTATTCATTTTGTATGAAATTATCACATACTGTCTTATGTGATTATTGATTGTCTTGTGCTTAGTTCTCTTGTACATAATATGTTCAGTAAGGAAATGGATTTTCTTAGTCATCTTTAACTCTCTCCCTACTTGAAGCCTAACAAAATGGCTTTTTTTTTATTGAAATGAGCATGACTAACCATATATGAAGTCGTTCAAACCTTTAAATACCTGTTTCTCTAAATACTTTTCCTCTTAGTAACAAACTTACTCCAACAACTACCCAGGAGTTTCCTCTGTCTCCAAATCTCTCTCAAATCCATCCCTTTGTTATCTTCCCTTAGCCACCCCCTTCCTTCATCATTTTTTACGTCTGGAATAGGACAGTAGTCTGCTCCTACTTGCCCACACCTCAAGTCTCTCTCTTTCTCTCCCCTCCCCTCCCCCTTTAGTCTTTACTGGCAGAAACATCATGATAAGGTCTTTCACAGTCTGCCCACCACTGCAGTCAGCCGACCACTGGTTTGGCCTCATCACTCTTCTTCCATCCACACTAAATTCTTCCCTTTTCCTTGAATGTGTCATGTTCCTTCATATCTCTGTAGGTGGTCTTTTGTTCGTCTTTCTTCCAAGAAAGCTCTTTTCCATTTGTTTATTGTTTGTTTTTCATTGTTGTTTGAACTGTAGAGCTTGTTCTTTATTAAAGTCCCAGGTCTAATGCCACTACTTTAAAGAAGTTCTCTCTGATGCCCACTCCCAGGCAGTTGCTTAAATGTTTTCTTCTATTTTCATATTTCCATAGCAATTTGTATATATTAGGCATTTTTGAATTTTTTCCTTGTCTCTTGGAGTCACTAAAATACATATACTTACAGCACAAGAGCAGTCATTTTTGCCCATCTTTGCTCTCTCCATGACAAAATGGGCACAGGGAGTAAACAAAGAGTATCAGAATGTTAGCTATTGAGGTTAGGGACCAGAATGACACATAATTTATGGCATGTGTGTATCTCTTACCAAGTTTCCATTCCTTGGGTACACTGTATTTTTGTGACAGTTTGAGATCATTTTATGAATCCCCAAAAGAGAAAGATTATTTTTGTAAACTAATCTATTCTGGGTGTGATGCCCTTTGATTGCATTAGATTCAGCTGAGATGCCCTTGCTTTGACTTGACCACATCAGTAAGCTATGACTCAGGTTGAGTCCCTGCCCTCTTGATGAGCCAAATAAATGGACACTGGCTCAAGAAAGTATTGCTCCAGAGATCAATGTGATCTAAAATGTTACTGTCAGATATTACTCTCTCTCAAATCATCTCATTTGGATTTTCTTTAAAATAGTAAGCATCTAGAAACACTGCAATATCTATATTATTCCCCCCATTTAAAAAAATTCTATACTGACTAAATTTCTTTTCTTAAGACTAAATTTACAAAATGGACCTAAACATTTTTGGTGAAGTAATAGATGCTCCTGATGAGGAGACAAAATATATCAGAATGGAACTGATAAATTGAAGAATTCTTCAAGGTTGTGTTGATTGCTTTTTAATTTGTAAACATTTGCCAGTTGTCAAATTCTCTCATTTCTTGAAGGATTTAATACTCAAAGTACTTAAAACTAGATGAGGGAATAAATACCATAGTCAACCAACAGTATTCTCATATAAAATCACAGTTGCTGCCTGGTATATTATGGCACTTAATCACATAATTTTGTAATGCAGAGAGACCCAGGCCCCAGCATTTGGTTAGACCGTTGTTCTCACTCCCTAGAAAGATTCCTTTTCAAAGTGAGATCACTGAGGGTTTAGGTGCCAAAAGAGGTGCTAGGTTGGGAATGGACAAGGATGCCCAGGCATTTCCTTAAGGAGCTCAGTGCCTACTGCAGGAGAAAGAGAGGAAACAAACCTTAGCAATGAGATAAAGCTTCTTCGTGCCTGTCTGAAAGCAGTTCAGCAGCTCAAGAGAGGACAGAATAAATCTTTAGGTTGAGAGGAAAGAAAAGCATCTTATTTGGTGAAGGGCAAAGTGGTGTGATTCAGCTAGAAAAAGAAATGTAAAATTGAGAATCTGGTGAGAGCAGATTCTCCATAGAATAACATGTTCCCAAGACATTGCTGGATAAATTTGGGAAGGGAAATCATGAAGTAGTCTACCAAGAGAAGAAACAAGAGAGAAGCATAATGATATAAAATAACCTCAGGGAGAAGTTGGAACTATGGAAATGCAGACTAGGTTTTCAGAGGAGAAATATATATTCTAGAAAGGGGCAACTGTGCTACTGAGGTACAACTTTTCTTCTGAATGACTAGGAATCCTTAGTAGTATTTAAGAAGGCATAGACCGAAGGTGAGTACTCTGGTGAGTTGGGAGAGACCCAAGATTCATCTTTAGTAGAAGAGGTTCTAACAAATAAAGTTTTCATGAACTAAAAAAGTATTCATAGCCCAAGGTAATAATAAAGAGAGGAAATGATTATTTCCTTCACATCTTGCATAAATGAGCAAGAACCTTAACTCCTAATCAGGAGCACAATTACCTATTGTGTTATCCAGAAGGCCCTCAGTCCTCTGATGTGCAGATCCTCTTGGGTGCAGGCAGGGAAGCTGAAATTGTTGTTGGTAATTCTCTAGTTTGTAAGATTTTACAATTCAGGTCATTCCACACTAAACTCATTGCCATGTGTAGCTCTTGGAAATGAAACCATTTCACAATTATGCCTGAACTGCAATTGTTTTCAGATTTTAAAATTAGTCTTTTTAATTGAAATTTGAATTAGAGTCCCTTCAGACTTAGAAAAACACAATAATAACAAAGCTAGCCTCATCTTCTAATTGAAAAAAGTGTTATCAAGTTAATTATTGTCCATTGGAAATAATAGGCCAGTCCTTCCCACACAGGGAGCTTGAGTTAGGCGTAATTGGGCTCCTGCTGTCCAGCTCTCACACACTGCACTCTGTGCTGGGCAAATCTTGTGGCACTCAGGGGCGGGAGAGCACTGGTGGTGGGCTGGCAGCATCGGGGAGCCAGCCGGTTGCCACTCACCAGAGTGAACTAGCATCAGCATCACCTGCGCTGTTTTACTCTGTGTACATGAAACTAGAGGGTCTGCAGGGATTTCAGAGCCAGAACTCAAGGGATAGAAGAAGGAACCTTCTGCTTCTCTGCAGGCTTGCCCGGTAATTTTACAAAATATTGTTGAGCTCCTATGTGGCAGACATTATGTTTGGCATTGGGAACAAAACAACAGATATAGCAGAGGTTCTAGTCTCAAGGATCTGATGCACAGCAGATGGTAATAGGTGAGAAACCAAGAAATTACACAGCAGCCTGAAAGGCAAGCTCAGCTAGCTGGATCTGAAAGGAGGCGTTGGGTAGGAGAGAAGCCTTCCTAAAGTAGTAATGGCATCCAAGACAAGAGATGAAGAATGAGGGGCAACTAGTCAGGGAGAGGTGGGATGAGAATCTCAAGAAGGTCACAGAGCAGGAGGGGAGAGAGATCATTGTAGATAAAGTCAAGGAACCAACTGCAACTAGGCCGATGAGGCCCGGCGGTCAGCATGGGTGGGAAGGGCCAAGCCTGGGTTTTAGGGCTTCTAGCATGTGTAACTTTTCTTCTCAAAGGAAAGAGGGAAGGCCTGTGTTTAAGTTTTATAAAAACTTCTCTAACTTCCAACAGCTTCTGACACCAATCATGTGGGTACAAAGACCTTTGTAACTCAATTCAATTCATTTCTGACTCTACCCAGAGTTAGGCCATTCCCCACAGGTTCAGGGCATCTTCTACAAGATTGCCGCTCAGGTATCAGTCACAAATTCAGGGGCCAGGCCATCTGCACTTCTGACCAAGTGGCTACAAATTTGGGGTTCCCACTCCACCTCAGGTTTGATAACTTGCTAGAAGGACTCAGAACTCTCTGAAAGCACTGTACTTACAATTACAGCTTTATTATAGTAAAAGGATACAAATAAGAACAAGACCAAAGTAGAGATGTGTAGGGCCAGGTCTGGGAGGGTCTCAGACTCGAGCTGCTGAGTCCTCTCCATGAGCCTGACCAGGTCAATCATGGAACTCACCCCAGCTTCTAGGGTCCCGAGTTTCTCTGGGGTTTCCTTAACTAGGCATGATTGCAAGAAACAACACCCTGTGTTTGAACTCAACGTGTAGTTCCCATCTCTGTCCTGAGGTTGAAGTCCCAGCTTCCTAATCACCTGGTTGGTCTTTCCGGTATGACCAGCTCCCACCCTAAGAAGGCTGGTGGGCTGGGCCTGCCTGGGCCCACCCTGAATAACAGAAGGCGCTCCCTTCCCGCCTTTAATGGGAAATTAGGAGGATGAGGGTGTAGAGGTCACCTCCTCTTAGAGTGTTCTGACTAGGACTCCACTTCAGGAGGCATTTTCTCAGTGATACATGTAGGAGAGAACTGGAAGAGGTGACCAGAACACACACCTGTGGGAGGAAGGCGGGATCATGGTAAAGACCGCCGTGCCACACACTGTTCTAGGCCCTTCACTTATGTTCTCTCACTTACCATCATCACATCCTGCACGAGGGAGACCACGGCTTTAGCATCCTATTTTGGAGGTGAGGAAGCAGAGACTCTGAGAAGGGAGGTAATAGCCCCAATATCTGACATTGTATGAAAAGTGGAGTCAGGATTCACCATCTCCTCTGCCAAAACAAAAGACGGAAAACAAAACAAATGAACAAAAAACCCCACCCTGTTAAAACCATCCTCATTTCTCAACTGTTCAGATAATTGGCAGATGAGTGCTTGTCTTCTAGCGTCCTCTTTACCCCCATAATTTTATTCTCTATGTAGTAGACAGAGCGATCTTCTCCAAGCACAAATCCCATTATATCACACCTCTCCACACACTCCAGTGGTTTCCCACTATCATCAGAATAAAGTCCCAGGGACTCTCCATGATCTGCCCTCTGCTTCTCCTTCTGGTCTCCTTCTCATACATTGGCCTTCATTAAAGACCTCACACTTCTCAAGCTTTTCCCCAACCTCAGCCTTTTCCACTTGCTCTTCTCAGGGCCTGGACCATTTCCCCCACGTCTTCATGTCTCTTTACTTAAAGGTCCCTCTTTGTCTCCATCTTGTTATTATCCTAGGTTGTTTAACTTGTTTCAATATATAAATGACATTATTAGTTTATTTGGTACATGTCTTTCTTAGCCCACTAAAACATAAGCACCTACATTACCTCCAGCATTTAGAACCGTGTCCGACACAAAGAAGGTACTAAATAGAATTGGTTTATAAAGGAATTACCAATTAATCTGGGTTGAAGCTAATCCGTACACCCAGATTGCTCCCATCTATTTAGTCACTTCACTTAAAGGTAAAGAAGCACACAAAGTGGTTCCTTTAAAAATGGGCTCTTAACCTTTTTTGTTCCACAGATCCCTTTGCCAGTCAGGTGAAAACCACGGACCCCTGACTAAGTTCACACTATACTGTGTATTATTTAATAAATATATTATCAATAAATAAATATATCACACCCGCACCAATATGTCCCACAAGAAGAATGCTTTCTTGAATTTCAATTCAAGTTCATGGGCCCCTTAAGAACCCCTGTTTTAAAAATATTCCTCCTCACAAGAAAATAAATATGTTCTTCTAAGTACAAAGAAAAAAACTTTCCTGATAAAATTCTTTCTCCATGAAAAAAAAAAAAATGGTAGAAAATGGAATTTTAAAGTGGAGAGAGCCTGAGCTCATTAGTTAAAACTTCAGGTTCTGGTAATAGACCAACTGGGTGTGGTGCCAGACACTTCAATTCGCAAGCTGTGACCTTGGAGATGTTACGTCAACTATCTGTGCCTCAATTTACTCACCTGAAAAATGTGGACCCCAAGAATATAGACCTCATAGGATTGTGGCTGAAAATTTAATTTATTTATGGTGCACTTTCAGTAGTGCACTGGTAAACCAGCTTCCCGGAAAACACAACAAAGCAACCAAATTTATAGTTGTTTGCCAATTTCCTTATTATAAATAATCCTACCATGGCTGATTTCAAGCTCCCAGTGGTTTAATCTTTACTACCTTGCAAATTTCCAAGATGTTTAGCAGTCATCCATCTCTTGTGAGCTGCTACAAGTTCTGCTGATGCTTAACAAGTAAGAAAGAGGACAGGTTCTATTAAAGAGAAAAACTAATAATAATTTTTTAAAATTTAAAAAATAATTTTTAAAAAATGAAACCAATACAGTATCACATATTAAGTCCAAGCAGGGTCCATCCTGATCTTCTGCCAACCTGACATAGGTACAGAGCCTGCACCTGCCATCCTACAAGCGAAGGACAAGGACATGATGATTGCAGGGATCACCCCAGACCCTCCACTATGACTCCTAAGCTATTACTCTGGTCCTCTGTCCTCCAGGTTCCTGCCTTTGCCTCCATTTCCCATTCACATCCTGTCTTCAAAGCTGGCATTTCCATTTTGTCCCCCTGCCTTTAAGGCTCATAATCCTTTATAGAGTTTGGCTTAGAATAAATATGCTGCCTTTCTCTGTGTTGGACTAAGCCCTGTAATGAGCTCTGACTCAGGCATACTGGAGGACAGCCCTCATATAAAACCACCAGCACCAAAACCTGGCTGCAGCATAAGGAAAATCTTGATGGGTCTTTGATAACTATGACACTGTTCCCAAGATTTCCAAAAATCTGGCCCACCCAGTAATTTTCTTAGAACATTTTCATGAATGAGTGAAATGAGAAGTTATGATTCAAGTGAAAATGGGTGAAGAGAGATCATTTAAATGTGTACTTTGAAAGATAAAATAACTGGGTCCCAGAGTGGTTGTGATAACATAACAGAAAGCAAACAACTGGCTAAGCCAGACCCAGCACAGTACAAAAGGGTATACTGTTATACTTGTATAACTCAGAAAATTTTGATTACATATGCTTAGCAGTAGGCTAAATAATTTTCAAATAATGATTCAAAAGATGAGAAAATGGAGTATAGAGTCTCCTCCTCCCCCATTTCCCTCTAGTCATATGTCAATCTGTTCACTTGTTCTTATTTAAATCATTCTCTTCATAGAACCCTAGCTCCGTAACTATCTTTCTAGACTGCAGATAGTTCTCCACTGATTGCCACTCATCAATCCCAGACAACCACCTGGCCATCACTGTGGGTGCCGTCACATGAATTACTCAGTTCCAGCTGGCCTCCCCTAGAATAAACACTCTATCACCACCAAAAGATAGGCAGTATCTCACTTAGTTTCTAGAGAGTCTTCGTAACATAAAGCTATATTTGGACCTATACTGAAGTATTCAGTCATCTTAATTTAAGCATTTTATTCAAGGTTGGTCTGGGGGAGTGTGATCTCCAGGGCATATTTTTTTTTCCTTGAACCAGAATCAAATTGGAATTTGACCTAAACTGAGTTCAGCCTCTCACCACCGTGGTCATCCCATGTAAGCATTTTCATCATGCATACTCGTTTGAAAAGTTTTACGATTTGGGAGCTACTTTACTGGTCATCTGGGAGGAATCTAGAATCATGGATCAGGTGGGATTGGCTGACCCCCTTTCACTCCAATGGCACGTGGTAGGGGGCCGTTGCTGGTATGGGTACTTATATAACCTGATGACTGGCTGAGATTTCCTCCATGCTCTAGATGCCAGAAAATCCCAAACAAATGTACCTGCCCACTAGAAAGAAGTTACTGACACACATATACAGCAGGCTGCACAGTTGACTTTATCCAGAAACCAACCAGTAAAGTTAAGACATCTGGATCAATTAGCGTTTGCTGAAAATAAAGCCACATCAAAACTTGGTGGCTTAAAACAACAAGCACTTTTTACCCTTCCTACTTCTGCAGCCTCCCAGCTGAGCTCTTGGGGATGACTGGAGTCCCTCTCCATGTGGTTTTCCACCCAATAGGCTAGCCCGGGCTTGTTCACATAGTGATAGAGGAGTTCCCAGCTTGAGAGCAGAAGCTGTAGAGTCTCTTGAGGCCTGGGCTTGGAAGTCAGTCCCACACTGTTGCTTCTGACATTTTGTATTGGTCAAAGCAAATCACAAGGCCACCCAAATATGAGAGGTGGAGAACAAACTCAGCTTTTGGGGGAACGAGATATAGAGAATTTAGGGCCATTTTGCAACCCATGACAGCATCTAAAATTTTTGTCCTTAAAACAGCTGTTTAAGACCAAGGAAAATCATTCTCTTTTTATGGATAATTTAAAACTATATGCAAGCTGTTTATCATAAAGTCTTTTCCATAGGCAGTTAGCTATTTCTGCAAGTAATAGAAATGGAAACATAACTCTGGCATAAGCCCTGGCAGTGTCATAGCTTTGAACCTCACTGGACTCTGAGGTTGAAGTAGATACGCTTTCATGTATTAGCGTGGGATTCATTCCCCAGTGAATATTTTCTGGATGATAGCCAAACTGTTAATGAAAAAATGCATCTAGAAATGGATTTCTGCCTAAAACAAAACAAAACAAAACTCAGAAGCATTCTGTTTTTCCTCCAGTGAACCTCATTAAAGAAAAACTCTTGGCTGTATTTCTTCATAAACTGGTCCAACCAAAAGCAAGAAAAACAAAAAGTACAATGTCTGCATTTCCAGCTTTAGGCATTATATCCTCATTTCCCTGGCATACATAGGATAAAAGAACCAATTTTCTAACTTGTTGAAATTCTTCTCTTCTATCATTCCTAGACTTGGCCAGCATCTTTGGCACCTCATGGCCTTGGCATTGTTAAGGCTAAACATTAACCTCCTCAGTAGTTTTTCTCAGGTCCTTTTGATTGAGGATTGTCTTTGGGACATATTAGGATATTTTCACAAGTGACTTTCTCTCCATTTTAAAATGTGTTGTTCTTATTTTCAACCTCCCCAATAAAGTACTGAATGACTTTGTTATCTCTTCATGAAGATGTCAGTACAAAAAAGAATGATGTTAGATAAAGTAGGAACTTTCCTACTTGGTGTGATTTGAGGGCATCATCTTCTATAGATATCTCTATATAATTTTTGTTGCGATGCCTGATATTTCTACCATTTGAGAAGTATTATTTCTATTGGACTAGTCCAGTTCTTAGCACGAATTAGTTCATTATGGATTCAATATTCCAGCCAGTCTCGATGGAACAGGATATAGAAAAAGTCATGTGTGGAGTGCAAACAGTTTGGAAGTGAAAATGGTAGAAGTGGACGCTTTATTCAGTTGAACCAGCAACTGGCTGGATGAGTTGGGTGAGTGAGTACCAGCCTCTCGGGGTCATCTGCAACATGAGGGCTATGAACAAGCAGAGCGTTAATTGTCTTATGGTCGATGTGATGAGAATGGGCAAGAGAGAGTGAACTGAGAGCAGGGATCGCTGCTGAGGCACAGCCTGCAGGGAGTTTGGGTGGGTGTCCTGGGAGCAACATCGAGGAGAGGGGCACCAAGGAGGAGAAAAGCAGCCAGGAATAAAAGGCAGTAAAGGTAAATGGGAAATTCGCCTTGTTCAGCTCAGTACTCATTTATAGAGCACCTACTGTATTCCAGGCTCTGTGCTGGGGGAGGGGAAGAGAGAGATGAATCTGAGTCAGTTCCTAACTCAAATAAGTCACAGAGAATCTTACAAAAATAAATAGGGGCAAATGCTATTGCTACATAGGAAGCCAGTTGTGTGTATTGGGTGGTACGGGAGCCCAGAGAAGGGACGAGAGAAAGATTCCTGGAGAAGAAGGCACTTAAACTAAGTTTTGAAGGCTGAGTAGGAGTTATTCAGGGGAATGAAAGAGGAGAGAACATTCCAGGAGAGAGTTCTGTGGACAGTGCAGAGCGGAAGCCGAGCTTGGAGATGGGCGAAGGGCCATAGGTTGGAGGCAATCTTTCTGACAACATATTTGCAGCAGAGCAGTTTGCCTCCTGGGTATGGGGCAAGATGGTTTTACGTGGGGAAGAGAGAAGGGCAGTTCTTTTTCCAAATTTCCCCAGCCCTGGAGGGCATCACCATGAAAGTTTCTCATTCTTCTCCCCAGACCACAAAGTGAAAACTCCAGCTCTTTATTTCTAAGGTTAGCCACATATTAAAGTCCCCAAATCCTGACATCTGATTTATAGATAGGTAAGTTGGTCTGGAGAATTAGGACCTACTTTAGGCTCTCTGAGCTCAAAAGTGAGGACAGAGGCAGGACGTAGCTGTGATGAGGCCAGGGCACATTTCTCTGGTTTCAACAGCCTACTTACCACTACACAAATATCAGCTTAACTCAAAGTTTAATATTTAATAGCCTCTATCATATTAAAGACATTTAAATTTGTGACTGAACTTTCATTTCACCTCTGCTGCACAGAGAAATTAAAAAAAAATCCGTTGCCAGATGGCTGCCTCGCTCCGGGCGTGCTCTCAGAAGCAGCCGAGCAATCTGGAATCCAGAGTCTGTGAAACGCGCTGGGGGGCCTCAGACTCCCATGTCCAGGCGCCCCTAATGCCCACAGCCCTGCGGTGCGGGGAATTCGTTAGCCAAGCCACGTCAGCACCTACAGTGTGCCCAAATTGTGCTAGACCCAGGCCGATCCAAGCAGAAGGCTAACATGTGGTCCCAACTGTAAAATATTTATCTTGTTTCGGGGAGGCACGCCTTGCCTACCTTAAATAATTCGATAAAAATTGGAAAAACAATTGTGATCCATTGCCGTGTAATGCAACCTAGTTAATGAAAGGGAATCTCTTTCACTGTTTGGTGAGAGGCCCAGGGCAGAATCAAACACACCAAAAAAACAAAAAAAAAAAACCCCACAAAAAACAATAGTTCACTTGTACACTGCTTTATACACTGAATAGGAGTACAGGTTTGGTCTGCAGGTAACCGGGACAAGTAAGAGTTTTCCTGGTTGAAAAGTGAGGTCAGCCTTCAGATGGTGGCCTGGGTGCCAGAAAGCACCACTGTCCTCTCTTCCCCCCACTGCACCTCAAGTCCTGGTAAAAATGACCATGCTAGCTACTACTTTGGATCGTTCGTTTCATCATTTATTCAATTGCTCGATAATTATTTGTTTGGTGCACATTGAACCCTGTGCCAAGTGCTGAAAATTCCAAAACGGTAACCACTGCACCTAGCACCAAGAACCTTACGTTCTAGTTGGGGATGGAAGACAAGTACGTGTTAAGTACAGTGTAACATGGAAGTAAACCTACAACCCAGGTGTGCTGACAGCCAATCACAGCTGCCTTAGCAGGCGATATGGTGCTTGAGTTGAAAAGAATTAATTACACAGAAAAAGGTGCTCTATTCTGAGAAGTGAGATAAGACGTGCGCTGGGAATTTCATTTAGTTTTGGATGGCTGGGCTGTATGTGTATGGGGGTGTGGCAAAATGAGGCTAGAAATCGAGTAGGCACTGGCTCATGTCAGCGACACGGACACTCTTTCTAAAATGCAGATAATTTGGGGGAAAACTAAATATGAAGATAAACCATGCTTCACAGCAGCACATACACTGATTCTGTTAAATGAATGGCACACAGGAGAAGTTTCTTTTTATGTAGCCTTGGAAGGGAGAGCAAGCTGGTAGGGCTTTACATATCCAGGGGGTCATTTAAAGAGACTGAGGCCCTAGGGTCTAAAATAGGATAGCTATGGAAAGGAAGCAAAGCAACTTTGCTTATTTTGCTATTAGAGTCCATGTAGTTCCTATACAAGAATATCAGGAAATAGATCATCAAAAATAGTTCCTACTACAAGAAAGTTTCTATGGGTAAACCACGTCTTCACTGATTCACTCATTTAACATACTTCCTTATAATATCTCCCCTATGCCAGGCTCCAGGATGCCAGAGGCAAAGCTTAGTGGACCTCATGCCAACATGTGGAAATCCATGGAGAAGCCCTGGTCTGGCTCCTTCTCTGTCGTCTCCAGCTTGCATGCCCCAGGTGCTGTGGGAAGCTGCAAGAAACTCAGCCTCTGTAGGCAGCAGGCAACATGGTACAGGGACACATAGATGAATAATAAATAGCTCCTTCAAGCAGGGAATGCACTTCCCAGGGAAAGGGATAAAGGGACCAGGAGGAAATTCTGATACCAAGTGATAAGTGCTCTGTTGGGGTGCGGGATGACTTGGGAGGCAGGGAGGCCAGTTGGCAGGCCGCGAACTCGTCAAGAGGAAAGGGCAGGCAGAGGGGAAGGAGGGCGTGGAAAGGTGGATCTTAAACTTTTAGAGGTGTCTGGTCTTGGGTACAGGTCACAGAGCAATGACTATTACAGGGATCACATTTACCTTCTCCTGACATCTTTAGCCAAATGCCAGCATTTAAACTCTCAGGGAGTAGAAATCAAAACTAGATTTCCCAATGCTCTTCCAAAAATTGCCAAGCCAAGAGATCCAGGTCTACGGTAGAACTATGGAAACTCCTAGGACTGGCTGGATGGGAGAACACAAGAGACCAGATCTGGAGTTTCCCATTGTCCCACTAATTCAACAAACCACAGCCGCACAGTTGGGATTTTTACAGCACAATTCTGAGCAACTCTATTGTTATTATCCTCTTTTTTTTCTCTCTCTCTCTCATTCCCCCCCCAACCCCCCCCCCCCATTGTCTGTTCTCTGTGTCAATTTGCTGCGTGTTCTTGTTCTTGTCCACTTCTGTTGTTGTCAGCGGCAGTGGGAATCTGTGTTTCTTTTTGTTGCGTCATCTTGTTGTGTCAGCTCTCCGTGTGTGCGGCGCCATTCCTGGGCAGGCTGCACTTCCTTTTGCGCTGGGCAGCTCTCCTTACGGGGCGCACTCCTTGCGCGTGGGGCTCCCCTACGCGGGGGACACCCCTGCGTGGCACAGCATTCATTGCACGCATCAGCATGGGCCAGCTCCACATGGGTCAGGGAGGTCCGGGGTTTGAACCTTGGACCTCCCATGTGGTAGGTGGACGCCCTATCCACTGAGCCAAGTCCGCTTCCCTGTTATTATATTCTTGAGGGGTTCATAATCTCAAGGAGGAATTTAACCTTTCTTTTCTTACCCTCCCCAACTCAAAATTGTGAAAGGGTATTATTTATGAGAAGTAATCCAATACATTGCAAAGTACCATATGCCAACCAAGGCTCCACCATTTGCTAAACTTTCTTTTTTTTTTTTCTTTCCAAATTCTACTCAATTTATTCATTTTTTAAAAAATATTACATTCAAAAAATATGAGGACCCCATTCACCCCCACCGCCCCCACCCCATGCTAAACTTTCTTTTCCCAGTGTCACCTGTCACAGCCTCCCAATGTGGGATGGTATAGCCCTTTGTTCCGACTTGATTAATGCTACTATAGCACTGTTTACACTGAGAAGAGAAATCTTTGAATTCCACAAGCCTATACTTCATACATTTAGATTCATTTTGAATTGAGAAGAACAATGAGTTCATTCTCAGCACAGGCTATAACAGGAAGGTTCAACTTGTTCATAGAATACACTGTTTCAACCTTTGATTGCCATTTTAAAAACTTAAACCCAGAGAGCATCGGGTCATATCCTTTTCTGCTCATCTTTCTTCTGGATTTTTCCACATTTTAATAGAACAGTATGAGGAGCATGTCGAAATATACATGGCTGGGAAACGGACTTTGGCCCAGTGGTTAGGGCGTCCGTCTATCACATGGGAGGTCTGCGGTTCAAACCCTGGGCCTCCTTGACCCGTGTGGAGCTGGCCATGCGCAGCGCTGATGCATGCAAGGAGTGCCGTGCCACGCAAGGGTGTCCCCCGCGTAGGGGAGCCCCACGCGCAAGGAGTGCGCCCGTGAGGAAAGCCGCCCAGCGTGAAAAGAAAGAGCAGCCTGCCCAGGAATGGCGCCGCCCACACTTCCCGTGCCGCTGACGACAACAGAAGACAAAGAAACAAGACGCAGCAAATAGACACAGAGAACAGACAACCAGGGGAGGGGGGAAATTAAATAAATAAATAAAATCTTAAAAAAAAAAAAAAGAAATATACATGGCTGTACTTTCCATGCTGCCTAATAGCAGTGTCTCTGAGCTAATACAAAATGTCACAAATGACAAAGGAACTACCAAGCCACATTTAAACACATTTGCGTAGAGTGAAAAGTTCTTTCTGACAAATCGTGCTTCCCTGTGTATGCTCCCCTCTGATCCGTCAGAATTGCTAAGCCTTGGCATCATAACACTGGCACTCAAGACAGTTTGCAGCAAAATTACAGTAGGGTTATAAAGTGTCTCCTACTACTTCATTGATAAATGTACAATTATCAGAATATTGGATATTTCACTTATTCTTCATATATCTCTAAATGCCTTACAATCCCTGAAAGTTACCCTTTTTTGGTCACAATGGTGAACTCAGGTATTCCTAAAAGAGTTTTTATACAATTTCATACAATCTCCTCATTGTTCTTTTTCCCAATATATGTAAATTGTTACTAGTCTGACACAAACTGCTTCCATTTTTTATTAAATAAAACAAAAAATCGAGGAGAATAACAAAGAGAAGTAATAACATCCAGCAGCTGGAAGAACACGAGTGCCTATTGCAGAGCAGAAAACAGCCAGAAGGGGAATGGAGAGAATGTAGAACTTAGGGGAGCAACTGGTTTTAAGAGCTTGGCCCCATTTCCATGGTAGCTTTGCTCTTAATCTAATGAATTTTACATTTACATTTATGTTTGTTCTCCTGATACATTTCCTGTATGGGAAGAACTTACTTGATGATTTTGTGTGTGTATGTATTTGACTATTGGCCATTTCTGAAGCTTTGCTCATGTCATATAAGATGATGAATTGAAAAGTAGAATACCATCGCAATCCTTTAGCGAACACTTACAGGGTGATCTCATTTTGGTACTTATCCTAAAAGTAAATGACATGTATTGTGCATGGGAAAGCAAATAAGAATTTTGATTATCTAAAGCATATTTACATATAGTTTCCTTAATCATATTTTTCTCTCACTGTTTTAGATTTAGTTCCTGGAAATAGACTTGAAATAGAGATGTGCAAGTAGTATGTTAGGACATACTTTAAGAGCAAAACCTATAAGGGACTGAGGGAAAGCAGAATGGGTAGAGGGAGGACTCTGATGTGATGACAACAGAGGCTTCAGCTGATAACACAAGGAGCTCTGGAGCTGGGATGGACCTTCAGAGTCTTCCCAGATGGCCTTGGCAACTCCATTTGGACCAGTCATTGGACATAGGCCACTCCTGGGATTGGCGGATGATCAACCAGCGCCTCTGGCTGATGCCCAGGGAAGAACATAGCTGTGGGCCATCAGCAGCTACCGCTCCTTGGTCTTGAAGGGGGAATCTGGGCGGCACAATGCTGCATTCATTATAGGCACTGAAAACTGCAGACATGGCATCCTTCCTTACGGAGGACATATATTAAAGCCTGTGGACATTTGAGACTTAAAAATTTAACTGAGCAATGGCAGGGCATTGCATACTCCAAAACTAGTTCTTTTAAAAATATGGTCTGCTAGAAATTTCATGGAATTTGTGGTGGTTTGACACTGTATTCCTGGTTTTCTCTTGACTAATCGCAGTGCATTGGTCACATCTGCCAAGCACTCAGGGCACCGAGAAAGTTAGTATGAGGGTAATTCTGAATGAAATGGAGACTAATATTATTTTCTGGGGGAAAGTAAGCCATAGTATATACATTATTAGTTGAAAATAATTAGATAATCCTAGTAAATCTAGATGTGAATTTATTTAAAAAATCAATTTTGAACACACTAATTTTATTTGGTTTGAACAGCAGGCAACTTTCTAATCCTTTAACAAAACATCTATTGACTACCATATGCCAGGAACTTTGGGAGAATCAGAAATGATTTCTTATTCTTGGAGAGTTTACCAGCTATTTGTGATAGTGGCAGATTTATGTCAATAATGATGGCCTATAGGAAGATGGGATGGTGTCATATTTTAGGTACAGATCTATAATAGTTCAGAGGAAGGAAAGATAAGCCAGTTCATCTAGAATCAGCAGGAAAATCTTTGTAGAAAATATGACCTTGGAAGGATAGAAAGAAATTTGGATATTTGGACTTGCAGCAAGTCTGGAAAACATAAAGATGGAGGTGTGAGCTCTTCAGATCAGCTGGAACTTAGAATATTAAAGGAAGTCAACATTAGACTTGGAAAAAATGCCAGCTCATTGAAAGCCGTCAGGGTTTTAATGGGCAACTGGGAATTGCTGAGGACTTTTGACCTGAGGAGTGAGTAGAATTCTTTTGGATGGTCAGCTCTCAATAGTTCTCTTTGTTTTTCCCGATAATGCTCAGGCAGTTATCCCATACATAGAGCTCTTAATTTCAAACCACTCAGATGGCATTTTTTGTTCATTTATTATGCACTTAGTGTCTCAAGATTTATTTCTAGTATAGTTTATGAGGCTACTTAAAAAATAAGAACACTTACATTTCCAACTTAAACACCCTGTGAACAATTTCTTACAGCAATATTGCTGGCACTTGCAAAGTACTAATTTTTCTCCTATCACTATAAAACATACACACACACATACAACTTCTCACTCTAAAGTAATGATATAAAAAGAAACAAAATGCTATTAAGAAATAAGCATTTTCTCAGTCTGGAAATTGTGACAGATACTTTTTGGTGTGGAGGAGGAGGAGTCTTAATTTCTGAAAAAAAAAAAAAAGAAATAGGCTTTCTGGTTTTGCCAGTTCAAGGCCCAGACTGAGAAAAGAAAGAGCAAACTTAACTCTGCACAATAAAATAAGAGGTTGTCTTCTTTAGATGAAAATATTAGAATTTTATTCATTTTTCCCCAGGAGACAGGATGTTTGAGAATTTGAAACAGTGAGCACATAGTAGGTATTTGATAAACATTTGTGTAAAGTTGAATAAACACGCCTGTAAGTAGGTATACTTAGTTATCACCATTTTGTAGTTGAGGAAAGAGAGGCAGAGAGAGATCCCAGGGCTTTCCGTTTGGAAGGGCTAGGTGCCCGGTTCTGAGGAGCTGGCCTGACTCTAACCCCGTTGCAATCCTGCTTCTGAGGAAGGCACCAAAGATGCTGTGAGCAGCAGTCCACGTCCAGAGGGGACACAAAAGCCAAAAAAGGAAGGCAGCTGCTAGCTTTTTGCCAAGTTTCCTGTTACCTGACTTTTCAGAGTGTTTCCTCTGAGGAACCTAGCTAATTTGGCAAGTAATCTGGATCACGTTTCTCTAAGGTCAGTGCTATGTTCCAATCTGCAGCCTTAGCCTGTTCCACAGAGTTTACTGTCGATAACTTTCATTTTGAATTTTGATTAAGAATGCAACTGAAACATGGCTGCAGTACGAACAACACTTTTCAGTTCACGACAGATTAGGTTCTTTTCCTTTATTTAGCAGGCAAAGAAAAATTACTTTACTACTTGAATGTTCATATGAATACTGAGTTAATTTTCTGTAATTCAAGTTATTGTAGAAGAAAATAATCTAAAAGGAAGGCTAATATAAGAAGTATGTAGGAGGTTATTTTAAAATAGATTTTTTAAGTGTTTCCATATCAATATATGTATTTTAAATTAATAAACAATAAATGGAGTATATAAATATACAGAATTACAGTGGAAAACAAATCCCTTTCTTCCCCTCTCTCCTGTATGCTCAATATAGCACTTAAAGAAAAGCACTCAGAACCATTTGCATACTATAGTCTAATTTACTCTAACAGCATTCCAGCAAACTAAGAGTTTCAATGACCAAGTCAAATGCAACATGGAGAAGAAAAGATTTGCTATGAATAAAGGTATCTACTATTTATTGTCTTTATGTAAAATAATTTCTATACATATATACATCAAAGCAGTAAAGGAAAAAAATGGATTGAAAAAAAAAACAACCGAAGAACTCAAAAAAGCTTAGAAAGCAGAAAAAATAGAAAATGCAGGAAAAAAAGAGAAGGCTTTGATTGGATTATCCCTCTACCCTGCAAAATTCTAGTTTATGACATGTCTGAAGACTCACCAAACCATACAGATAATAAAGGAATGGAAAAAAGACATCAGTATTAAACACTAACTAAAAGAAATTTGGGAGAGCATGATAAATATCAGACAAAACCAACTTTAAGATAAAAGACAATTTTAGGTATTGATGTAACTGTTTAATTCTAAAATTTTCAGTTTATTAGGAAGTGAAACTACTATATACTTTTATGCATATAAAGTAATAAAAGATAAATGATATATAGAACCCCCATTTTGTTATTTGAAAACACTAATAAAATAGCTTACCCTCTGTTGAGATTAAGAATAAAAAGGAGGAAGTGGACTTGGTCCAGTGGTTAGGGCGTCTGTCTACCACATGGGAGGTCTGCGGTTCAAACCCGGGGCCTCCCTGACCCGTGTGGAGCTGGCCCATGCGCAGTGCTGATGCGCGCAAGGAGTGCCCTGCCACGCATGGGTGTCCCCCGTGTAGGGGAGCCCCACATGCAAGGAGTGCGCCCCGTAAGGAGAGCTGCCCAGCATGAATGAAAGTGCATCCTGCCCAGGAATGGCGCCGCCCACACGGAGAACTGACACAACAAGATGATGCAACAAAAAGAAAAACAGATTCCCGTGCCGCTGACAATAACGGAAACAGCAAATGGACACAGAGAACAGACAACTGGAGGGGAAGGGGAGAGAAATAAATAAAATAAATCTTTAAAAAAATAAAAATAAAAAGGAAAAGTCCCAGATAATCAATACTATAAATGAAAATTGGGCACACCACAGATTTAGCAGACTAAAAAGATATGAAAGTAATATGAACAATTTTATGCCAAAAAAAAACTATTTGGAAAAATTTCTAAGAAAAATATAACTTATCAACAGTTATTGAAGAAGAAATAGGCTTAATAGGAAGAAAGAAGTTGAATTAATGGTTTAAAATCTTCCTACAAAGAAACCAACTGGCTCACATCATTTTACAGGCAAGTTCTAGCAAATCTTCATGGAACAAATAAGTCTGATCCTTCACAAAACGTTTCATGTAAAGAAAGTTTATTGTTCCCTATTCATTTTAAGAGAGCAGTGTAACATTCATAACAAAAGTAAGTGTGATAAATGGAAATTACAGGCTAATTTCCCTCATTAATAAATCCTAAACAAAGTATTAGCAAATCTAGCCATATCCATTATGCATGGTAATACATCATGAGTAAGCTGGACTTTTTCAGGAATAATTTAAATTTAACACTAAAATTGTTTAAAGAAAAAAGTTATATAATATATCTCAATGGATGCAGCAAGTGTTTTATTAAATGAAATTTCTATTTATGATTTAAAATATATAGAAACTATCCATTCTTAATACATGAAATATCACAAGCATTCATGTTATCATTGCTTCTATTTATCATTGAACTAGAAGTACGTGATGTATTAACCAGTTAATTAAGACAATAAAAAAGAAAATAAATGTTTAAAAAGAATTGGAAACAAGGGAACAAGTCTTTCATAAACTGTGGATGTGATTGTCCATATAGAAAAAACCAAATACTCTACAGTCAAATTTTTAGAAATCGTAAGAGTTTGACAAATTAATTGCCTCTGAGATCAATATATTTATATCAATTTTATTTCTATGCCTCAGACATAGTTAGAAAAATAATTGTTTAAATGTATCATTTATAATAGCAATGAAAATATAAAGTAACAATGAATATTTCTAAGAAAAGATGGGTAAGGCCTTTATTCATGAAATTTTAAGTATTTGTTAAGTGACTTTAAATATGAGCTAAATAAATAAGTTATTCTATTCTTTATAAATATGGATATTGGTCTTGTTAAACTTTCTACTGTTTTTGTAAATTATATTTAACCAGAATTGTTCATTTCTTATAGTTTTTATTTTTAACCTTTTTAAAGATTTATTTTTTATTTATTTCTCTCCCCTTCCTCTGCCCCCCCCCCTGCAGTTGTCTGCTCTCTGTGTCCATTCACTGTGTGTTCCTCTGTGAGTGCTTCTATCCTTATCAGTGGCACCGGGAATCTGTGTCTCTCTTTGTTGCATCATACTGTTGGGCCAACTCTTCGTGTGTGCAGCACCATTCTTGGGCAGGCTGCACTTTCTTTTGCACTGAGCGGCTCTCCTTATGGGGCGCACTCCTTGCACGTGGGGCTCCCCTACACAGGGAGGGCACTCCTTGGGTGGCAGGGCACTCCTTGCACACATCAGCACTGCCCATGGGCCAGCTCCACATGGTTCAAGGAGGCCCGGGGTTTGAACCTTGGACCTCCCATGTGGTAGGTGGACACCCTATCCATTGAGCCAAGTCTGCTTCCCTCGTAGAGATTTTAAAGTTTATTTGCTTGAGTTATGAAAAGTAGTCTCTTGATTTAAAAATTTCCTCTATTTTAGGTTTTTGGTTTTTTTTTTTACAATTTTTCATTTCCTATATTATGTTTTTAAAATACATGAAAGTAGAGATAAGAAGGAAATGAATCATCCATATTATCACTGCATAATAGCAATGTTAACATTTGGTATGTTTCCAATCTTGTAAACACTCCCTGTGATCATCATTCAGTGTATCTTATACTGTTAGGAATTTGACTTGGGGGAGTCCATAAAGGAATTCAAAGTGTCATGGAAACCAGAGCCCAGCTTCTCTTGTTTCTTTAATCTCCTACACATACCCTACTCTCTGGCCATATTAAGGACATTAGGAAATAGTTTCCACATTATTGGAGATACACTGTTTCATAAATATTTTTATGTGCATGTATGAGAAATTTATTTTTAACAAGATTCTATATTATGTTGTATTCATCATATAAATTTTCCAATTTCTCACAATATCTTTCAAAATTTCATCTTCTTTTATCCAAAAGACTGTCAAATTTATCTTCCACTGAGCCAACACTCAGTAGATTTTGCTCTTTAGACCATAGATTAAGCTTTCACTAAACTTTTTTGCACATTGGCAGTTGAAAAGGGAATTGAAAAGAAATAATGAACGAATTTAAACAAATTCAGAGCAGTAATTCTTTGCTGATAGAAAGGTGATTTCCGTGTAAGGAGATACTCTTCCTTAAAAAAAGTGAACCTAAAGTTTAAGAACAACTTTTCACAAGAGATGATGGAAGAATCCCTTTCTATTATGGTCAACACAAATGGATCTGAATTACCCTACCTAAAGAAAAGGATGTCTCAAAATCAGCTTGGCCCTAGCTATCAGAATACGGCATGGTGAATTTTCCCACAGAAGTTTTCTCCCAACGATGATACACATTCAGTGCTTAATTTCCCTATGAACATGGAAGATGCGCTTTCCCAATGCAAACATATCTTTCCCACTGAAGACAGTTTATGATCTTTATCTTTCTTTTAGGAATATCAGTAGATAAATTAAATCAGAAAAGAAAATCTTTATTCACAGCAGACAGCCCTTAGGGCTAATCTTGCTCACAGAAAGAGCTGATTTTGGCAACCTGCATCAAAATCTCATGTGTGTAAATGAAAATGTCCGGCAGACTACGTGGGCGTTTCTACCTGTTGGTGGGCCGTGTGGGGCCGTGTGGGGGAACCAGCCTCGCTGATGCCCATGCCAGCAGGGCTGTGATTTAAAGGCTTAGGGGTACATAAAACAGGCTCAGAGGGCGATCAAGACTCTGTCCACAGCGATCAGATGATGATGATAGTAATAATGATAGCCCTAATGATAATCACACCTGCTTAATGAATTATTTTGATGTGCCAGATACTCTGCTGAGCACTTTAAATATATTATCCTATTTAATCTTTGTAAAGTCTCTATGAGGTAGGTATTATCACCCACATCCCACATATGACAAAAACTGAAGCTCGGGCAGCCAAGTAACTGGCCCCAGGTCACGCAGTGAGCGGCAGCTCTAGGATTCAGAGCACGTCTGACTCCAAAACGTGCTCCTACCACGAGGCAGCACTATTCTTTTTTTTTAAATATACACACAGACAAACAGAAAAACGGAAAAGAAAATCATCATTGGAAAATATAGAAGACCTATATCTTTCACAGATAGCAGCTTTAATACCAGACTGCGTCGTTCAGCATCACGTGTTTTTACTGAGGTGGTTGCCTGTCTGTCTGTCTAGCTATCATCTAACCACCTACCTGTTTTGGTGACCCAGCCAATGATTTCTGGACAAAATCGCTGCAATTCTTTTGGAAACGGCCCCTCTTTTGAATCCCAAAAGCAAGCTGTGTAAGAGATGCACACCATCCCTTAGATTTCTAGTAAGACGAGTTAAAATACCTTTTTTTCCCTCTTTAGGTAATTTGAATTGGGTTCCTATCCTCTCTGAGACACAAAGTTCTGTTTCATTTCCTTTAAATCATATCCCTTGATATTTCACGGAAGGTTGTATACTCTTCCCTCTCTCCACTGTTTCGTGTTTTATTACCTCTTTCTGCATTGAATATTTCCAATGTTCCTTATGGCAAAGGTCAGTAATGTCGAGGACACCTGAAAAAACAATGTTGGTGCATTTTAATGCAAGTTAATGCCTATTTTGAGTTCACAGATAGTATTTTATCTGTATGCTTGAGAAAATTCAGAAATATCATAGAATTCAGTTTACTGGTCATTATTCCAAATGCCAAGCCTCTGGGATATCAAGCATTAAACTCAGAATATAAATGCCTTCTAGCAAATTCAGTCAAACCATGTGCGAGCCTGCTGGCTAGCTAGCCATCGTCACATAAGCCTGGTTAAATTTTTTAAGGGGATAGTGTTTCATAAACACCTATTTGAGCATGCCCAAAGTTGTGCATTTCTGGGTGTGAGATTCACCTAAGGAATCTGACCCTGATATACTGTGCACTCCTTGATAAAGTAATTGATGCCTCAGCAGGGTGATTGAAGAAAAATTGGCTCAATATACTTAAAATCAGGAAAGCGGTCCCTGTACACAAAAGAGATTTTTCTTCTGGGAATAGCCAAATAGGATTCATCTTCGGTGCAACTTAGGAATAAAACTCTCAAAGTCTCAAACGTTCGATTTTGGTTATTTATGAAAACGATTCATTTAGAGATTATGACTAAAGTGCTTCTGAATTGCTTGAACAAGTTGGAAATAATTTCAATAAAAGCGGTTCTGTAGGTCATTTCTGAAAAATCAGTTGGAGAACAATGAAGAGAAGATGAAAATACAAGTCAGGCAGAAGAGCATGTGGAATTCAGATAAGATATGAAAAATTGTTCTGGGAAAATCCTGCAGTATTTCATCTCACCGTGTTTCAATTCACCAAAGTCAATAGAAGCTTCTGTGTCTACACGGTAGCAGCTTGGATTCATTCGGTACAATCGGAGGAACACTGAGATGACAGAGACTTCCAATTCAAGGCATGTAAAAAAGAGTATTATCTGATATATAACATAAAGTTATTTTTATATGGATTTTATATTGCATAACTTTTAGCTTTCAGAGTTTATCTAAGAATCAAGACTAATCAAGACTTTGCTTTTCTAATACTCTAGGCAAGTCTGTTTATTCAAATTATTATTAGTTGCCCATATTTTTTTCTAGAACATTGCTGTTTGGCGTTAGGGACAAGGAAATCAATCAAGAAGTAAAGCCTAGATTAAACAGCCTGGTCAGGTGTACCCTCTGACCTCGCTTCCACTGACATTTCCATCACCTGAAATGGATACAGGGAAACAGTGTTTAGGTTTTCAAAGATTAGGTGGTATATAGTCAGCAATGCTGTAGAATGGAGATTGGAAAGTTGAAGGGAGTGAATGTAAAATATGTGCTGTTGACTTGATCTAGGGGTGCACTTTAAAACAATACATATCCCTCTGATGCTTAGCGGCTTTCTGCTGATTGCACCGCAAAGAAGGAAAGCAATCACTCGGTGCAGCCGAGGAGAAAGCAGATCGTAAGTCAGAAAACAGACCTTTAAAATTAGAAATGAAAAATTCTCACCAACAATGAAGGTGGAAATGGCTTTCTCAGTGGCCCTGAGTTTGGCCACCCATCCAAAAAAGTCATATTAACATCAACACTGTGTGGGATTAACACAAACATCACTGCTCAACAACGCTTCTAAGAGTACCTTTTACAAAATTTCTGTAGAGTTTTGGAAAATGTTTTCTTTTCACCTCCCTATTTCCACCAACTCTCCAATTCTTGTGCAGAAGAGGGATAAAGAAAAAATTTCATGGCTCATGAAATTAGATAAGATTTGTTTTGCACAAGATATCTGGGAGAAATAAAATTTTAAAGAAATAATTTGATGAGATAGTCAATAAGCAAACGAACCAATCTTACTGCATGTATTAGATAATGTCTCCCCCAAATCACCCTTAGGCTTATAATGGTTGTTAGTATCTCGTTTTATGAATTGTTAAGTTATGTCAGTCTTTGTAAGGGCACTAAAGGAATTCATCATTTATAGCAACAATTCAACAAATCTTTCTTTAAAGGAAAGAATTACTTTTCTCTTTCTATGTTTCAAAAATTTTATTTTATTATTATTTTTAGGAGGTACTGGGGATTGAATCTAAGACCTTGAACATTGGAAGCAGGCGCTCAACCATTGAGCCACATCTGCTCCCCATTTGGAGTTGGTATTTTCATTGGTTTGGTTTTAGGAGGTACAGGGGATCCGACCCAGGACCTCATGCATGGGAGGCAGGCGCTCAACCACTCGAGCTACATCTGCTTCCCAAATTTTATTTTAAATGGGTTTTTCATAGAGTTACAGCAATAGTCTCCTACTAACCGATGATACATGAAAAAACAAACAATATGATGAATTATATTAAACAGTGTATAAAAGGATGTGACATTTAGGCATAAGATGTCTGTTACATTAGGCTACCACAAAGCAAATTATAAGAAGCTAAAGGGGTAAGAAAATATCAGTTAGCTGTGGCCAAAATGTTTTCTCTCCTGTCTAATGCACTGTATCACATTTCTTTTACACATCTATTATTTTTCATTTGGTATCTTTTTATACCTTTTCACTCTGACAATTTTTGCACTTAGAGAAAACTTGAAAAAATAATATAATGCGCACCTATAGATTGGCCATTAATATTTTGCTATTAATTCTGTGCTCTCTCTCTGAATTGTATTTAATATTCATTTTTATGCTTCAAATCAAGTTGGGACAATTGGAGCCCATTCATACTAACATCTGTATACATTCTCACACATAACCACACACACATTTTTTTTTAACCATTTGAAAGTAAGAATCTGATATCATTGCACTTTGCCATTAAACAAGTCAGCAACAGAGCCAGATCATTATCACACCTTAAAAGACGAAAGGCAATAATATTATGTAATGTGCAGCCCCTATTTAAAATTTCTCACCTGTCCACAAAGTGGTTATTATGGCTTTTTTTGTTTATTTAATTTTATAATATTGAAAAAATTTTTGGTCTAGGCCAGTTGTTTTGAAGAGCATTCTGCATTTTTAATTTGTCTGATTGATTCCCCATGATTAGCTTCTGGTTGAAAATTGCTGGCAAAAAATAACTTCTTATGTGCTATGAGCTCTTACTGCATCACCTACAGGGGCCCATAATGTACGGGTATCTCACGCCCGGTGATGCCAGGTTTCCTCGTTTGGTTAGGGTGGTGAATGCTAGAGTGCCTCGGTATAAAGATCCAGTTTTTTCTTTGGTAAGCAACGATCTATTTGTTGGGTAATACTTTGAGCTTATCTTAATAACCTGCTCCCCAAAAACCTTTTATTCAATGTTGTGTGTAAACGTGTGCCTATGTTAGTTTGGATTTATGGAATTATTTTTTATTCAATGTGTTAAATTCCATACTTTTTATTATTCTTTTTGATGCTCAAAAATATCCCCACTTGGCTAGTGGAAGCCCCCTTCCCCCTGTTTTGGGCATGGCTCCCCCTGTTTTGGGCATGGCTTCATCAGTCTTTGAGCACTTCCTTATGTTCTGGCTTAACAATAGGTGCCAGGCTCATCTTGTACTCACTGACGCAGCTCTGGGGCCACTCATTTCTCCCAGAAGTCCTGGCCTTTTAGGAGGGAGTGGTCTGTAGAAAACCAGAAATGGGTTCTAGTTGTGCTTATTGTTATGGGGGTATCCATTTCATATATATATATTTAATTTTATATATTTAAATATTTATATATATTTAAATTATAACTTTACAGTGTTTGGTAGGGATTGAGGACTGGGAAGAATTGATTAAAAAGGGGCAGTACGAGAGAACTTGTTGGGGGCGGTAGACTTGTTCTGTATCTTGATTGTGGTGGTAGCTATACAGCTCTATGCATTTTTCAAAATTCATGGATTGGTGCCTCAGAGAAAAACCATTTTACTCTATGTAAATTTAAAAATAAACAAATTGTAAATTCATACTAATAAACTCAAATTCAAATCCTTCCCAGGGATTTTCCTCACTGTCCTTCCTTCCATAACTTTATCCCTCGTCTCCAACAGTGAAAGGCCTCATTCCCAAAATATCACTATTTACTCAGGTGCTAAACCTTACAAGAAAGACAGAATAGAGCCAAATAGTTTCAGATGACAACACCACCATTACTACAAGAAACAAAAAGCTAGTGTCCTAATTTCCTG